>NC_136491.1:48136150-48198650 GCF_053919585.1 Euprymna scolopes | reverse complement strand
CTCGGCATTCCATCATAAATGATGGAGTTTCAGACGATAAAAAACGTTTATTGCGTGTTATCCAATTGTCCCTCATTCGTGATGAAATACCGAAGTAACTGACGAAATGTTATTGAGTGCTCATCGATCAGATCAATAGTATATACTGAATGCCACATTCCCATGAACATACTTTGGGCGTTCACTAATGCTCATCATAGCTCACATTAAGCTCGACCTTAGGTCACATTTGGCGATTGTCGTGAGGCAACTAAATAAGGATAATAACCTGTATTTCCCCAGTTCAAAATAACAGCGGCAGTGAATGTAATACTTGCATGTAGAAACTTAATTGAACAAAAGCTCAAATCAACCGTTTCTTTTCACCAATCACAGTGCAGGAAATATTTCTGTCACCTTTCTTTTTATATATGCTGATGATTTCTGCATCCTTCCATTGTTGTGGGCAGCAGCCTGACTCTCAGACATCTTGGATGATGTTATGGAGACAAGTGGTAATGGCATCTCCGCCATGCTTAAGAGCTCAGCTGGTATGCCATCAGGGCCAGTTGCTTTATTATTCTTGAGGTTGTTAACTGCACGGCTCACTTCATGGATAGTTGGTATTACATCCAGTTCTTGAATTACAGGAAGGTCAGGAAGATGATCAAGAAAAGTAGGGTCGATAGGGTTCTTCCTTCAGTAAGTCTTGGTAGTGTTCAGCCCACCGATTGAGTATGGCAGTCTTCTCAGTATAGAGTATGGAGCCATCAGCACTACGGACTGGGCAGAAGCTATTGTTCTTTGGCCCATAGGCTGTCTTAAGGGCATTATAAAATTGATGTTGGTCCCCCATATCAGCTAAACCTTGGATCTCAGTTGCAAGATTGGTCCACCATTCATTTTGCATTCTTCGGGTTTCCTGTTGGACTTTTGACCGAAGCTCGGCTAGCTTGGCACGTGATGCTGGAGTTGGATTTGCAGTCACTGCTTGCTGTTGCCGATTTTTTTCTTCAATTAGTTGATGAATTCCATCAGACTGCTCTTCAAACCAGTCTCTATGTTTTCTTCTTGAGAATCCCAAAATGTCCTTGGCAGTATTGAGGAGGACTTCACAGATGCTTTCCCATTTTTCAGTTAAGAAAGCTGTTGTTATGGGATCTGCTGCAGGAGTTGGTAAGGTAAGACATTCAGCCAGTTCGTTTTGTAGAGCAGCTCGTGTTGTAATGTTGTTGAGAGCTTTGAGGTCAAGATGTTTTCTGGGAGCTTGACGGCGAGCTGGAGGCCGGATCTTAAGAAGGAAAATAGAGCGGACAAGGCGATGATCTGTCCACCCATCTGCTCCCCTCATGGCTCTGGTGATTCTCACATCTTTCATGTCATTACGTCTTACAATAACATAGTCAAGTAGGTGCCAAATTCTGGACGTAGGATGCATCCAGGTGGCCTTGAACTTGTTTTGGAGCTGGAACATGGTATTTGTGATGGACGGATTATGTTGGGAGCAGAATGTTAAAAGACGCAACCCATTATCGTTACATTTTCCAACTCCATGATCCCCTAGGACTCTCTCCCAGAGATGGTGACTGCTGCCCACTCTTGCATTGAAGTCCCCAAGGAGAATGCTCTTATCTTCTTTGGGGATTGTTAGTATGATCTCATGGAGTTGGGCATAAAATTGGTCTTTCAATTCATCAGCTGAATCTAGGGTTGGTGCATACACATTGACTAGGGTAGCGTGACGTTTATTTGATAAGGGGATACGCCAAGTTATTAGCCTCTCATTGTGACCCGTTGGGCTCTGGGGAATGCTGTTGAGTAGCCTGGTCTTGATGGCAAAGGCAACTCCATGGACGCGAGGAGCACCCCTATCCAGGCCCTTCCAGATGAAGGTGTATCCCTCTCCTGACTCGGTGAGGGAGCCCTCATCCGATAATCGGGTTTCATTGAGAACAGCGATGTCGATGTTGTACTTCTTTAACTCATATGCAATTAGAGCTGTTCTCCGTTTAGGTCTTGAGTTGTTGTCAAGGTCGAGAAGAGTACGCACATTCCAAGTGCCAATTATTAGCTTCTTAGTATTATTAGGACCGAGGTATGGGTTGCCACGACGAGGCTCGGCTACCTGTCCGTGGAGAGTGGAACAGACACTTGTTTGGGTCACCTTTTCTAGACCCCTCCCAATTCAGGGTGAGCGGTATCGATCCTGAAAAGGGCCGCCCAGTCACCCTGGGAGCTGCTGAAGGAGGCTGCAGTTCCAGTCCCAGCCATCCAGCGGCCATCACCCCGGGGCCGCCTCACGTGCAGGGTTGGAGTTAAGGGCTGCCAGCAACAACCTTGCCTGCCCCCACAACTCCTTCCCCATCGCCGGAGGACCAAAAAAAAAAAATAGTGTGTGGGAAATAAAGAGTCGGCATGGGCAAAACTAGTGCAGTGATGATGGGCTAGGGGAGTAAACCCCAACGAGAAAATCTGTGTTGGGGTGACACATTAGGCAAAGTCTGACAAACTGGACTCTTGGCACACTCCTGCAGCTGCCTGTCAGTCCAGTCGTCATGGTCTCTGCCTGCCACTGGAACCGCTGATGGTCTGCCAAGATAGTGGACTGTGGAGCGTGCACCCACTTTTCACTCAAATCATCCTACTTTACACACACACACACACACCCACATTCTTTTATAGACACGTAAACGCATACAGCGGCAACCGAAAGAAACATGAGTGTTTGCCCAGAACTCTCCCCACTATGAAAAATCAAAACAAACGAAAATCGGTATGATATACGTACTCATGACGGAAATAAATTATCATACATCAAAAGTCGCGTAAATTAGTTAAGCAATTTTATTTTTATATAGAAAACCATTTTTAAGCAAATTTCAAGTTTTTTCCGGTTGAGCGCATTGTAAAATCTCAAATTCGCTTGTTTAGAATTTCTTAAATCTCGCAAATCTCGAAAAAGTTTGACCTATTTGATGTTAATTTCATTTGTGTCCTCAGCCTGTTTTCAAGATGGCGTCGGAAGATTGTCGCTTGTAGTGTTTTTTATTAAAAAAATAATAATAATTTACGTGACTTTTAGTGTACGATATTATCTTTCTGTTATATGTACGTATATCATACAGTTTTTTTCTTTATTACTTGTTTTTTTCATGAGAGAGACCCTGGACAAGCATCGAAACATGTGTATTTAATGTCCTCGCCTTGAACACCCTAACCTCTCGTTATTTGAGAAATCTTTATCTATCACTGCTTTGACCAGTTGTCGAATAAAATAAATTAGGAATGGATCGACTTTTATTATTTTCCTCCTTCTATGATGTCTTCAATATTTCTTTTATGCAATGGGAATGTACTGACTAAAAGAAATGTTTCTTGCGATTGTGTCTAATCTTTAGTAATATGTACTAATGCCAAAAGGTCTAAGGGCATATTGGGATTACATGACTCCGCACAAGGGCAATGTATACTACAAGGTCGTTTTATATTGTTGGGGTTGAATGCCCTTTTCATCGGCACAAAAAAAAAAACAACAAAAAAAACCCGGCTCTTCCAGTCTTTGACAGGCTATGGATACCCACGAAGGAGTGCCTGCACGTAAAACTCTTGTGGTAGGAGTCTCCTGGGTCGACATTGTTAAATACCAGTGGCAAGTGAATGTATGTACAGGACGTCCAATCGGCACTCAAATCAACTTAAAGTATCCCAATTTCCCCGATATTGTACTGCAAATTAAGATCCCCCGAGTTACTGATAATGCACGTTTACCTTCCGTTTTGTGAAATGGAGGAGTTATTACGAAAGAGTAAGTTGCGCAAGTGAGAAATGAAAGTCTTCGGTGTACACGTGTTCATTCAGCTGTTGACGACGACGCAAGTGGAAGGAAAGGGAATGCAATAGAGAAACGCGAAGTGGCAAGCCGTCTGTAGAAAGAAAGGGTAAAACTCAGTAGAGCGTCGCGCACATGTCTGTGTCAATGGGCCAAAGCGAAGGGGAGATCGAGTGAGGAAAGTCAATCCAGTTCATGGAGAGAGAAAGCGTATAAAGTGTGCTTGCGCTTGCCCCACGTCACAGTAGCAGGGAAAGTGACGTTAGAGTGTGTGGTCGGTTCGTCGACTAAGCAGCTCGAACGCTGGTCCAGACGAAAAAGGGAAGTTAACAGGTTTTGTTGACTTTTATACTGGAATTCGTGTTCTGGGTGCGCATGTCTGGTTTTCACTTTAAAGGAAGTGACGTCACAGCTCGGGTATGTGTGTGTGCATGAATGTGAGTGTGTGTATGAGCATGTGTATATGCGTGTGTGTGTGCGTACGTGCGTGCGTACATGTGGGTGTGTATATGTAAGGGAAAACATGTTCGAACAGAGTATACGTATTACTGATACTTTACGATGTCGTCGGGTTCTATCGCGTCTCTCCAGTAGAAGAAGATTTATCAGTGATATATCTCCCTCTATAGGGGATATAATATCACAACCATCTTCGTTATACAATATATGTTACCGTGACATAGGCTAACATATATTCGGTGGGTTTTAACAGTATTTTGCATAGTTTTTTTTTTTTTAATTTTTAACTGATTTTCCAGAACTTACCGTGTTCAACAGAGAGTCCGGCGCCATTTTAAATTTTCCAATACATCGGTAAACACTATATGTTTTTCGAGCTGAATAAGCATGTTACATTAATTAGAAACACTAAAAAATTTATCCATTTAAGTTGAAAAGTAACTTATCTTGCTTTTGATAACATTTATTTGTTATATATTTGTTTTTTGACAACTTTTTCGAATCTATGTGTACAGTAATACGAACCCATCGATTGAATGGTATTATTGAATCTATATGAAACAGCTTCATTTACATTGGCTTCTCGTCCGTGGAACTACACACTGCCTTTCTGCAGAATCCAACATGGTAGGCTTCAAATCCCATTCCAACAGATTTTTGTCCTGAACCATCCGCAAAATTATTCGGAATTAGTCCGACCCAGCAATCATTCTAATTTTTTTTATCTCTCAACTGTAACCATTCCATCTTATATTTACTTTCATCCTCCTCGAGTAGCTTTTGGCCTTGAGAAATTATCTATTTGTAAAAAAAAAATGAGGTAGTGTTTGATTATAAAGATTTATCGAAGAAAATCTGTTTTTTTTAAATTATTGCTAAAGAAGGGCGCGGTCTCTATTCCAGTTTCGTTAATCCAATAACTATGCTGATTAAATAAATAGACATTTTATATCATGATTAAAGTATAGTATCTGTTACTCTTTGATCGGTCCTGGACTGATGTAAATTAAACAGAAAAAGTGTCCCAATCAGGAGTGCCATATTCTGAAGAGCTCGCATTTTTTTTCCACATGAAGAACCGACCTTGTGTCTGACTTTACCGTCGTGGAGAGGCAAGTAGATCGCGACGCAAATTAACGTATTTACTATCTTTCTCATGAGAACAAAGTTAAACAGAGACAGTTTTTATGCACGGTATTCTTCTCAGATCGAGCACGTTGGATGAAAGAAAAAATAAAAGTGCCCCAGTCTAGAAGGAGTTCTCACCGAAGACAGAAAGAATGAAGTATAGTATCAGCTTACAAAGTATACTTTGCATTGTCTATTTGCGAAAAAAAAAAAAAAAAAATTAGGTTTCTGATTTTTTTAGATCAGGATTGGTTATTTCGATTCTTCTGATTATTGTTCTCATCTTGAGTGTCATTTTCATAACGTTTCGATCGATGTATCCAGCGACCTTCTTCAGGTGTATCTTGTCAAACTCGAGAATGTTGACTACGACCGAAGAATACAACTGCGAATTATTTAGTTCCCCTATCCTGTCATGGCTGACGGAACAAAATTCAGTCCAGATTCCCGAGTTGGACCGAAACATTCCGAAGTTCGACAAGATAACCTGCTTTCCAACTAACTAAAATATGGTTGTCTTAAAGTCCAATGTTAACAAATTCTTGATGAGCCACCACCTTAAGTAATCCAATCTATCAAATTTCCACTACTAAAGATGACTACAGGAGGCCTTGATAAGTGATGACTTCTTCTTGAAAAAAAAAAAAGAAAGAAAAAAAAGAAAAAGAAGCTCGGAGGTTACATCGACCGAAACGTTGTGAAAATGATACTGAGCATGAGAAACGGTCGTCCGAAGAACCCAAATAATACGAAAAAATGTTTTGACAAAGTATGCCCATCCTAGCCAAAGTGTCACCCACGTTGTTGAGTAGTTCAACTAGTTTAAATGAATGGGCCGGTCCTTATGGTCACTCAAAATGAAACAGAAAAGATAGGTGGGCTTTATTGGTCAACAAGGGCTGGATTGGTTGACAGTTGTTGTTTAGTTTACTCTCTCCTCCCTCTTTCTCTTAATATTATTATAATCTATTTATTTTTGTCGCCTTTTCCCCGTTTAAAAAAAAAAAAATCTGCTGTTTGGTTGTCGTGGTTGGCCATTGTAAGCTCTTATTTCTACCGCTGCTGCTTCGAGTCGGTCATACGTACACAGGAAGAGGAAGATTACCACAGAGCGTCCCCCTCCCCCAACCTTTCCACAACAGCAACCGAAGTAAAGAAAGAAAGGAAGGAAATAAGCGAATATACAACAAACCTTAAAGCTAAGAAAGTGGGAAAACTCGCTTCAGACGTACACATGGCTTCAAGCGAGTACCACGACGTTCGTTGTTGTGGTTCATATCTGTTGGATATGCACGATAAACAATCACGCTAAAGAACTGCACTTTTTTCAACAACAAACGCGAAAATTGCCGTACAAACAGGCTAAGCATCACTTCAACTGTTAAATATATATATATATATATATATATCTTCATATTTAAAAATATGTATATATAATATTCACATTTTTCATCGTATTTTTAAAATCCTCTGGATGTAATTTGTTGTGTACAAAAAAAGTTTTTTTTTTCGTATATAATACATTTATATACACTCTGTGAAAAAAAACAAACACAAAACAAAACAAAAAACACCTTACCTTATCCGGATTTCTTGTTAAGGTTATTGTTTTTATTTTTTTATTTTTCTTTAAGATAAACAAAAACAAAGCTATTTTTCTTTTTCTTTTTTTTTTTACGAGCAGAATGACATTTATCTAGAATCGGCCCAAAGAAAAAGAAATAGCTAGATGATATTTTGGTTTTGAAGTTAAAAAAAAATGGACATTAATAGATTGAATTACAGTGGTTTATTTTATGTTACTTAAATAAAGATAAATTACGTTCTTAAAAATAGCGCAAAAATATTTGAAGACGAGTTAGAATTTCTCTTTGAGTTTTGTAAACAGAAAACATTTTTTTTTTCTGGATTTTTTACGAATGTTTTAAAACTTAGTATTTTGTTAATCCATTTCAAGTTTTAACTTTGACATTTCTCTGATTTTTCAGAGTTGAAAAGGAAGAAAAACTTCGTAGGAGATAATTTACAAAAAAAAAAAAGCACAAGTATTAGTTTAAAAAAATCGTTTACCCGTATATTAATTTTTATTTGATTCCGGGTGCATAAAACAATAGAACCAGAATTTTAATCGTACATTTGCGAACCAGTAGCCACTGTCAACAGGAGGACGTTACGCGTGGACGTTACGTTGTTTAACGACGGATGGTACTTTAAAGCAACACTAATACAATGAGAGAAACGTTCTGCAAATCCGGTGCGACCACTTCGAATGCCTGCATTGGATTTACCTGGTTAGTTGTCATTTGGGGACTTATTGGTAGCCACGGGGCGACCGCCGCTTACGTTAACTGTGATACCTGCCAATGTTCAATCAGGTAAGTTCTCAACCCCCCCCCCCAAAAAAAAAACTAACAAACATTATTACTCGTCTTTCTATGTTGTTGTTAGTATTGTTGCTGTTGTTAGTGTTGTTGTTGCTGTTGTTAGTGTTGTTGTTGTTGGCAGTCCTCATATAGGTTGGTTGGTTGTTTTTGTTTTACGGCATATCAACCCTTTTCGGGTTATTTAATGCCGGATCCAAAGATTTTGAAGAAAACTTTTTTAATAGAATATAGTTGTTGTTTTCACGTCGGTTTCTAACCCATAGTTGGGACCCTAGCAGGTACTACCACTCCGGGTCAGAGTGGACCTGGGAGCAATGGCAATTAAAGGGTGGCTCCACACTCTCCAAAGCCCACAAGCCGGGGCCTCACCACTGGATATAGTTTCAGGTCATATCCAGGACCCCCATTGAGGGACTTTTACCCTATGCAGGGGGGCAGTCGGCGTATTCTAATGCCCCACCGACAGGGCCCCTCATATAGAGTATCATCAGAAATGAATTATTGACAACATCCGGTGGTTTTCCATGGAGTTTGTTTGGGTGACAGCAAATTTCCTCTCCACCTCTTTCGATAACCTTTGCAAATGACTTTGCATTATCGCAACACTCGCCTAGCATTGACTTATCTCTGACAATGACTAATTGTGCTTGAGGGTATTTAAAGTAGAGTAAGGCAAAACTATCAAAAAAAAAACGAATTAAAAAAACAAATAAAATTAACGACCATATTTTAATGATTTTATGCCTAATTTGTAAATAGATTTTATTTGCGGATGATTAAGGCAGATAAAATCCGGAATTTTTTTACGACCTGCCCCAGCGTAGTATAAACACCCCAACCAGTGCAACCACCCCATGTTAAGAGCGGCTTTCGGAATAAACGCACCCCAACCTCCCCATGTTAAGAACAGCTTTCGAGGTTAGAGAGTGTTTATTCTGGAAGCCGTTCGTAACATGGGGAGGTTGGGGTGTTTATAATACGCTGGGGGCACGTCGTAAAAATTTACCAGAAATCTTTATAGACTGGGGCAATTTTTATTACCAAGCTAGAGTGACCCTTTTCTTGGCGGGTAGAGGGTTGGATTAAAAAAACTTTCAAAACTCAACTTTACCCTCGGGGGGAGGACCAACTAAATAAGAACTTTTTAAAAGTACGGACGGGCGGAGGGAGTCCAATGACATCTTTTTAAATGTTTTAAAATTGTTGTGGTACTTGTACAGTTTAGTCAAGACATTAAAAAATGAAAATATCGAAAAAAAGTTTAAATTGTGTGTACTGTATCAGTTATGGAACGAAGTTCTCTGAAAAAAAATTTCACTTAATTTCATCAAGAAGTTTTTTTTTTTTTTTTTTTTTTTTACAGCGAAAAAAACAATTTGTTATGATACCGAGCAAAATGTTCGATTTTTAGGAAGAAAAGCTAGTATTAAAGATGGGAAGGGGTGTCAGCGCTTTAACTGGAGTTATCTCCCTTTGGCATTTCTAAAATTCAAACAATTTTTTTTTAAATCCAAGATGGCCGCCTTCAACGTGCTCTTATAAAAACATTTTTTTCTGCTGTAAAAAAAAAAAAAAAAAAAAAAAAAAAAAACTACTTGATGAAATTAAGTGAAATTTTTTTTCGGAGAACTTCGTCCCATAACGGATACATACAATTCAAATTTTTTTCGGTATTTTCATTTTTTAATGTCTTGACTAAACTGTACAAGTACCATTTTTGTATATGTAACTGCATCTACCCGGCGTTGTTTGCAAGTCTTTTATAACTCCGTTTTGTTTTGCTGTTTCCCCATATACCCACACCGAACCCTTTTTGCCGTTTCTTTATAATGAAATTTCGGGTTTGTTTTACTATAGGCCTACACAGCGATCCGAAAAAGTTGTCAGAAAACCCCCAAATCTATAGCAACTAAATGTTATTAAAGGAAAGATAAGTTACTTTTTTTACCTAACTGGATAATTTTTTAGTGTTTTTATTTAATGTAAAATGTTTATTCGGTTCTAAAATCATATAGTGTTTATCGATATATTTGAAAAATACAAATGGCGGCGAGGTCTATGTTGAATGCGTTAAGTTTGGAAAAATGAGTTCAAACTAAAAAGTTATGCAAAATACTGTTAGAAACCCACTCAATATATTTTACCGTGACATAGGCTGACATATACGATGTAACTGTAATTTAATTAAATATTATCATAATTTTCACGCCATTTAAAAGAAGCTTCAAATAAACTATTAACGTTTTTTTTTTTAACAAATTTTATAGCTACCAAAATAATGAGACTAAATCGTGTTTACATTGTCAATGTTTTAAAACAACGTTCCTATGTATTCATCCTTCTAAAGCCATAAACACACCCGTGTTTAAAAAATCTAGCAAAATTCAACTAACGGTCTGATTTTCATGAAATTTTCAATACATATTCAATATTAAATTAACTTATATTTTAAAAGCAGTTTTCGTTAAATATGTGACGGGGGAAATATTTTTTGTAGCCCCCCCCCCCCATATTACATGTTATGAAAACTAAACAAACTACTGCGAATTATGAAATAACAAATTAAATGTTAAAAGATATTTATTTCTGGGGGGTTGGGTTGCCAATTTGATTTCAGCGCCTATTTTCAAAAAATGTACGGAGGCCCCTAATTAATCAAAATAACATAAATCATAGCAGAAAAAAAAACAAAAAAAAACAAAAACGCTCCTACCTCCAACTCAATTAAAGCATTTAGCGTCTTCCGCAATAAGCATGCGCATTTTTACGGTAGACACAAAATGATGACGTGGCTGATAGTGCCTAAAATGTTGGGGATTTTACATAAAAATTTGAACATCCCTACATAATACGGATCGTGCTGAAATAATAACTTCATTTTTTTGGAAACCCATACTTAATATGGGTAAGGGGGGGCGATTTTAAAAACTATTCCGTATCTTTATGTAACAATTTGATAAAGAGAAGATACCTTAAATTTAAAAATAACCTGTAGTACGGTACTTATTCTGTATAAGAATCTACGTATTTATTTTAAAACATGTTGCATTTTCTATTTTATTTTTATGAATCGGAATGTTTTAAGAGAAAGTCTTTATTTCCCTTAATATGCAACAACTTTAAATATCAACACACGTGATTTGCACTACACACACGTTGCCAATGAATACAAAAACCCTAGTTGTGTGTGGAGTAACGTTACGACTACTCGAAAAAAGTGAGATGGAATGACCCAAAAGATAAAACCTATGAACTATCTCTATATATAAAAGTTTATAATAAAACTCAATATCTGTGTGTATTTTTACGACCTGCGCCAGCGTAATATAAATGCTTCCAACCACCATGTTAAGAACGGCTTTCGGAATACCCTCCCAACCCCCCCATATTACGAATGGCTTTCGAGGTTGAGAGTTATTCTCGGGAGGTTGGGGTGTTTATAATACGCTGTGGCACGTCGTAAAAATTTACCAAACTCAATATGTGTGTGTTTGTGTGCTGTTTGTGTTTTCCCTATAGAAAAAAAATAAATAAAAAAAAATAAATAAAAAAAATAGACAACCTACAAGGAAACCGAAAAGTGGTTTCTTATGTAAACTTTACATTAGTGGTTCTCAACCGGGGTCCACATGGACCCTAGTGGTCCATGGAATATTTTTGGGGGTCCACAGGCAAAACATAACAAAATTATCATAATTATTATAGTTGTTTGTAGAATACTTTATTTGCATTAAATTAGTTTTCATTTAAAAAATAAAGCTTTATTATATAATATTTCAAAATTTATATGAGTGAAAAATAGAAGATTGTCTTATAACCAATAGTTATGAAGGGGTCCACCAAGATAAAAAGAAGGGAAAAGGGGTCCACGAGTAAAAAAAGGTTGAGAAAACCACTGCTTTACATGAACAGACGATAGCAGTGGCCTCAAATCTCTATGTGCCGAATGTACACACGACCCCTCCCCACTTCTAAGTGACTCATTGGGACAGAAGCCCTTCAACCTTCAAATATGTATATCCGATTTTTAAAGAAATCATTTTAGTTTCTTCCGACTTAATTAGAAAGAGAAACCGGAAGGAAGAGGGCAGCAGTAAAATAAAGTAATATGGTGGACATGGTGGGTAATATAGTGGACACCTGCATAATGGTGATCCTCGTTCAGTCCCGAGCAATATCGGGTCTCCCTGCTAGTCGTTGATAAAATTCGCAATTCTTTATAAAATGTAAATATATTTGGTATAAATGAACTCCAGTCTATGCCTGACTTGCCCACCAAGTTTCAGCCACGAATAGCCAACAGTGTGTGTGTGTGTGTGTGTGTGTGTGTGTGTGTGTGTGTGTGCGTGCTGCCATTTGATTGACACCAGATATTAAATAAACGATTACTTATTCAACGGAATCGGAGACATAGAGAATTTACAAAGCAGTAAAATGAGACTCGTACACGATTCGATTCGTGTATCTAAGCGGCACTTACACTATATCAATGATCCTAGGATTTAACAAATGTCGAATTTGTAAATGTGTGTGTTTGTATAGTTTGTTTTACACTGAATTATATTGAATGGAGAAGAGGGTCTCGGAGTGTGTGTGAATATTATATCGACTGGTATGTATATGTAATACATTACATGTTTAACACTATCATTCAATGTGTATGTGAGTGTATGGTGTGTTCGTTGTCAAACTAAATCGCATATACAAAGACTTCCCCCTCCTCCCTCCACAGTGATGATTTGAGAAGCAATCAGCAATAGTTTAATAGCTGTATTAAAACAAAAGCAAAGAAACATAAAAGAACTGGGTCAACAATAAATATGAATTTAGGTGATAACATTTGTTTACACATTTTTAGCAGAACCCAACAAAATATCGATAAGAATGCCCCCTCCCCCCCCACACACACATTCGTATCTCACTAACTCTAACCACCTTGATAAGCAGTACTGTAGACGAAACATGTGTGTAGCTGTATACAAAATTAGAAAAAAAATCTATTTTTATTGAGCACGCTTGAAAAATATCGGTTTTGAGTTTGTTATTAATATATTTGATCTTAATGTGCGCGTGTGTGTGTGCATTTGGGACGAAAATCGGAACATTTGGGAGTATCGGAATCGGAAAAATTTGTGCATATTTCCTGATGCCCAAACGATTCTTTTATTTGTCTTTTTTAATTGAATATGTTTAAAGTGAAATCTTCCTTCGCTGGTAATTATTATAAGATAATAAATATCTATTGTTTTTTTAACTATTAGTAAAACTAAGATCAATAGATGATTCCCCACAAAGTGTATTTTTTCGTTCAGAAAAATACCTCCATATTTAGCATGCGTTTTTACGGTAATCGAGGAAGAAACATACAACTCCATCGTTAAATATTTAGAGATTTATAAGGAATCGGTATCGTAAATTTAGTTCAGAATCGGTAATTGTATCGGAATCGGCAAAAATATTGGAGTCGTCCCTTCACTAATATATGCTTTAATAAATACACGCGCATATATATATATATATATATATATATATATATATATATATATATATATATATATATTATTTGCCGATTCCGATACAATTACCGGTTATGTACTAAATTTACGATTCCGATACAATATATATATATATATATATATATATATATATATATATATATATATTACACAATCCTTCGAAAAAAAAGTTGATCAATACGCAATTACCAAGATAAGATTCTAATACATTGATTAAATAATATTTATATATTGAATTATGTTATACAAATGTTTTTTATTGTCTTGGCACCTATTGATGACGTACAAACGTTGCCTTTCTAATTGTTGCGCCTTAAGCAACAGGTTGAAGGCAAAATTTATACGTCATCGATAGGTAACGAGGCATAAAATAACCCAGTATTTATACATGTGTGTGTGTAATTCATGCCTGTATGCGTCTAGTGTGTGTATGTAGTATGTGTGTGTGTTTATGTAACGTACGTTACAGAATAAACTTGATTTTTTTTTTTTTTTTTTTTTTTTTTTTAGAAAAATCTAAATATATATATATATATATATATATATATATACACATTTACCACATAGCTTTGATGACTGGAATTAATTACTAATACTAGGAATCACCATTTTTTTACAATGGACTCTGCGTAGTATTTTTCAGGTTTGTAAATTAACAAGCATAACTATATATAATAAACGTATCACACAACGTATCCTATATTCGTAGTAATCCACTTTAAAACGTTACTTTTTTTACATTTAATTTTTAAACAAATTTTAACATTTAGAAACATTTTATTCAATTAAAGCAACCACCAAATGATGGCTCTGTTGCGGTTTAGGTAAACCAAAATATGAGGAAAATGCTGGGACATATTTGGGTCTTCACCGCCTGTTAGAATGTAATTTGATTGGCTATTGAAAATGACGTAATTATTGTAAATTAAAAAAAATTATTGTTAAAGAATTTAATTATTGTTTAATTATTATAATAACAATATAATTATTGTAAAAGAACTGTTTAAAAAGTTTTAAGAGTCATACCGTATATTTCAGCGTATAAGGCGACCGTCAGATAAGACACGGTCCAAAATTGGAACAAATTTTGATAAATTTATCATATATCGGTGGTATAAGACGACTGCTAAATCACGAAACCATGTTTGTTTAGCCTAGGCTAGATAGAGATTGCAACATCCGGTATCTTATGAAATATTAGTTTTAAGGGTCGTCTTATACGCCGAAATACACGGTATTTAAGTAAAGCAATTTGATTCGCTATTAAAAGTCAAACATTTTACTTTTTAAAACTAGTCTGGGTGCCCGACGTTGCCCGGGTGTTTGTAGTTGTGTGTTGAGCCAAAAAAAAAAAAAAAAAAAAAGTGGTAGTAGGCAGGCAGGCTCAAACCCGTGACGCGAAGGCGGAAAAGAAAACGATAGGAAACCTGATGTCTTACCACTACTCCATGACGCGACTAGAAGTTCAGAACGTTAAAATTAGGCAATCAACCGATACGATGACTTGCAAAAATGGCTCGCAAAAAATCAATTCTTCCTTGTAAAAAAAAAAAAAAGCTGCCCAGCTGAGAGTGAAGGAATTAATGTTTTGAACCAATTTTTCGATATTTGTCGTCTGAGACGTTGATCTTCACAATGATGCCGATCTCGTGAAAGTTTTAGGCATTCATATATACATACATACATGCATGCATTTAAACAGATAGGTGAGATTTATATTATAAATAAGAAAAATTCAGTAAGATCTTATTAAATTATTAATAAGCAAAAAATCGAAAATGCAACATGCACAAATGGTTGATCATGTATTAACGTTACAAGAATTACATGACGTAAAATGTTCCTCGTATATTATGTATCCGAGAACAATATCATTTTTAATTATGTTTATTTGGTTGTTTCTGTACTTAATCAAAATCATTGGTACTTGTTACAATTTGTTACCGTGCTGAAATAATAACGTTATTATTTTGAAAGCCATGGGAAGGGGAGGGAGTTTTCTAACTATTTTTCTCTTACACCTAACAATTTAATAATAATACAAAAAGATATCGTGAAACTTGAATTTAATCTGAAAAAAAAACTATTTAAAAATAGCGCGGTATCAAAAATGCATAAGAACCAAATCATTTAATTAAAAAATTTCTGTATTTAATAAAAATCATTTAATAAAAAATATTGTTTCACTTGAATTTTATTACGTCTGTTTCAATATTGTTTCATTTTAATTCTAAGTCTTTTGCAATAATTACGTCAATTTCAATAGCCAATCAAATTACATTCTTACAAAGTGGTGAAACCCCAAATATGTTCCAGCATTTTTATCATATTTTGGTTTATCTAAACTGCAAGAGGCCCCAAATGATAACATAAACAATAAAAAAAAAAACTCTTATCCCTAAATCTCTCATCTTTATCGGCTTGTTAGTATCATGAGGCTGTTACGTAAACCTTTTTGCAATTTCTTTTTGTACAAGCTACTCTAGTTGAATGGATACCTCCGCAGATTATAGGGAAATCATCGGTGGTTCGCTCGAGTTCTAATCCAATTAGATCCATAACACTAGCAGTTCAGCCCGGCTTTGCTCAGACCCTGTGTACTGTCCATAACTTGCCCTGCGTGTGAATACACTTTATGCAAGATTTCAAAGAAAAATTTGTACGTCATCGATAGGTAATGAGGCCTAAAATCTTTAATATTAAATAACCCACATTATCGCCTAGATTCATAAATTGACCTCTGGTATCTCTACGAAATTACTCGGACAAATGTTGGTCAACAATAAATTGTTGACCAACATTTGTCCGAGTAATTTCATAGAGACACCAGAGGTCAATATTTTTAAAACTTGGACCCCAATTTTGACCCCTTACATTTATTATTTTGGTCTCAAATCAAAATACAAAGTTTGACCCATGTCCAAGTTACCTACATCTAAAATTTCAAGTCTTTAGACCCAAAATTGGCGGAGGAATTTGGTAGAATCTGCAAACGTCAACTCTTTCAACTTTGACCTTTTGCCGCCAAATTTTCGCCCCAAAACTGATTAAAATGCCTACCGCATGTCTGCATACTCGTTATGTATAAATTTCCAATGTTTAGACCCAAAATTGGCTGAGTAGTTTGCTAGACACCGAAAAGGTAAAACTTTTGGAACTAGATTTGTGATAACATAATTATTTTCGTTGTATACAACGTAATAATTGTCACACACACGTTCTTCTTACATCACGGAAGTGAAGCAAGTGAGGATATTAATACCGAATGTGTGGCCATGTTAGAATATCAGTTACTTATGTTTCAAGGTCATGTATCTAGTTACCTTGATCTCCTTCACCATATGATTCGAGTAATGCTTAGCCAGGAGATGCGTGGTTTGTATTGCGCAACCCTTGTTTCGCAATAGACTTTCCCCGCGCAAAACCTCTCATAGAGGTCGTCGATTGTTTCTGGAGACTGAACGGGGACCTACTATCTCCGTTTTGTTTTAGGTGGTGTTTTCTTGTTGTCGTAAAACAAACCAAATCATTGAATTTTTTTACTATTGTAAAACGTTTTCGTGGATTTTTAACAAAAGCCAACAAATCAAAATGGGGTGGGAAACAAAACAAAAACACAACAAATAAATTTATTAAAGGCAGGATACTCTTCTACTTACGACAATAAGTTATTGTTTTAACGCATTTTTCCCGAAAACAAAACTCGTGTTAAACCTGTTGAGTTCAAAGAATGGCGGTATCATTACAGTAATGTTGAGCCTTAATCGAAAATAAACCAAATACTGGCTGAGATACATTCAATAAATGTCAATAATCGTGCAAAAATAGATTTTTCTGCCAATGTTTTGTTCAATTTTCAATTTTTGAACGATTGCTGAAGCTCGACATTGCTGTAATTAATAACGACATTTATTTTCGTTCTATTTCTACAGACTTGGTACTAATTTTGTTTTTAAAGTAAAAAAAAAAACGCATTAAAATAAGTAAAATTTCAAAAACTTCCCCTACGCGAATATTCATTCAAAGTTAAATGATCTATCATTGTATTAAAGTCGAGTTAATCAACGTTTGTTTCCATAAGGCGTTTTTATGTATATTTTAATCACACTAAAATATTCCTTAGTTTTTGGATTGAGTTATGTTTGAAAAAACCCAACTTTTTAATTGTTCTCATTAACCGTAATTTGAGTACTCCTGTTTATTTCAAGATTGAATAAAATCTTGAACATACGGTTTATTGTTTAACATGTTTAAATTTTAAGCTCTGTACGTATAATACACGTTCAAATGTTTCTGCGAGACATCAGCAACTTTCAACCGCATGCTAAAAAGTTAGACCCAGCCCTGGACAACACCTGCGACTTGATCACTGGATCAATAAACAACTTGTATCTACTCATTGGCATTCCTCTGCAGTTGCCTGCCGATTGGAAATAACAAAGGCTAATGATCGCAATCTCTTTCACGGACGAAAAATACTACGCCTGAATTCGAGGAGAAGCTTCATCAGGCATGTTAAGCCCTTTATACTATCTTATGAACAGGCCAGACTATAGGCATGTACCAAAGGATTATAAAATGAACGCTCTTGTCTTACTGACATGGGAGACCCTCTTCTGATATTCTCTCCCTTACATTGAAACATCTTGTGTTTAGCAGAAAACACTAAACCGCATAAGAACTAGAATGTGCGATTAAAAGTTGTTATTGCTAGATTGGGTAACAAAATCGACTCAACTGCGAATGTAAGGAAAGAGGCCATACGATGCAAAGCTGCTTTAGTTGTCTTCTTTTGTTCAAATTGTGACGCCTGAACTCTTTTCAGCTGTATGATCTTGATCCTGCAGGGTGCAGTGATTATGTAACAATAATAATCATCATCAACAGCGGTAGCAGTAGCAGCCTTACCGTTTAACAGCGTTGATTAGCACGGCTCTCCAATGCGGACGGCTATCCATAGTCCGAAACAGCTAAACTTTTGACGATAATTCTGTTCAATCGATCAAGTTGTCCATCAAAGTGTGCCTTGGCCGGCCTTGCTTTTACGATCCAGACGTTCTACCAGGTACTACCAGATGTTCTATGTCTCTTTGACGTAAATATGTCATAAGAAAGTAATTTGTCTTTTCATATGATAATGTAAAAATTGAGGAAAGCATGAGAAACTATCGTATGCCTATGTGCTTCAAGGAGACGCAAAAAAAAAAAAAGAAAAAGAATAAAAAGTTGACTATCAAGACCTTGGTGCAGTCGAGGATAATAGTTAATGAGCTCACCAGTTGAATTATGATCACTTCCCGGGACGACCTGAGACAATGGGTGGAACGAGGAAACGTTTTTCAGGAAAAAAAAAAAAATTAAAAATTAAAAAAAAAAAAAAAAAAAACGGTTGGCGAGCATTGAATGATGCTCTCATATTGCATGATCTACCAACCAAATGTGATGTGTATCGGTTGAAGGCTGATAATAAAATTAATGTGAAAGCAAATATTATTCATACGTATAAAAATATAGTCGAAAATGATGAGTCACTGACTTCAAACTGCTTGAATGGCATTCAACAGAGCTACAAAAGGAAGGATTCATTGAAGCATCATGTTCAAGCACTATACGACGTGTTATCATTAAATCCACGAGGTTCAGCAACGTTGAGCCTGGTCAGTACTAGATGAGTGACAAATTAACGCCGTTTTCTCCTCTAACAAGCATACAAAGAAAACTTGGGATCTCTTGTGAATATAATATTCTTAAATTTCTGGACGGTTCCACTTTTGCATTATTTTTGAGAAGGGGAGTTCAGTCTGAAAATCATCAAATGTTGTTTCACCATCCTGGATATTTTTTTATTAATATTCAGGAGTAAGTTCCATATTTAGTGATTTGATATGTGAGAGACCTTTCGAAAGATGAATAGATTTTGTGAAAATTCCTAACCTGAATATTGTCATTCGTCATAAAGAATTTAGATCATTTAAAATGCTGACCTTGTTGAACTTAATTTCCGTTAATACTTACTCGCAAAAGTTGATCCATGAAAAAGCGCAATTTTGATGCAGATTGTACGCCGTAGTAATATAACTCTGACAGATCACATTTCACGATGGAATCATTTTAGTTGGTTGGTTGTTTTTGTTTTACGGCATATCAACCCTTTTCAGGTTATTTAATGCCGAATCCGAAGATTTAAGAAAAATCTTTTAATAGAATATATCTGTTGTTTTCAAGTCGGTTTCTATCTAACCAATAGTTGGGACCCTAACAGGTACTACCACTCCGGGTCAGAGTGGACCTGAGAGCAATGGCAATTAAAGGGTGGCTCCACACTCTCCAAAGCCCGCAAACCGGGGCCTCACCACTGGATATAATTTAAGGTCATATCCAGGACCGGAATCATTTTGGTATACCACACGCTGTAATATAATCATATCCATAAAGCGCACTCTACAGTCGATTCATTCTGGTAGAACACACGTAGATCAATTCATTCTGGTAGATTACATGTAGATCATAATAGATTAATGCTATTAGCAACGCAGGATTGGATAGCGGATGACTTTCATGATCGTATCACCTCTGACATTTACTCACCTAGCTCTTCAGGTCCTAATCCATTGGACTACTATATTTAGAACATAGAAAAGTGGTTCATAAACACCACTACAACACTAAAGAATGCCTAAAAGCTTAAAGAGACAGTTTAAATAAAAGAACTAAACTCTATAAGATTTTCCCATGGGATCAATTCAAATACATCAGACAAAATAAAGTGTATAACTGTTACTCTTCTATAAAGGGCCCCTTCAATCTTTGATAGACTATAAATACCCACGAAGGGCTGTCTGCACGGGAAATTTCTGTGGCAGAAGCATCTTTAGGGAATGTTATCAGTATTTAGTAAGATACTAAGTATTTATATGGGTGATTTTCCCCCCCTCCCAGGAAATCGCATGTTATTAACTATATTAATAGGTTCTAGTTTACTGTTCGAGGCATTTCAGGATATTATCACTAGGACTATGACAACAGCGTATTCTTTTCATTGTTTTTACTCTTACGTATATATCCGGCACAGTTAGACACAATTAATCAACCGAGGATCACATTACTCTATATAAAAACATATAAGGTATCAATCCATATATACGTGAGAATCAAAACAAGGAAAAGAATATGCTGTTGTCATGGCCCTACTTATCACTATTATAGAGCGAGTGCACACACACACACACACACGTATATATATATATATATATATATATATATATATATATATATACTCGTTTCAACTATGAGAGACGAACCGTAGAAAAAAATAATCTTCCATTCTTCTATGAAGACATAAAATGTTCTCACAGAATTTGCCTGGAGACGAGAGTAACGGTGAGAGACCGACAGATTTCTCATATTGGTGTGCAGTCTATTTCGAGTGTTATTTGATCTCAGAATAGATATTGGTAAGTGTCTCCCGACTGAGCCTATGTAGACGAGTCAGTGATTGTGTGTTCGCACAGGGATTCCCTCTTTAGTTGTTTCTTCTTCTTCTTCTTCATATTATTATTCTCCGTATGCTTCTCTTATTATTCTCAATAGTGTTCGTGTTATTCTTCGCCCTTTTCTTCGTTTTCTTTGTGTTTGTCTTTATTTTTATTCTCTTTCTAATTCTTCTTATTATCTCACTCACTAGGAGTTCTCACACAAACCATCATCAGAGATTGCTCACTGACAACAATCGGTGATGGTTCCTTAGAGTCTGCGTGACAACACTATTATCTATAAATTAATAGGATAGCGTGTGTGTTATTTGTGTGTCACGCTTACACCAGAGTCGTTTAATTGTTATTAAATTTTATTTTAATTTTTTATCTATTATTATTATTATTATTATTATTATTATTATTATCATCATTATACATTTTGCACAGTTCTCTCCTTTTCTGCCCCTCTTTCTCGTCGTCGTATCATTATTTTCACACTAACAGAATATACCCTGGCAGCATTTATTAGAACGCAAGGGGCAACAAGTCCCCCCCCCCCAACATTTCTACACACCTCATTCAGAAATATCTGTCTCTATCCGACGATGTACGACCACCAGAAGAATCGGGCAGGAGAGAGTTATGGAGATAGAAGCGTTAGTACAAAGAAAGATAATAAAGAAGAAATTAAGTTCTTCGGTGTCTCTGCCAAGTTTTAGTGAGAACTTCTTCGTTTACGCCACCCCGTCTACCACGCGCTCTCCGCCCAGCATCGCAGTCTGTCATACAAGTCGAGGTTTAGGGTGAGAGCCGGGTGGCTGCAATTGCCGAAGCACACAGACGTTTCCAGAAAAATAACAGCTGCCATCTATTTGCAACCCTGAAACTAAATTATTCCAATACAATCGTCAGATTCAACGGGTTCCCACACATCTTTGACACGAATTCATAAATATTCGCAAGAAACCAACTCACGCCTACTTCTTTTTGCATGTCTCACGTCGGATCGGCCCTTTTGGGATTATCGAAACATCTTGGATTATGCGAAGCATCTTGCACCCATTAGAAATGATTCATTTTGTACGGTTCATCGAATGAAAAGTTTACTTTCTTCGTATAATCAAGTCACTAATTATTAAGGCTAAAGCCACTTGGGAGTAAGGATTAACGAGATTGTAATTTAGGTGACGTAAAATATATTGATAGGATTGCAAATGAATAGAATGATAGGTATATTTGTGGACACTGGATTTGAACACAATCATATTGCAATCTGCAAGAAGCAATCCCGTTCTAATATGTTACACAGATGGGAAGTTTTGGGAAAGAAACTCTTCGTGAAAATTCCATTGATCTTGGAAGTCAAAAGGCAAACTGCGCATCAATAACCAACTTCAACGATGAAAGTGTAATCCAATATGTCTTCCTAATACCACATGGAGGTCTTGAAATAAAAACACTAGAAAGTTCATTAGGGAATCGGTACTTAATAACTGCTTGAGAATCGCTGGTTAATACTTTTTCCAATGTTATTTTTGCATCGATGGTGAAAACATATCCAATAGGAAGCCATCTTGGCATAATTGATTTTGTAGTCCTCCAAACCATTACCTGAATTCAAATGAGACCGGTCACTCTGAAAGTGGACTTACTAACTGACAAATCACCGAAAACCTCGGAATTCCATTTTCCACCGTTAACAGTGATTGTTCAATTAATTGGAAGAGGGAAATAATTTCGCCTTGGTCAATCATGGCCATGTGACGAACGTCTTTGTTATGAATGATAAGCGCGTTTATCTTATGTTTATATATATTAGCGGGAACTATCCGGGTAAGATAGTGTGTTTATTTATCACTCTCCCATATCAGATGTTACACAAGATCCGAAAAGTGGGAATTGTAAAATCCAGTGCCCTAGAGAAAGAGCACTCTGGCCTGCAATAAATACTTGGGTAGCCTCATTGGAATTCTCCAGCAGGGCATCTCAAGGCATCGACAATAAACTAACTCCTTTTCAAAGGATGAGAAGGCATAGCCTGGGAGGATGGAGCTCTGAAAACTATAAAGCCAACAGAACAAGCTAGCTAAGCGATGACCTAGATTCTGGTGGAGCCGAGAGAGAAGCCTGAAATGTGCTTTACACATAATGTTGATATGCCGTCAAACTAACACAGCAGGCTAAACCCACCTTGAATCGGCATATCTACGGCAAACGATATGCATCCACAGTTTAAAGGCATGCGTCATGAACCGAGCTACGTGACCTTAATTATCAGCCACGTGACTGATGAATTTAAATCTTTTTCTTAGTAAGTGTCGATTGGTATAATTACTAGCTAGACTTGCCTATTGGAATTCCTTGGCTAGTCACTACATTCACGGGCAATTAAAACATTGATTGTCGAGAGAATAATTACTGCAATTACGCCGACGACAATTATGAATGAAGATCGTAATAACGGGTTGGATTATAAATAGTGTTTATAAACGTGACCTACCGCACAGCAGGAAATGGTCATATGTCAGTGCAAGGGGAAGAGGGTTTTTATTTCAGGAAGTTTTCGCAGAAAAATATTTTAAATGGTCATTTCTGTGTGCACATACGTCTGTAATGCTGGCGCGACAAAACTCCCAAATTTTTTACTGTGTGTGTATTAAGGTATTGGGTAGGCTTCATTTGCAACCGGTACCGGGGGGGGGCGGGGGAGATTCTTCGGTATAGATAAGGAAGCCTCCTTAGTTTCATATTGTAGCTCTTAAAAAGTTGTTAAAACAATTTACAGTCAATTTTAATGATTATATAGTACTGATTCCAAAAGTTAAAATAATAAAAAAAAAAATACGTGAGATCCATCAGCTAGGATCGAAAGCAAAACATTTAGCGCTCTAACCGCGTTCCCAACCGTTTGAGCTATCAACAGATAGTTATGAAAGATTTGAAATTAAACCACTTTAGGCTATGAATGAATTTGCACATGCGTAATAAAAAAATGCCGACATTTTGAAATTAACACTTTGTTTTTCAACTTGCGGACATATATCTCTACGCGTTACTCATTCATCCAAACAAAGATGTTACTCATTATAAACCATCCTTGGTGTATGATTACTATTTCCTGTTAATTTCAGTGTGACAAGTAGTTTAAGAGTTTATTGGTTAAATATTTTCGCACAGACACACCTACTGTTTTGTCTATTATTCATTGTAGAAAATAGGCAACAGATATAAGTATTTAAAATTTATGATTTGAAAAGGGTTATCTTCAAATATATATTTTTGTTATTGTTTGAAAACAAAGAATACAATTGCATAAACCTATTTCCTTAACCCGGGACTTTTCGATACTTATTCATCTCCTAAAATAAAATATTAGCAAATGTTTTTATTGGGTTGCACATTATATGCTAAAAGTAATAAACACTGAAAAAAAGTTTTTAAGGCTATTAAAACATTTTAGATACGTAGAATAGGCATTGAGGCAGAAAAGTACTTTAAATCCAAAATATTACATCTAATAATATTTTGTAAGACCAAAAAATCACTGGATTTGCATACCAGTAGATATATTTCATTATTCTGAAGAGGGTGTGAGTGTGTATATATATATATATATATATATATATATATATATATATATATATATATTAGTACTGCGTACATCCATTCATGTGCATCAAATTAAATTCCAGCTATTTAAAAAATCATCAAGTCAGATTTCGAAATTTATGTGTTGCTTTTATATATAACGTAAAAATCAGATTTCCCCAATTTCATTGGACGGAATAGCTTTCTTAACAAAAGGTGAATAAAACCATTTGTTTCGTCAGAATTATATGCTAAATATTTGTCAACAACTTCATATGAAACTATTACTTGGATCTTCATGAATTTTTTTACCGGAAGTTAATCTACACATCTTGTCGAATTTTACGTCAGACCCAAATTGCATTTAAAGCGATACATCAAGCTTTACTTTAGCTAGATAATTTTCATTTGGTGTTTCTGATTTTGTTATTGTTATTCAATTCATTTCGTATAAATTGGATGATTTATTGTTTACTATATTCATTTACCCGATATCTTTCTAGTTGGAAGTATTTCTAGAAAAAACATGAGATACTTACATTGGAAGGAACGATGTAAAGGTTGCCAACATCTCTAAGTTTAAAATGTTTCTGTGGAGTGAACTCAATTTTAACTTAGCTCACCCAGGTCGTCAGTTCGTGCTGTTTACCATTTAGCCAACTTGGCCTCCCTGTTATCGCTGTAGTGTGCGGTTGGTTATATGCGAGCGTCATGTTAAAAGTAACACCTCTTGCGTTTTTATAACACAAAAGATTGAAGAGCTGTGAAGACGAACGTGGTACCATTTAAAATGAGCGAACTTTTGTGCTCCAGAATTAACATTTTTTTTACATAGTCACCACCATTTTTAATGCAATTTTTTCAGCGATGAACGATGGCTGTGCATGGGCACCTGGAACGTGATTTATCATCCGAAGGTCGTTCCAAAAGTAAAGGCTCGCATTTTGTAACCCTTAAAAGTTGAAGAGCTGCGAAAACAAGTTGGTACCATTAAAACAAGCGACCTTTTGCCCCCCCCCGTAATTTATTTTTCTACATAGTCACTATTATTTCTAACGCGCATTTTCCAGGAATTCAATCTGCTTCCGATGCACGTCCACGACAGGGGTTGCTTTCTAAGAATCTCACACAGTCAATATCTAAAACAGATATGAAACGTTCATGTTATGAAGACGTAAGTTCAGTCATCATAACAATGCAGTTTGCAACCCCTCTGATTCATTCGGGCGGAATAAAAGATAGGAAGAATTATCGTGTATTTCGGCGTATAAGGCGCCGTCATATAAGATAAGGTATAAAATTGGAGCAAATTTTAATAAATTTATCATATATCGGAAAATATATATATACATTTACCACATAGCTTTGATGACTGGAATTAATTACTAATACTAGGAATCACCATTTTTTACTATGGACTCTGCGTAGTATTTTTCAGATTTGTAAATTAACAAGCATAACTATATATAATAAACTTATCACACAACGTATCCTGTATTCGTAGTAATTCACTTTAAAACGTTACTTTTTTACATTTAATTTTTAAACAAATGTTAACATTTAGAAACATTTTATTCAATTAAAGCAACCACCAAATGATGGCTCTGTTGCGGTTTAGATAAACCAAAATATGAGGAAAATGCTGGGACATATTTGGGACTTCACCGCCTGTTAGAATGTAATTTGATTGGCTATTGAAAATGACGTAATTATTGTAAATTAAAAAAAAAATTATTGTTAAAGAATTTAATTATTGTTTAATTATTATAATAACAATATAATTATTGTAAAATAACTTTTTAAATTTAAAAAAAAAAGTCATACCGTATATTTCAGCGTATAAGGCAACCGTCAGATAAGACACGGTCCAAAATTGGAACAAATGTTAATAAATTTATCATATATCGGTTGTATAAGACGACTGCTAAATCACGAAACCATGTTTGTTTATCCTTAGGGATTGTAACACCCGGTAGCTTATGAAATATAAGATTTTTTTAACTTTAAGGGTCGTTTTATACGCCGAAATATACGTACTTATGGAACGCTAAATGTCGCTAGGATTTATTATTTTCTTAATGATTTAGTCCGATTGCAAATCTTAATAATTTTTCAAATAATCACATAAAACTTTTTTTAAATCAGCAAACTTACAAATCCTTATGAATTGAAGAATATAATGAAAGTTGTCTTAAGTAAAAAAAAAAACCCAAAAAACATTATACAAATAAAATTTAGAATTTAAAACCATTTCAATGCATATCCGGCAACACCGGATATGCATTGCTAATATCTGTAACTAATGGAGAGTTGATATCTATCTGAAGTCGATCCTATACTATTACTTCTATTAATTATATAATTGTACGACTTTCTATAATATAAATCTTACCTGTCTGTTTAAATGTATGTATGTATGTATGTTTGTATGTCTGCCTAAAGCTTTCGACAGAGGCGACGGATTTTCACGAGATCGGTATCGTTTTGAGGCTCGATACTTCGGACGGCAAGTATCGAAAAATTGGCTAAAAACATTAATTCCTTAACCTTCAACTGAGCAGTTTTCTACAAGGAGGGTCGTTTTGTTTTTTTGCTTTTTGGCGTCGCCATTTTTGAAAGTCATCGTATCGGTTGGAATGACTTGACTTAATTTCAATGGCCCGAATTTCCGGTCTAATCATGAAGTAGCGGTAAGACGTAAATTTTTTTTTTTACTTCCGCCTTCGTGTCATGAGTTCGAACCTGCCTGCATACTACAACTTTTTTTTTGCTAAGCACACACCCCCAAACACCCGGGCAACGCCCCCCCCCCCGGCTTGTTCAATTTAAAATTCAGGTGTTGGTAATGAACTATCTGTTACCATGATACCGTCCTTCCAGACATTACCTTCTCTTTTGGAGGTAAGTACTATAGTATGTGTACGTTCATAATGATACTCTTTCCCAGGTTAGCAAAAATATGCTATAGGAAGTATATTTTTACTAGTTTAAATAATGTAAGATTTAAAAATAAATATTTCATTTTTTTTTTCCATTTTCACCCCAAACAAGGCACAGTGCCACCTTGATGTAGGTAGCTACTATCAGGGACATAGGTTGTAGAGATTCTATGTAGGGAGTTGAGCAGCAAGATGTCTGTTCACATTACATTTGAACTTCTGCAAGTTAGTACATTTGAGGAAGTAGGAATCCGGAAAGGAATTCCAAATTCTAGCAGATCTGTGGAAGAAAGTATTAGAATAGAAGGCTTTCTTACATTTGGGCATCTCTTCTATGTAAGGGTGGGACTTTGCTGCTTGTAGGGGGTTGACGGGGGTATTTACGTCGGGGGGTACAAGGGTTTGTAGTTCGTCAGAGCACCCACCATTCAAATACTTGTAAAACAGGCAGAAGAATGCAATATTTCGTCGAGAGAACAGAGGATGAAGCTTAGATTAGATGACGGTTCAGGACCTATCAGGTTGGCGACTCTCTTTTGAACCCTATGAAGGAGTGAGATTAGTAGCAGATGCACCAAATGTTTTATTTAATTTTTTTTCAATTATTTCGTAGTTTTACTTTTTTCCCCTTTGTTTTAGGTTTAGTCGTTTTATTCAATTTTTGACTCCCGAAACGAAAGTCCCACATTGACAAAAAAGTAAATAACTAAATGAAAAATACATTAATAATAAAAAAAAATCGTGGGAAGAAATAAAAAATCCCAGTTACAAATTAGGGTTAAAACAAAGACGAAAAATAAAAGGTGGGTGTGTCTGATCAGAAGTGACTTGGGAGACCCAAGGTGTAATTGAACCTTCATCCCTCTATTTGATTTAAAATTAAAAAAAAATAAACAAAAAGAAAAACAAATACTTCACCTTATGAGCCACGCCTTGCACATACAATTCCCATCAAATAGAACCTCGTATTAGGGTTTCTCTGACGAAGTTCTATGGGCAAACGTTTTTATTTCAATTCCCACACACACACAAAAACAAACAAACAAACAAACGCACACACGCGCAAGCGCAACGATTCCCTTTCCTCGTGTAAATAAATTTGTTTCATTCCCAGAGAAAATAATTAAAAACGGTTTCTTTGTGAGAATAGATCTCATATTTAAAAATCTGTCAATTAATTTTAACTTTAATTCTCTTAATGTCTATTGTATTATGGAGCGTGTTCCTATAAAATGACTCTCAGTAACAAATGGAACCCATAGAAAAACGAATAAAATTCACGATATATTCTGAAAACCATTCGATACAAATAAACTTTAGCCTATTCATCACTTATCCAACTAGTTTAATCCACAAGTTTAGCGCACAACTGAAGTATGATACTTGACTGTTGCATTTTAAACTTTATTTCAAGCCATTACATATAAAAGTATTCATAAAATCAACAGTAGGTTCTCGACAGTGCAACGTAGACTACACTGTATTGTGAACTAAGTAACTGTGAAAGATATGTGAGCTTTCTCCTGGTACGCCGCGATGAGTCCCCAACAAGAGTAGGCAATCAATCGATTTGATTGAAAAATGGTCGATTTCATAGATTTTGATGACAATAAAAATATGGGAGTGTGAGACATTCGTTGATCCTCATTCAATCCTGAACAACGTTGGGCCACCATTTTAGTATATATATATATATATATATATATTCAGAAAGAAATAGGGACGAAACTCTAGTCTTCGACTTCCGGTTTGTTGGTTTTCTTGGCTCTTGTCATCTGAGACATATATATATATATATATTATATATATATATATATATATATATATATATATATATATATCTTGAATTCGAGTGGTTAGTTAGCTAAATCAAACAGTACTTTAATATAAAAAGCAATAATAAACCATGAATTTAGACTGATAATTTCCCTTGGGAATAATTCATGAACGTTTCTTTGTAGCTTTCTTGCCATAAACATATCTTTACACTACTTACCCCTACTTACTTATTAAGCAATTTTGACGTAAATATTGGGAAATTATATGCGCCAATATATTATGTTATCTTATAATATTTTATATGTATATACATGAAATAAGAAAATAAAAGGACATATACAATGTATATTTGATTAGGCATTGATACTGGCGGTTTCAGAAATGGGAATTCCTATCCATTACGCGAGGAAGATTTGTACTTCCCTTGTCAATGAGTAAACTTACCCGAATATCGGTTGATAATAAAAAGACCGAAGTTGAGTCTGGGTGATCAATTGTTAAGACGGGATGTTTCATGAAACCAAAGTCTCTTGAAACATTCTAATAAATCTACAATGCAAAAATAGAAAAAAAAAACAAACCTATACGATGTTGGTATAAAATAATCCAGCGATGGTTGACACGCCACAAAACTCAACAATTAATCTTTTGTATGAAACGAACACGTGTTGTTTTGACTGGTCGAAATTGTTTTGCAGTGCTGTTCACTGCAGTGTCCTGTTTTTGAAAACGTTCTACTTCACGATTGACAACATCTCGTCTAGACGATAAAACACGAGACGTTTTTGTCTTGGAATCAACAAGCTACGAATGAATGGGAACTAAGAACAATGATTGGTTTGTTGTTAAGAAACAGTGCAGGGTATCCGTTGCTATTGTTGGTTTCTCTCTCGGGATAAACTGCAAGATTGCGTCGTAGTTTATGCGTTCTGCAAGCCACTTCGTTATTTAAAAAAAAAAAAGATTTCAAGAAATTCAACGAAATTTAACTTACTCCATGGGTCACCGTATTTGAAAAATGATCACATTTCACTCATCAAAGTTTAATTTAAAAAAAAAAAAACCCGTCGGCAAATTTTCCATTTTGTTTATTCTCTTAAAGAATTACAGGAGCTTTTGATTTAAAATATTTTATTTCTTCTTTATGCAATGATTTTTCTTTTCAAAAATCTAAAAACAAACAAAAGAAAACAATTGAATGAAATAGAAAACATTGATGTAGGTGTCCAATTTTTACAGGACAATATTTTCATAATGTGAGGTTTCACTTAAAAAAAAGAAACGTGTTGTTTTTTGTTTTTTTTAAGTTTAAAACTTTTGATTTTACCGGTAAATTTGCAAATAACTATTCTTTTGTTTTTGTTTTAAATTAGATTATTTTATTTATTGATCTTTTATCTTCAATTTGTGATATATAAATTTGAGGTGAGAAAATCATTTTCTTTTTAATAGACATTTCTAAATGGAGTGGGGGTGAATTTAAAAATAAAACAAAAAAAAAACGTTTGTCTAGAATATTATATTCGGTTTGTTGGAAAGAGCATAAAATTTCACATTAAACCTCAAAATATCGTAAAAGTTTAACGAATAGAAAAATTTTGATAGATTTTTAAATTGAAAGAAATTTAACTAGTAAAATTCAATTCATTTCATTACGTAGAAAAAAATGGCTGCATTAGCGCGCGCATGCAGTTTGTAAACACTTTTTTAAAAAATAATAAATAATATTTCTATTTTTTCAAAAACTTTAGTAGTTTATTTTGAAAGTGTATTCCATAAAGAAATTAAACAACTCACTTAAAAAAAAAAAGAAATTATGAGTTTTTTTTATATTTTATTCGCAGTTTTGTGTTAAGGGTGTCAAAATTCCCCCAAAATTCTAACACACCTACTGCACAGGTGGTCGTCCTTTCACGTTGGAATAGGGACTGGTTAGCTATTTCGTGCGACCTTGCCCAAGAACGCCGAATGTAGGTCGTCATGACTCGAGATGTAAAACAGAGCAGGAAAGAATCCGATTCAACTTAATCAGGGTGAACACTATTACAACTACTACAACAATAATAGATAATGAAAACTCTGATAGAAACATGTTAGTAATTTTATTAGATGTCCACCCATTAAGGATTATACAAACTACTTACAACGTGTCAATTCGAACAATATCAACTCGCTCAATTACAAATTAATAGTTAAGATTTTGATCAATGAAAAATGTTAGCCGTATTTTCAATGTATGAAAAGGAAAACTTTGACTTTCGATCTAGAGTGACTATATATGCCAGTTGTTATACATAAGTTTTGGCGATTCTACAGAATTGGGACGAGATTTTGCAATCGATAAATGGAGTTTTCAGATAAAAATCAATGGTTTCAACTGATTTTTTGTCAATTCTAATAAATTACAATAGTAGCTTCCAAAGTATACAGTCGAAACTATCCAAATATTACTGAATTATTAAGCAAAACAACTTTAATCGTGTTAGTAGATGAAAATTTTCCGCCATTTTGTTTAAATCAAAACGGAAAATTGCTTCCCTTTTTAAGTCTCCTGTGTTTTACGATCGTTCTCATCAAATTCTATTTTATTTTCTTTAACAAATGATTTTCTGTTACATGAAAAGGGCTGTCCCCTTTTCATGTAAGTAAAAAAAAAAAAGAGAGAATTAGTTAAATGAAAATGATATAAGATAAAACGAGAATCGAACACTGTAGATAAGTTTTAAAAGAACAATAGGTTTTAAATGGAATGTCCAGTTAAATTGTTAATTCTTTTAAAATATTTTATAAATAAAATTTGGCTGGAAAATCTATTCACATTCTTAGAAAGAATGCATATTAAAAATATCGGTTAGAGAATTAACAAGTAGGTTTAATTCCTTTGTAAAACAACGAAGAGAATGGGAAATTTCCTGGTCGTCAAAAATGGTTTCAAAACGTGCAAATCGCGCATGTTTGAAACACGTGAGTTGTGGTCACGTTTGCCAGACATACGCATCTCGATATAGGGAAGGGTTCGAAGAGTTAAAAAAAAGAGAATCAGTTTCAGATCAGGGACTCAGAGAAGCAGAGAGGATCAGACCGATTCTCAGTTAGTCAGGGCACCTCCTTGGAAGCGGGAGGGGGGCTTAGAAGGAACCATGTAACAACTTTGAATCCCTGAAGTACAGAATCATTTCTGACCGGTCGAAGAATAAACTATCATGTTTTTTATAACTGCCGTCTTTCTGTGTTCATCATTCCAACGAGAAAAGCTAATGTATTCAATCATTCCAGTATGTATCAATGTATACGACTTCATCCTCTCATCAAAGTATACGTCTTGTGAATATCAACCCTCTCTGTATAAATGTCTTCAACATGTACCTACTTTCACTATGTCTCCTCTCTAAATGAACATTTAAAATAGGTGTGTTGTCAACTACAAGGAACATTTAATAATATATGTACAGGCCGTCACGTAAATAATATGTACCCCCTCTTAAACGGATAACATAATATTTCTACCTCATCGAAATTTTGGATATAATCATTTTAAAAATACGAGGAATACGTAAACACCATTGTTCCTATTTACAATGCCTCCCCACGGGACAGTTTCATGTGAAATTAAGTTTTACGATTTCCGAAATTTCGTCCCAATAGTGTATAAAAGATTTTGTTGGTTGATATAGATTCTAATCCATGTTCCACATTAATTCATTTCTTCTTGCGTACCCACTTTTGAAGGACAAGAGCAATTTGATGATAAAGGTTAATGGGACGGAATCATTGTCAGTTGGCAGATGCAGGAAATTATGGAAGTACTAATATGTTATGGACTATGCTTAGTTACTTATGGGGAGGTTTAAGACAATAATTAGTTGAGATTGTGTTTAAAGGCAATCAAATTGTAATCAGCAAGGAAGCAATCCCACTTTAATGTGACCCATGAGTGATAACACCTTGCAAATAAGTTCTGACCATGGAAAGTACGCTTGACGCAAAGCACATAAGTAAAGAAAAGAAAGTCTTGTTTTCCGTTTTGAGTTCTTACTGTGAATGTCTTATAAGAAAGACCTAAAAACGAGAGCTCAATGAAAATAACGATAGAGTAGAGGGAGACTATCAACTTCTTTCCTGTGAAAAAGGGATCGTAAAATACAGAGATCATCTTCCATTAGATTTCGAAGTCGATTTTGTACACTCTCAGTTCAGGAAAGTGTGCTCTGTTTATTATAAACCAGGTAACCATGTCTGGTGTTTGATTACGATTGTATAAAGCTTACTAGATTATCGGGGAAAAATCAATGTTCCCCGATTGCGACCAGTGAATAGTATTCTAGTTTTCTATTGATGAAATGTGTCCACTATAGATGTCTTCATCGTATCGTTTATGACAAAAGTCTGCCATGACCGAATTATCTATAATATAAATCTCACCTGTCTATTTAAATGTATGTATGTATGTCTAAAACTTTCGAAAGACGCGACGGATTTTCACGAGATCAGATTCATTTTGAATAGAATATTAAATTCCAGCGACTAAGTCTTTATCAATTCTTAAATAGATCCAATTCTTTACGGTTCGTTTCTTCACCACGTAGGCAAACAAAATACAGATACGAATTAACAAATACTTATTAAATTATCATGATTCATCACGCTTTTTGGCATTTTCTTCTGATGCATCATACGCATTGAAAATACAGGATCTATAACTCTGTATTTTGTTTAAGTGATTAATGCATAAAATAATGGAAATATCCTTTCTACTTATATATATATATATATATAAAGAATAGAAAATTAGATTCCAATGGTTATTATTTTTTTAAAGTGACACCTCACATTATGAAAATAGTCCTGTAAAAATCTATATATGTTTATTATATTTGGAGTAAGTTTAAATTCGTTGAATTTCTTCAAATCTTTTTTTAAAGAAAACCGATTAAAAAAATATTGCATATTTTTCTATCAATCCTTTTATTATTTTAAAATTTGGTTTTGCTCCTTTTATTGAAAAAAAAAAAGGTTTTAATTACATTTTTCAAGTAGTAATAAGCTTCGAAAGATAGTGAGTTTAAATATTCGCAGTTTTATCATTCATTTTTAATGGCGACATCTGACACTGCTACCTGTGTACCAGGCAGATCAACTAAATCTCTCCTGATATTTGTTTTCAAGATTATTAGTTGTTCACCGATACGATTGCGCAAAGCGGTAGGGAGGATTACGTTGCGAATTGATTCTCCCGATGAGTGCATGTTTAAACCGTCAACTAGTTCGCCACAAGACTGACTGCAGAGGCTTTTAGTGTACACTATCATTTTTAGTAATAATCCACCTATTCAGAGAATTGGGTTAAATTCTCTATCTACGTGTTGTAAATCTTGGTAAAATAGAATATCACAAGATTCTTATGGTTCAATGTCTTTGGCCTTGGATATAATGTTATTTGCACAATAATATTCTACATGCTTGGATGTTGAATAATAATAATAATTCATTACGAATAGAGATTTGGTATCTGTCTATCTGAAGCCAAAATTACATTATTACTTTATTAATTGCAGTACTATACTATAATGTAATATTCAATTCTCTGTTTTTTTTACTAATGTACTGTCTTTTAAAGTTTAGTTCAGAGGGAGTAATGTAGTACCCTTGTGTAAGTTCATCTCCCCCCCCCCTCTGAGTTTGATCGAAAACATGGACTTTTGGCACGAGCGGAGAACGCGTACGTATTTCGGTCATAAGGCAGGAGAAATTCTATATATCCCCTTTCTTCCTCTTCCTCTTCAATTCCGAATTCTTTTTTCATGTCAAACAATGCGACCTCCTTCCTGCTCCTGCTATTGTCGCTATTTATTGTCAATTTAAAAAAAGAAAACTCTCACACGCAAACACACCCGTACACGAGCATATACACACGCTTTCGTTATTTTGATAAGTTCCCGTCGTCACCACCACCTCCTTCGCGCCCACTCTCTTGCTTCAGTCTCTATCACCGGGAAACGGTCTTTGTCATGTGACTCGGGTGGACTCTACTCGGGATGGGGGATGGATGGACTCCCCTCCTCTTTTGGTTCGGCAATCTGCTTATCCTAACCTTCCTTATGTCCGTTGGAATGTCAACCGTTGCGTTCTTTCATCGGTTTCTTGTGTCCAACACAAAAAAATAAAAGTATTTTAAAAATAATAATAGGGGCGGGAGAGGTGAGGGAGTCATAAAGAAAGAATGATGACTGGCTTATTTGAACACAGAAAAAAAAGGCGTGGTATGAGGAGTTGGATGAAGAAAAGCGAGTGCGGATGGGAGGAGAATAGAATAGAGAAAGTGGGAATTAGAGATAGAGGGGGCGGAAGATTGAAGTGGGGGAAAAAAACGGTTATACTGTCGAGATGGTTCACTGGGAGGATCGGAAAAAATTTGAAACTCAAGATAAAGAAAACTAAAAAAAAAAAAAAAAAAACCCATTCCCTCGAGTCGATGCAACTGGCTTTATTTCCAAACGTGGCCCTATCGTGCTCGTGAGGGGCTCGGGGGGAGGATGAGGATATTGCCTGCTGTTTAAGTTGGAACGCTCCGTGTTCGTGATGGTGGTTGCTGTGCGTGGCATGGCTATTGGTTAATGACGGCATACTTACTGTCCTCCCCATCGTCCCCACAATTCCTCTGGTATTGGGACATGGAACGTGGTTCTCCGGGGAATCGACGGTGAGCAATAGCTGAGTGTGATAGATGAGCCTTAAGGTTTGCAGTTACAAGAGAGGATGTTTTAATAAGATTAAAAAGATGAGGATGAGGCGATGAAGAATTAAAAAAAAAACATATGGAATAGGAGAATAAGAAATGCCATTTTTTGTGTTTACGTAAGTATGCATACAAACACACACACACACACTCGAGCGATCGATGCCTCCGTTCAGTCTCGAAAGACAAAGGGGCAGTTGCGCGTGTAATTGTGAGGAAAGGATCGCGAAATTCCTAACCACACTTTTCTTGAATCAACATTGTTTGGGTCCAGTGGCAAGGAGAAGACCAGAACGACTGGAAACAATGCCGAGATAAGCGGAGAGCACATACCGCACCTGTAAGTCCCAAATGGTCACCCATTTAGTACTGACCAGGCTTAAAGTTGCTTAATAAGTTATCTAGGAACTTTATTAGATTATCAAGTAAATAAATGTTACAGAAAGGGAAATAAGGGACACCACTTTAGGCCATGGCATTTTGGATCTGCGTTATGTCATAAGAGGAGAAAAGCCGGTATTATAAAGGTAAAAAGATAACACCGACTTTGAAAATATTCAGATTAGAAATGAAATGTTTTTTGAGATTAGAATTAGAAAAAAGTCTATAGTTGAGGAGGGATGGTGATATGATAGGAATAAAAAAGGGAATGGACCAGAAAAATTTAAAAAAAAAAAAAAAAAAAAAAAGATAAAAGCTTAAAAATATTTTAAACAAAATATGGAAAAATGAAATTAAAATTTTAACTTCATAAAAATATAAAAAAGTTAAAGTTAAAAAGATTTTTTTTTTATTTAAAAAAATTAACTATATATATATATATATATATATATATATATATATATATATAAGGATGTAATTATTCATAGACACGTATTTTGTCGTTTATAATTTACTAGCCTGGGTGCCCGGCGTTGCTCGGGTGTTTGGAGGTGTGTGTTGAACAAAAAAAAAGTGGCAGGCAGGCTCAAACTCGTACTATGAAGGAGAAAAAGAACGTAAAAAAGTGACGTCTTTGCTGTTGCGTCCATCACCAAGCCAGAAGTGGCGAAGGTTTAAATTAAGGCTAGTCAATCGAAAAGAGGGGATGAGTTTCGAAAATATCGGCGAAAAAAAGCGATCCCTCCTTGTAAAAAAAGTGTCCTGTTGAGGGCGAAGAAATTATTTTTTAGCCAATTTTTCGATATTTATCGTTCGAAGGGTCGAGCTTTAAAACGATACCGATCTCGTGAAAATCTGTCGCCTCTGGCGAAAGCTTTAGACATGCATACATAATACATACATGCATAGATTTAAACAGGTAGGTGATGTTATATTATAGAGGAGAGTGGCTGAACCTAGTTTCGAAAGCAACACAACAGAGTATGAATCTTGACTCTGCACAACATTTTTTTATTGATACCATTTATTCGTTTATATTGTTAGCGATACTTTCCGAACGAACCGTTTACTCAGTACAGCCCACCAACCATCCTGAGCCGTCATCACATTCTCCAGGAGGGACCTGAACCTGCAGCACGTGGCTTTCGCAGTGTCCATATAGAAGACGCTTAAGCATTAGTTTGATTCAGGCAATCGGCCCAACCCTTATGTTGCAGACTGTATGTTAGGTGTCTAAAACAATTCGTGGCTGGGTGCTTTTTAATAAATTGATGCCTCTGATTGAAAGAATACTAAATGATTTAAGTAAGAGGCTAATATTGCAAACCCACCCACCTTTTTGATGGGAGGAAGTAGAATATGGTTTCCTATTGAACATAGAGTGCCATCCTCCGAGTCTTATTTTCGGAAGGGGATGTGTGAATTTTACATCATTTGATTATTCATTTAGTCGTGATGAGGTGAAAACGTTATTTTACCTCCTGCTCTAGTGTGCACCCCTTTTTTATTAACAAACTTCTTAAAACTGATATTGTGTCTAGAATTGCCCTCGTGTTCCGACAAATAAATAAATAAATAAATGGATAAAACCGTACCATTTCAGAAACGAGGCTAATGCGGAATACCATAATGGCTTACTCAGTTAGGAGTGGACGAAGAGATAAAAATTAACTTCAACTCTGTCACTCTACGTCAGTCATCTATCCAACATGTGTTTGTTTATACAAGAAAAATAAAAACCATCGTACTATATTTTTTGTGCTACGGAAGGGGACAGCCTTATAGCAAGACATGATGGCGGAATAATGACACGAGCGACATCTGTTGGCAGTATTTCGATTTTAATTGGTACCATTCTGAAACTCACTCTCTTTCTCTGCCACTTTATTTCTCTCTATTTCTTTCTCTAATTGTCTTTTTCTCCCCCTCTCTTTTTTTATACCTTTCTCTTCATCTTTTTACATACACTTACTCTCTCTCTCTTTCTCTAATATATATATATATATATATATATATATATGATCTCAGTAACTTACTCTCCAACTTCAGAAAAGGAGAAAAATTTCCACAAGAAAACATCAATATTTTGACAAATGCTGGCGCCCTGTCTGGCGGACCATAGAATCATTGCCAAGGCTGGAATGTATTCTTCATCGGGACATCCACTCCGCTGTTTTGTTTATTTTCATGATTCCCTTTCTCCTGACAAAAAGGAACGGAAAGAAACAACGGAACAGACCTGTTGAAACGTCGGGATCAACTTTTTAACGAAATACGACGGAAGGATGCGAATGTGGAAAACTGGTTATGAGGACATTGTTAAACGACGCCGAACTCTGAGATTCCCTGAACTCCGTTCAAAAAAAAAAAAAAAACGTCGAATTTGATAACTTCATTTACGCTCGAACACTTTCAACTAAACGTGTGAACTTCCAATTACATGCTGACTCTCAATCCTCAATGACTCTTTTACAATACAGACATATTATTTTGTTATTAAACTAGCACCTTATATAAATTCTGCAGTGTTTTATATCAATATGTATAATGCACTGTTATTATTATTTTATACATTTTATGTTGTTTCACCATGTTTCTGTGAACTCGTCCTCTGACCTTCTTCAGGTGATTAACCGCAACGCGATAGAAATGCTGAGTCTTATAACTGATCTCCAATAATTACTGCCTTCCATAGTTGTTGCTTCACCACGTAAAAGAGGCGGACCAAAATAGCATAGGTTTACACCAACAGATGGCACATAAAAATTTATTATGTTTACGCTATTAACCATTACCTTATATAACAATAGAGCTCCATTATAGACACATTATTCCGTAATATTAAAACATTACATTTATTCCTAGGAGTGCCATCTTCATCATCATCATAACCTACAGAGCAAGTACCTCAAATTTTATCCCCTATTCCATATGACCTCTTACGACCCCATTCTACACCGCGTGTATTTATACTTTTTTCTACTTTCCTGGATCGACTCCGCCATTAACTGACTAGTTAATAACATTCCTTTTGATGAATATAAACTGAAGCATATTTACTTAAAGAGTTCGTATACTAAGACAGTAGTTTTGTCACTGTGGGGGGGGGGGTTGTAAAACAACAACAAGAACAACTTTGCAAACGAGTTTTCTTTAACCCAGAAAATAGTTTTGTTTTATGAATTCTCTTAAAAATGATTCTTTCATCTTCTGTAAAAACGATGTTATTTGTCAGCTAAGTATTCTATTAATATTTGTCTTCTCTACTTAAAATTGTACTGTTTTAGTTGTCAGGACAATAGAATTCGATTAAGGAACAAATCATTTTAAACTAGTTAATGTCAGAATGCTTTGTCATCCCGACTAATCAGCAATCATAATTTGCTGATCATGTTACAAACATGTAAAAAGTGATAACGTACGCACGAATATGACCTTGCCTTAACGTATTATTATATAGGTAACCAAATAAGATTAATATGCCGTTGAAAAACATAAAAAATATACATATATATTTTTAACTGCAACAACCGCAGTTATCTGAATTGATTCTTTTCAATAAAAGTTTAAAAAATAAGGCTGTAGTGTCGTTTTCTTTAGGGTGATGCTTTTATCATTCAACTCTGTAGTATTTTCATTATTGATCGTCTCGGGACAAGATCAAAGTGTAGTATCTGTTCCGGCAGATACTGCAAGCTATGACTAGCTATGACTAGCAAAGACCAAATGTGGGGGCAACCCCACATGCCTGACCATTAACCAGCTCCCATTTCCCACCTCTCGGGAGCTGGTCCCCTTTTTCCCTTCCCCCTCCCTTCACTCCTCACATTAAAAATCGGCCTTGTGCCTAATTTGCTCGGTGGGGGAGCAAATAAACACCATCTGTTCTTCAGATGCTGCACTTCAATTTCTTGTTCTGTCAGTGGAGGAGAAATCCTTCACGACTGAGACAATTTTTATTTTTGTTCTTTTTCTTCACGTTAAAAAAAAACGACCCTGGTGTCTAACTCTGTCCCGTGGGGAGGCATTGTAAATAGGAACACTGGTAGACATTAGTGATGGGACAATTAAAAAAAAATTTCTCGATTCCGATACAATTACCGATTCTGATTCTTTTAAAGCCTCTAAACATTTAGTTATAAAGTTGTTTTTTTATTTTCTATTTACTGTAAAAACCCGTATTTGCATATTTTTTCACAAACATAACCCCACATTTCTGGGTGTGGATTTATAGATTTTTTTTTTTTACTAGTTGTCTACAATCATTTTATCATTGCTATCAACAATGGAAAATGAAGTTTTAAAATAATTACAAGAATAATGTTTGGCATCGAGAGACAGGCACAATTTTTTCCGATTTCGATACCGATTGTGATACCCTGAAAGTTTCGATTTTCTGATTCCCTATTCCAAATTCTAATTCCGATTAATTGTCGCAACACTAGTGGGCACAGTTAGTTTTAATATAAAAAGAGAAAATGGTTGTTCCTAATATTTAGATCAATTTAATGCTGTAATTCTGCTTCAACGAGCCTGGAACGAAAAATGAAGTCGCTGTAAAGACAAAGAAAATTGGATAAATCACATGTTAAAAAGATTTTAAAAATCGCCGGAACTTTTGAGAACATTTTCAGTTAAATGATAAAAAAAAAAAATGCTACCAACCCGAAGAATCAACAGACAATCTGAATACTTAAAAAGACTTTAAAAGAAGGAATCTTTGTCTGAATTCTAAGAGTCTGAGTCCATCGTTTATATCTTCCGACTTCACGATCCTGGTGACATTCCGGAGCGAATTGGGAACGTTGAAAAGACGAACAGAATATTCATTTGTATTGCTTCGTTTCGTCCATTTTTCTTTTAATCACCTTCGGCATTTTCAAGTAAATTTTAGGAATGTTTTCTCTTCATTGCACAGCACGTGACTTTGTCATGTTTGTATTTGTTATTTTTGGCGGGAAAATCTTGTTAACAAAGACGGGCGGTCATTTTTTTTTTTTTAAATTACTATTATTCTTTCCTTCGGCAAATTGGATAGTATTTTAACTTCCTCACGAAAGAAGAGAATTCCATAAATAGAAGCAAAAGATGTTAATAGACTTACAACATGACCTTCCTCCCATTTTCCCGGATTCTTTTTTCTTTTTTGTTTCTGTAAGTGGAAACGATTTCCTCTCCTGATTTGACGCATGGTTCTTAGGCTTACTGACCCAAATTAAAGGAGAGGAAAAAATAACATGCTTGTCTCTCTTTGTTAAGAAGTTTTTCCCGCGCAAAAAAAGAAAAGAGCGGGAAAAATACATCATCAATACCTAACGTTGAAAGTATCTTCTCTTTTTTGTTCCTTAACTTGTTTTTGATAAAAACACCATCTTTACACAAGAAAGGTATACTGGTTGGCAAATAAGTTCACTAAGTTAACTGTAAATTGAATAGGTTAAAAAAAAACTAACAACTAATTAATATTAGGTTGGTGTAAAAATAATGTTTTTTTTTACCTTCAGCTCACAAGAGTGAGTGAGTACATTCCTCACATTTTTCAAATAATTAAGTATATCTCTTTATGGGACAAAACTGAAAAAAAAATGATTTTTTGATACAATGAAAAGTAAAACGTTAATTTATTTGTCCCTCAAAATAACTCAAAATATAGCCATTAAAACCTAATTCTCTGGCAACAAAAGTGAGTACACCCCTTACGAAAAGTTGTCAATATTAACATACAACATGTCAACTCTCAATATTTTGTATGGCTACCATCGTTATCCAAAACTGCCTTTACTCTCCTGGGCATGAAGTTTACCAGAGCTTCACATATAGCCACTGTAATGTTCTTGCACTCTTCAATTACAACGTTGCAGAGTTGGCGGATATTTGAGACTTTGCGCAACTCCACTTTCTGCTTGAGGATGCCCCAAAGATATTCTATTGGATTCAAGTCTGGAGACATACTGGACTAGTCCATCGCCTTTTAGCATTAGCCTATTCAGTAAAGCAGTGATTGCCTTGGATGTGTGTTTTGGGTCATTGTAATGCAATGCAACACTGCTCTGCGATCCAGTTTCTGAAGTGAGGGGAACATGCTCTGCTGCAGTATGTGACAGTACATGTTAGAGTTCATGTTTCCCTCAATGAAATGTAACTTTTTTTTGTATATTTTTGCACCAACCTAATATATAATGCCTCTCTCTTGTTACTTACATCTTTATCCGAACGTTCAACAAAATGAGTTGGAACAAATCAAACTGTAATGAATAAATAAACAAATAAATAAATAAATAAACAAACAAACAAATAAACAAACAAATAAATAAATAAATAAATAAACAAATAAATAAATACAAGCAAAAGAAAGGAAGCGCCGAAAATTTTCATTTTTTCTTTACTTGATATTCTATTTTAAGAATGTGAAAATAAGCAAACAATTAACTCGAAAATATAACGAAATTATTTATTCCAAAATACAACTCTAAAAAATAGATTATAAAATTTGAACACCCTATAAATTCTGCAATAAATAAATAAATAATAATAATCTATATTGAATTTCTCTTAGTTTGTCTGTCCGTTTCATTTTTTCTCGGAAACTACTAAGCTGATCTACTAGAATTTTCTATGGACGTTTATGATAATATGAAGCTGGCTAATCATTAGGGTATCTGTTCGGTGCAGTCAGGAACGAATAGAGATGAGCATTTAATGCAAAAATGAGCATAAATCTAACGATATTCAACGATCAATTTGGCATATTGACATAATGTACTCATTTTGAGTCAACGGACTATTACTTTTGTCAGTTTTTAACGGACTAAAAAGTCTAGTGATAATAAACACGGCCGAAACTTAGTTGCGAACCTAATGTCATCCTGAACCGTTTACTTGTTTGTCGAGGAAAATTATGTCCGACCATCTCCTGCTAAATAATCTTTCCATATAATCTTCCATTTCTTTTTTATTCGACTTGGAAGAGAGAAAAAAAGGAAATCACAGACATGTACCGTATAAAATGCCAAGCTGCTGCAAAGAATGTAAACTCCCTTTATCGTGCTAGAAATACACTCACACCTGATAGTATCTTGTCTGTCTACATTGCCACCATTCACCATTCATGGAATTTTGTTGCAACATATGGGCCGGTGTAGTAACCACTACGCTCTCTATTTGACAGAGTTCAAAAGGTGGTTCTGATCTAATAGATCCTGCACTGTCAATAAATCTTTAACCTCTGTCCCATCGCCGCAATATTGCATCGCTGTGCTTGTTTTACAAGTATTTTACTGGAATGTGCTTAGACAAACTTGTAGCACATACGCTCCTTTGGCGTAAATAGATCCGACTAATCCGAAAACCAGCGAAATCCCACCCCTCACTGTAAACTATCCCAGTACCGTAAAGCCTTCTACTTTAAAAGTTTCTTGTTTCCTACCGCTAGACTTTGGAGCCCTTTCCCAGTAACCTACATTCTTAACTGAAGTGAAATGCAGAAATTTAAATGTAATGTGAATAGACATCTCATTGCTCAACTCCCTGAAAGCATCGTCTTTAATTCACAATAACCGATACGTCTCGGTGATAATTTGCTTCATTCGGGTAAATTTTATTTAACAAAAATAAATAAATAAAATAAGAGCAACATCAAACTACATACATTGAGAGAGGCTTAGAATGATAAACATTTAAAAACAAATGTATCACTTGACGAGATATTAACAGATTGCAGCTAATTAAAACAATTAAGATTGAAAATAATTATATATATGTAGACCAAAAGTGAGGAATATTTTAGTATGTATTTTGTGACTCTAAAATAAACCCCCTGGGGTTCATTAACTCGGCATAAGCATACCAAAAATAATAGATCATTTATAGCGTTTTGATTTTAAAGAAGGCTACGTGTTTTCCAGAGTTTCCTGAACTCACAATTTTTTCTCATTGAAAAAATCTCAAGAATTCGATTCAAAATTAATAAATACGTTTCATGAAATATTTAAAACTTTTTAACACGTTGACTTTAATACAAATTGAATGCTTTAATACAAATTGATGTTCGAACATGGTTAAATTTGTGCTCATTTTTACATTGAATAATAATTCTTAACTGCGTATCGAACGGATACCATAATACTTAATTCACTGCACCTTATAACAGATGTGTACAAAATTTCAGCCAGATAGGCCCAGTAGTCCCCCCTCCAAAGTGGAAAGGACAGACTAATAGATACAGAGATAGTATGTATTATTAAGTGTGTGTATGTATATATATATATATATATATATATATATATATATATATATATAGTATGTATTATTAAGTGTGTGTGTATATATATATATATATAGTATGTATTATTAAGTGTGTGTATATATATATATATATATATATATAGTATGTATTATTAAGTGTGTGTATATATATATATATATATATATATATATATATATATATATATATATATATATATATATCTTCTAAAGTAATAACTTTACTCAGATTGCGACTCCTTGACTCCAACTCCATAGTTTTACTAGCCATAGCCTTATTTTTTTAAATTTGTTTTATGTATTAAAATTGTATTTATTAATTTCTAATTAGTTAAGTTAATAACCTTTATTTTCTTTTTTTTTTTACTTGTAGCGAAAGCAACATGGATAAGGGTGTCATCCATGTCCGGCCACAATGCATGCAAGGGACAATTCGATGGCTTCATCCATACGGGGCTATCCGTCTCCGACTGAGTCCCAACAGTCCGGGTGGAAAGTTTCGGGCTTGCTTCCTGATCCGAACACAGTTCGTGTCGATCAAAGTTTCCGAGGAGACACCGAACGAAATTGCCGGCTTAAAGACACTTTTTATCATCCGTAGCAACAACTCAGTCGAACATTGTCTCACGTCGGAATCGGATCCCGTGATTTTGTACATAGAGCCGGAACGTTCATATGAATACACGGGACCTCCAAAAGTTGAAATACAGCATGAAATTGTACAGCTCCACAACCAATTTGATCCGATGGGAGGTAAGTTACTATTACCGCTTTCATTGCAGGAGTAGCTGGTTTACAACTAATTCATCACTAGGGCCATGACAACAGCATATTATTTTCATTGTTTTGACTCTTGAGTGTTATATCCGACACAATTAGACACGGTTAATCAACCGAGAGCCACATCACTCTATATACAAGCGTATAAGATATCAACGGATACACACCCGAGAGTCAAAACAATGAAAAGAATATGCTGTTGTCCTAGCCCTATTCATCACACATTCAAATATAATAAATATAAAAATACCCGCCTAAATATAGATCATACTATAAGCATTTATTTAATGCTATTATTGTCAACTTTTTTTTTCAAACAACTGAATGATATAGTTATTAATAAATGATTGACATTCAATAATCGGCCAGAAAAGCTGGAATTCAAAAATAAAAATATATTACGCAAATAACAGTCAGATTTAAATAATTTAAATAAACTCAATTTTCGTTAAAAACAGGCAAAAGTTATAGTCGTTGACTTCGAATGAGTGTTTTATGCAAAACTTATCTCTAAGTATGCATCGAACGAATATCACAGTCCTTATCTCGCTACACCTTATAGTAACGGTCCACACAAAAAAATCGGTCAGATCAGCGCAGTAGTTTCCGAGAAAAAACAAACAAACTGGAACGGACAGATAGACAAACAAAAGTAAAAGTAATATAGACAGATTTATTTAGGTGTTCAGACTAGTGATTGGATCGTATACCATATCATGTCAACATATCTTTTATAAAGGCTCATCCCTCCAAAAGATGGATGCCTTTTCCTCCAAAAAATGGTATCCCACCCCTTCAAAGATTTCACCCACAGTATCATTAATAGAATGCACATTACCTTCTCCAATTCAGACACATCTACTATAGATACACTCCCGTCTATCCCTAACGTCGTACAATAATATGTAGGAATGAGTTGTTTATCGTCTATTTACAGGGTTGAACGATAAAAGTATACGCCTAAACAAAACAATATTACAGCTTTATTTTAAAACTTCAATTAACTTGATTATGAAGTAAAGCTGACATTTATTCAATATAGCAGCCTTCAGCCTCAATCACCGCCTCGATATGGGTTCGGAACTGGGAGAATTCCTTTTCCACAAGCGCAGGCGGGAGCTCGGCGAATACTCGGCGGATGGCGGCGATCGGGCTGGCTTTGGTGTTGCGTGGGAGGTCAGTCATGTTGTTTATATTCTTGACGAAACGAACTAGTCCAGCGGGTTCAGGTCGGAAGAGAAGGGGGGGGCAATGACAGAAGGGTACAAAGTTGTAACATTCCTTCTGAAGCCAAGCCTGTGGCCTCTTTCGACTTGTGGGCTGGCGCCGAGTCCTGCTGTAACACCCAGGGTTTGTTAGCGGCCACCTGATTGCAACAGGGGATCACCACACTCTTCAGCACATCCAGGTACACTTTGTTGTTGACTTTCAAGCTGACTGAAGATGTGAGGTAGCATAATGTGGCCCTCACTTGAAACCACACGAAAGACCATAACTGTGACCGGAAACTGCGTTGAGCTATGCCCTCAAGCGTTGAACCGTCTGGATTGCATTTTGGGAGTGCTGGCAATGGTCCTGTTGTCATAACTTGGATCGGTAGAGATCATGAGTTCTACAGCGGGACATCTCCGATCTCGCTCATTGAACATTGTGTCACTTTCAGACATGATAGAAATCTCCTATCGCTCTTGGGATTTGTACACAAATGGTCAACTAGTAAATGGTCTGCAAAAAAAAAAAAAAAAAAAGAAAATTCTGTTTTTATCAAACTGAAATAGAATCATGCAGTATTTTCTATGGTGACAACTTTATCGTTCCACCCTGTAGTAGGTGTGTATAATCCTAAATGGGATTCACAAATATTCGGCAGATTTTTATCGCTGAAGTTTTCTCAAATATGATCTCTATCAAGACAATCTCCAGACTAGTCTTGAACTGAAGATGACTATTACAACTGAAATCCGGGAAGTCACTTATATTTCATATCGTATTCAGATGTGCTTGCAGCGCATTGGTGCACATTTGGTGCACATCATTGAACAGCAAGAAAGTAAAGACTATTGGGCCACTGAAACTACATGGACGAGTTCGGCATAGAATAGACTTTATTTGTATCAAATATGTTAAGATTGCAAATAAGGATTGGGAATTAACGATTACATATTAGTCATTCGACTGACATCTTATTAATCAACCGAAACTTGTAAACACTTTGTTAATAAAAGCAACGGATCAAATGCTAAATATTATCATGCGTCAATAGCTTTGTCTCCACTGACCTTTTCCCCTCCTCTTGCTCTCTTTCTCTTTTTCACTCTTTCTATTCTTTCTCTACCAAAGACCTTGTCACCGAATAGTCTTTATCGCCTCATTCAACCCCTCATACTTCCGTTCGACTTTGTGCCTCGCAGAGATAATCTCTGTAAATACTCAATTCGATCCTTAACAGCTTTCTTTCGAACTTTGACCCAGTGTCAGATTAGGCAAAGTTTAGTAAACAGCGATAAGGAAAATTATTTACGGCTTCTGACATGAATGTATGCAGTTTGAACACACACACACACACACACACACACACACACACACACACACACACACACACACACTCTCGCTCTCTCTCTCTCTCTCTCTCACTCACTCACTCACACACACACACACACACACACACACACACACACACACACACACACACACACACATACAAGTGAACCTGAATATTCCATGTAGTAGCAAATGTTGGGAACATGTAGCAGAAAGAACAGCGAAGGTGATTAAAAGAAAAATGGATGAAACGAAGTAATACAAATGAATATTCTGTTCGTCTTTTCAATAAGTCGTACACCATCAACTATGACGATGAAATTTTTACAGCTACATACCTAGAAAATGGGGCTATCAAGCCTGGCATAGTGATATGGGACAAGGAGAAAGTGGCAACCCTAGTTAAAGTAAGCGTCCCTAATGATGCTGGCCTTAACGGAGCAGAGGGGGAGAAAATAACAAAATACAAAGGACTTATGTACGACATGAAAAAAAATTAGAATTTTATGAAGGTATCAAATCATATCAGGCATTATAGAAATAACCGGGCTAATGAAAAAGAATTTCAAAACTATCTGGCGAATATACCCGGTGAACCAAGTGCAAGAGAAATGCAGACAATAGGACTTAAAGGGACGGTAAGAATTTTAAAATGATCGCTCAGATGGAGTAACTAAACAAATGGGAGAATGTTTGGCATCCGGTAGAATGCCCCTATCGCCAGGAAAAACGAAGTGATAAGAAAATTAAAACAAAAACGTCAAAGAGTATACAAAACTAGTAATGGAATTTTTTTTTATTATTTTTATTATATCCTTTTTTTGTCTTTTTTACTTTCGCAATGTCATTTCTTCCTCTTTTCCTTTCTTTCAGTGTCTTTTCTATTTTATCTTTTTTTTTTTTTTACTTTTATTGACTTCTTCCTTTCTCTGTTTCTCTCAAGTGACAATTTTTTTTCCTTTGTTTTTTTTTGTTTTTAATTTTTTTTCAGGGTCCGTTTTTTTGTTTCTTTCTATCACTTAAGCCTTTCTTTGCTTGAATGTGTCCTTGCTCCCTGTCCTTCTTTCCTTTCTTTCGTCCAAGCAAAATTCGATAACGGACAAACATACATACAATTCTTGTCTATTTAATCCTTGCACGAAACAGAAACAAAAAGAAAGAGTACACACACCCAAGAAAATGATGTATTTATAAATAACTATAAGAAAACACAGAAACAAGTCCCGACCCCATATACACACGAGCAGATCCCCATCCCTTCTTCAAAGTCAAGTCTCGAGCAGTTAGTGAAGAGGTTCGGGCTGGGGGTAGCCGGCATTGCCAAAAAGCGTGTATTTCTCTGAAGGAGTGTGCAGAACAGAACGTTTTTCAAACTTTCCCACACTCTTCGAGGCCGGTCGTTAGTGAGTACGTGCGTGTCTGCGTGAATTTATACACTGTGTGTGTGTGTGTGTGCGTGTACGTAAACGTGGCGCGTTTCGCCGTTTCCAATGAGGTTCGTCTTGTAACAGTGCATCGGCTTCTCTCCTCCAGGCATTTAGCAAAAGAGAAAATTGTTCCCAGCTGTCTGCGACTCTCCAACTCCTAAATTCGTCACCTCATAGCACTCTTACCAAGTTCTTCGTAGCTTCTGCCACTGTTGCTGTTACTAATTCTATTTTATTTATTTATTTATTTATTAATAACCTAACCTGGGTGCCCGGTGTTGCCCGGGTGTTTGGAGGTGTGTATTGAGCAAAAAAAAAAAAAAAATTGGTAGTAGGTAGACTCGAACCCGTACCGCGAATAAGGAAAAAAAAAAACAAAAAAAAAAAACGTAAAAAGTGACGTCTTTGCTGTTGTATCCATCGCCAAACCGGAAGTGACGTAGGTTTAAATTAAGGCTAGTCAATTGAAAAGAAGGGATGACTTTCGAAAATATCGGCGAAAAAAGCGACCCCTCCCTGTAGAAAAGTTGAGGGTGAAGGAATTATTATTTTTTTTTTTTTGCCAATTTTTTGATATTTGCTTCCAAACGATACCAATCTGGTGAAAATCCGTTGCCTCTGTCGAAAGTTTTAGGCAAACGTACATACAAACATACGTGCATACATTGAAAGAGACAGGTGAGATTTATATTATAGACCATACGAAACCAAGAATCAAAATTTGGTTTCTGTTCTCCTACACGTCATCTTTTCTGTCCTCAGTTGGTGCAGGAGAAGTATCTTCTAGACTGGGCTAATTTTGCATATTTGTCCCAATTCAAAATATCCTATTTTCAAGAGCTGAATTTTCCGCACATTACAATCCGAGAATTATTTTCTGATAATTAATCATAAAGTGTGCACAGTGACAAGCAGAGAAACAAGCAAGATTTACAATGTTTTAGTTGTGCATTGATAAATATTATGCCACCCTTATCAAACAACACCTTTTGCCAATATATTGTAACGTTTTTTTTATTTCTTTCGTTTTTTCTTTTTTTGAAATTCACTTTCGCTCATTTTTACATTTGCAGATTGCCGACCGTGTTCAGACGACGAACTTTTGCGCGCATACTGCTCCAGTAGCTTTAGTGAGTATTTTGCAGAAGAATATAATTCAAAGAACTAATATATATATATATATATATATATATATATATATATATATATATATATATATATATATATATATATATATATAAAGTTATGAAAACATATGTGACAATTAAGCTACACAGATTATTCCGCGTTTCATTCTCGTGAAAATTCGTCAGGCTTATGGCATGAGCCTGAGGAATTCTTACGAGAATGAAACGTGGAATATTCTCCGTAGCTTAATTGGCATATATATTTTCATAACTTTCTACCTATGTATTGAGCACTGCTGAAATAAATACTGAACATTTACGCATAAAATTATATCTTTGTATATTAATTTATGTGATTAAATGAAGGAGTAATATCTATCTACCTACACACACTCATATATATATATATATATATATGAGTGTGTATGTTGGTTGGTTGGACGCATTTTAATGATAAAGGAAATAATCAGTCTACAATCACATTCTCTTAAGAATTCCTCAGGCTTATGCCATAAGCCTGACGAATTCTCGTAAGAATGAAACGTGGAATATTGTGTGTAGCTCAATTGCCACATATATTCATAACTTAGTATAGAGTTATTTTATTTCGGTGAACGCGTCTATATTTTTTACTTTCAGTCTTACACATGTTTTGCAACACGTAACGAAAGATATTATCTTTAGTTTTATAGAATGCTATTCAAAGACGATGATTTATTAACAATAAAAAGCAAGCATATTATAGCGATCGTTATTGGAATGTATCCAACCAGTGAAGTCGTAAACATAAAATCATTAAGTCTGATACTTGCACGACATTGTAAGGGAGATATCTTTAAAATATATTTTTAAATAAACTCGTACATAATGTCAAGGCATATGTTTGTTTAGGTTCGTGTGTGTGTTTTCTTTTTGATTATTATAACCTCAAGTGCATTAATTTAATTTATTACAAAAGGATACACAGGATAAAAATTATCTGCCCATATCGTCAGATGATTCAAGTTTATATATATTTTTGTAAGTATCAAATATATGCATATGTAAGTGTATGCATTTGATTAGGGAGTATTCTACAGTATTACCCCCAGTCAACGTCTTTTAACTGAGGACAGAACTGTGGGGTACTTCCTAGCCTAAGGATTCAGATTTTCCATATCTTCTTTTATCGATCCTGTCATTTCAGAAATTAATGAGCCAACTAAATTTGAAACAGTATAATAAAGTAAAACCGTACATGATACTTAAATCAGCCCCTACATTAATTTCGAAGTTGGGCCAATTTCAGTTTCAGCGGGAACAGGCACTCATTTTTTATGCTCCGCCCCAAAACGATTTATTTATACAACAAGCGTACAACTGTCTCTGTCTATACTCATATTTTATATATTGTTCTGCATGTTTTTTTTTTTCAATACTTGTATCTGTGTAAAATAGTGTGTGTATTTTTACTCTTTTCAAAAAACATTCTTGCATTTTATGTTTTCATGTCATTTTTCGAAAATATAACGACCTTTTCATTTTGTTTCCTTTCTAGTCGTGGAGGGCGTGATGGGTAAAGTGAAAGACAACCAGGAAACAAAGACGACCGTCATGGAAATCCACATTTCCCGACAGGTGCACGCCAAAAACGCAATGTTTTACCGCCGAAGACGAAAAGGTCCCTTACTCGGGACAGTCCATATCCCTATCGAGTGCGGGGTCACTCGTGGCACGGGAGTCTTCTTGTTCATGGGCCGAGAACGATTCGACAGGCTTCACCTGACATGCGCCCCTTATCTGAACCAATGGCGATACCTGCTCGACAGAATGCGACACACGGGCGCCCTCGAATGTTCGTACGATTGAACAAAGACGTAAATTTTCGGAGTGGCGTTTTGCTTCTAAATTTTTTTTTCAACCCTTTTCCGAATAATTAGCCACGGTTAATGTTCGAGAACAAGAAGGGTTGAAAACGAAATAACTCGACAAATCGTTGAAAAAATCGGTAAAACAAGTTTCCAAAATAATCGACAGGAACGAATATTCCTACGATGCGTCCATCCAAACTGCGTTTATCACTGAAAATGCTATTTCAAACTTAAACGTGACAAACGTAAGCGAAACTCAAATGAACGAAAAGCGCATCTCAACGGGAACAACATGCCGGTTAATCTCTGACGCAGTCGAAAATTTTTTTTTTTTATTAACGATAAACAACAACAACAACAACAAAGGAATAACGGGGGAAAACCCCCAGGAGTATAAACACACCGATTACTGAAGACCTCACCTTCAATCAAGGTACTCCAGACACAACTGAAATTACGTCTGTTCTAGCTGCATACGTTTTGTATTCAGTGACTCTTGGCCCAAGTCGGAACATGAGAAAAAGACGATACCGGAAAAGCACTTCTATCGTCGTAATTCTTGAAACGATAGAAACAAACAATTAATGCTGGAAAATATGATCAAATCATCCTCTTACGCAGTATTTCTTTCCAGGCGAGTGATGACAAAGAAAAAAAGGAATCCCTTTGACGTACATACATATATATATATATATATATATATACTCACATGAACGGAAACATGACCGTGGACCAAAACAAACATATAAATAATGTGTATGTATATGTTTATATATTTACTTACCTGGTGGAAAGAGTGGATAGTGTTCTTAAAAGAAAAAAAATGAACGGGAAATCCATCCGATAAATCGGACTGTTTGCCACATAATCGATGGTACGTACACACAAACAGCTAGATACAGACATACACACATATGTACCGAGATAAAAATTATATATATGTATGTGTGTGTGTGTGTGTGTGTGTGTGTGTGTGTGTGTGTGTGTGTGTACACATTAAGATCAACTGATCTCTTTTATCATGATTTGAAATCATGTTTATTCTCATGCAATACATTGAAGTGGATAATTGCCTAATTATTGATCTCTCCGAAACTACAGTATTTTATTGAAAGGTTCAAGGGACCAATCGTACATTATTCCCAACGTTTGGGATAAAATAGCATTTTTACTTCAATGGAGTGATAATGATTTGTCTATATGTAAAAAGATGGTCGCATTGAATAATCCACAAGTACGCATAAGACTGTAGAACTTGTTTCAGTTTGCAATAAAATCTTAAATATTAATCAATAAAAAGAGAGCACATGAAATGACTTCAAAAGTTAAAACTTAAAAAAAAAAAAAAGATAAATTCCTTCAAGGTACATATTTCTGACAATGTGATAAAAATATACTTGTGAGAACTGATTTGAATTATCGTCATTGTAAGCTACAATTTTGACAATCTTATGTGCATATGGATTTTATTCCAAAAATAGGCGCCGCCTAGCACGTGGCGCGTCATACGATCGCTTAAGCTGGCGTTAGTCTTAAACGGACTGCCTTGTGTACATGTAGACAATGTGTGTGCCATTTTAGTCTCATTTTGTGAATCATATTGGACATAATGACATGAACGATAATTTTTGTCTCTATACACCGCCCCCTACACACAAATAAGTTGGAAGTGACGAAGTGGTCACGAAGCAAGTACTGTGATTCCTGAACAAAACCTAGCAAGGATGTAGGATTACTTCTTACCATTTCTCACCCCCCCTCTCTCTCTTTCTCTCTCTCTCTCTCTCTCTCTCTCTCTCTTTCTCCCGCTCTCATATATATGATAGAAAGAATGGATCCGTTTGAATTTTATGAAACACCATATTTACTGCCATATATTATACAAGGTTCACTAAAACTTGGGGTTTTATTGAGGCACTTCTCATGAATAGAAATATCTATACATCTAACAGATCTGTTACGAGAAATGTGTGCTAAATGGCATGGATCTACGATATATTTTTTTTTTTCATTAAGAAATAACACCTTACAAATTCAGAATAAATTTTATATATATATATATATATATATATATACTTATTTGTTTTTCATAAGCATTTATACGTCGCTACACATTCAAGAGTATATTAACATGGAATTATATATATATATAATTCCCTGCATAATCATTCAATTACTACATTTCATTAAATGTTAAAATACGAATAATACAGGACAAATATAAACAGCTTTTGAGGTCTCCAGTACTATACCTTTTCTCATTCCTTAATGTATTTTTGGTTAAAACAATTTTCTGATTAATCTCCTTTTTTCTTAAGTTGTTCTCAACCACCACAAAAGCCTTTCCTTAATAAGTAACCTTACTATCATCATATGAAATGCTTGTTTACCCGTGTAGCCACTGAATCTACCATCATAATGTTTGTTTTTGTTTTATTGATTTTATTTAGACCCATTTTGAATTTGAAACCTACGTTAAGAATCCATTCATTAAATACTTTAAAAAGTTTCTATCATTTATTCATTTATCGTAAGCATTTCTTCATGTTTGATAGAAATAAACTTCAGTCTATCCCTGCCTTGTCCATCATGTTTCCGTCAGGAATGTCTGTCTTTTTCATGGGAATCGCTACAGACAAGCCACTTTATATTAAAAGCTAAGTAACGCCAAGATAAAAAAAAAAAAACTCCTCAACAAAAAATAGCAGATGGATAGATTCCGACCCAGAGAACAGAAATTCTTCTCCCTTTGCCAGAAACATCACTCATGGAATGTGAGGACTAAAGTAAAAAAAAAAAAAAAAAAAGGGAAGCGAGAAAAACCGAAATTTCACTTTCTACTCTCCTTACCACCGTTCAATAACATGAGATAGGCACTTTGGTGATCGTCTCCTGATTAGATGTGATCCTGCTTGGGATTTACAATTACCGGATTTAACCTCCCTTTCCCCCAGATTTTTATTATCTCATTTATAACATTCCTCGAAAAATTCCCCAAACTATTTCAGGACTCTGTCAGTTATTACTGTTACGGATATCCATATATGTTTATCATCGAATGGAGATAAACAAAAAAAAAAACCCAAAACCAAAACAGAAACCGTTAGACATTAATGACTGAGACTATTTTGCTAAGTAAGCCACAGACTGAAGTTGTCCATAAGAGTCACTTTTAAGGTGTCACTCTGTTATGTTTTTTTTCCAGAACATCAATGCAATGTTCCGATATCAATTTCATCCATGTTCATTTTCTTTTAAGTTCTACCATTTTGACTACAAAGACATAACGTCTTAGTGTCAGAAATCATACTGTTTTATTCGTCTTTTAATTTATCGTACATCAACCTTTTCCTTTTCTTTTGTTCATATATATATATATATATATATATATATATATATATACTTACACCGATTGCTTATATTAAATTTGACTTATGGTAGACCCGGAAGTCACTGGTGAATCATATTAAAATTGATCAATATATCTATGTATATATAATTTGTAGTCATCGACATACAGCCCTGTTTCGTTGTATCACAACTGATCAGTGCCGCTAGACTAGCACCCCTTCCAAGCCATGGATTGAACCTAAAACCATTGCGTTGATAGTCGGCAGTTCTACCGATCGAGCCACGGAAGCCGTGCCCGCAAATAACCTCGCCAAATATCTATTTTTAACAAACATTTGTCTACCACTTTTATAGTGCTAAAACCGCTTATTTATAAACAAACAGCGAGCCTCGCATTTATCGACTAATTTGATAAAACTTGTACGATCTCTCCAAGCAAAGTTCCTTGTTAATACATCGTCTTTGACAATCTTATTACTATCGGCTGCAATACTGAATTTAGTTGCGTTAAAGGCTACTGTAATTTTCAACCGAACGAATTAGGGTAAATTAATAATTAATATTAGCCTTTACTTGCTGAATCGTTTAGTTGATTCAGCAGGTTGAAGTTGAATGGAGCCCGTGACGCAGTGTATAGAGACATTTAGTCTCCATTGTTTCAGGTGAGCATTTTCTGCAGATAGTGGTTTCAATCCTATCGAGGCAGACCAGAGGATTACTTGTCAAAAATATGGTGAGACAACAACTATGGAAGCAGTAATTACTGGGGATAAATTAAAAGGCTCACCATCCTTATCTTATCCGGGTTAATCACCTGGAAAAGTTAATAAGGTCAGTTGAATGTGGTGAAAAAATAACAACTAAGATGAGGATAACAGTCCACAACAAGAATGAATGCAAAGAAACTCACATTTCACTTAAAATCATCAAATATTTAAACATATATTTCAAGCTTTAGAATTTATTTGCATATATATAGTTATATATATTTTCATATATACGACGTAATCGCGTTGACAAATCAGTTCTCGTCAGATCACCGAAGTTAAGCAACGTTGAGCCTGGTTAGTACTAGATGGCTGACCATTTTGGAAGTCTATGCACTGTATGTGCTCTCCGCTTATTTCGGCATCTGTTTCCAATTGTCCTGTACATATACTTCACTTGCCACTGGTATTTAACAATATCGACTCAGGAGAGGTATGGTTGGATATTGCGCACCCCCTGTCACAAGAATTTGACGCGCAGGCGCCTCCTTGTGGGTATCTATGGTTTTTCAAAGACTAAAGGAGCCTTATATATGATATCATTAGATATTATAATCATAATATCATAATAGTCTTTTATATATATATATATATATATATATATATATATATATATATATTAGTAATTTATAAAATATATATATATATATATATATATATATAAATATATATATATATTAGTAATTTATAAAATATATATATATATATATATATATAAATATATATATATATTAGTAATTTATAAAATATATATATATATATATATATAAATATATATATATATTAGTAATTTATAAAATATATATATATATATATATATATATATAAATATATATATATATTAGTAATTTATAAAATATATATATATATATATATATATATATATATATTAGTAATTTATAAAATATATATATATATATATATATATATAAATATATATATATATTAGTAATTTATAAAATATATATATATATATATATAAATATATATATATTAGTAATTTATAAAATATATATATATATATATATATAAATATATATATATATTAGTAATTTATAAAATATATATATATATATATATATAAATATATATATATATTAGTAATTTATAAAATATATATATATATATATATATAAATATATATATATATTAGTAATTTATAAAATATATATATATATATATATAAATATATATATATATTAGTAATTTATAAAATATATATGGCGATTAAGCTACACTGAATATTCGGCGTTTCATCCACTATAGGATTCGTCAGGCTTATGCGCACATTCTGTGGTTGTTTCTCGTTTTTATATATGTTGAGGATTTTAGTTAGCCAAAAAATAGAAAATAAACAAATGAATAAACATGAATATACATAAACGACCACATATATATCTATATATCTATATATATATATATACATATGTGCATGTTTGTGTGTACACATATGTATATATATATATATATATATAAAAGAGCAGAAATGAGGAAAATCGTCTGCCTTAAACCACTAACCTAGTTCTAAAACAGATCCTTTGTTCGATAAAATGCATGCCCATTGGCTGATAGGAAGGGGCGCGGTGGATACTAGAAAGCTGATTGGCTAACTAAAATCCTCAACATATATAAAAACGAGAAACAACCACAGGATTCGCGCATAAGCCTGACGAATCCTATAGTGGATGAAACGCCGAATATTCAGTGTAGTTTAATGGCCATGTATATTTTTTAAATTACTAACTAGCTCTACCTACGTATTGAGCACTTTTGAAGTAAATACTTAGAGTTTACGCATAAATCTATACTTTCGTATATTAATTTTATGTGAGTAAATTAAGTAGTTATATATATATATATATATATATATATATATATATATATATTAGTCATTTATTTCCGATCTTTATTAGAAAACGAACAAGAAACAATATAAAAATAGATTTTTAATAATCATCATATATTATGATATAATTTACTGTTAAATTTTTATACTTATGATGAAATTAACCGTTATATTTATAAAGGTTTAGTATACCATACTGTTTATAGCCCTGAAGAACTCATGGGAATTCCACGGTTTAATTTTAAATTACTAAGTTATTTAAACCATTACACGACTTTTCTCTGGATAAATATTTGTGTAGTTTCAAACAATTGAATATCAACCAATGTGATTCGCTAGATCAATTAATTTCTAAATAATGTGTGACTTCCGGTTTCTCACCTAAACATGACTTACAAGTGTTGTCACACATTGAACAAATAGTTCGCCAATTACTATAAAAAGTAAATGGATAAATAAATGCACTTTTTAAAATTCCATAGCGGAACTATTTGCTTGATTTGTGCGCTGTTTATTTTTTTATTTTATTTTTTTAAAACTCCATTTCATGTGAGCGAATGTGTGTGAGCGTGCTTCGAAATCCAGGTAAATATTCAGGGCTTCAAGAATACAATCTTGCGATCGCTCCCTAACGGGAAAACATAATATCTGTGATTTTTTTCAAATTTTGTAAATACTATCTTTTTTATTAATATTATTTTTATTTCTGAACGAACAAATTTTAAAAGAATATGTAAAAATTTATTTTATTTTTTGATGGGTATCTGCTTTATTTTTCAGCTGGAATATTTATGTAACACATTCAATAGTTTTATATTTTTAGCAACATTAAGACAAAAATATTATCAAAACGCAATCTTCCCTTTTTCATTCTAATTCTATAGTTTTTCTTTACAAACTTTACCTAATAACTAACGAATTTGTTCTCAACATGGATAACCTGTGTATCCGTATAACGTGCTGATTTTACAAATTCTTTATTTTATTTCGCATTCTTACAGCTTACGTTGTTTGATTATTATCTTAGATAATGTATCATCTTTCTAGCTTAAATGGCGAAAGTGTTAGAGAATCTTTTGACAGTATGTTTGTAAAAAAAAAATCTCCCAAAACAAAATTCAAAGACAGGGCTCAATTTGAGCCGACACAATATAAACTCAGAACACAATAGCATTAAACTGATGAAGATATATAATAAATAAATAAAACACATTTGAAATATATATATATATATTCCATAAAATGTTTTGATATTATAGTCGAATTTATTATCGGAGATGAGATCGTTAGAAGAACCTTCGTTTGTGCGGGAAACTATTGTGACGATATAATAACAGCTTATTTTTAATATAGCGTTAAGCTTTGCTCCAGAAGGCGTTGAGCACTATCAATGCAGATCCAAACTCTAAACCGATCCTCCAAAATATGAGCATATATATATATATATATATATATATATATATATATATATATATATATGTGTGTGTGTGTCCTGTTTTTAAATATCCGAAACAGCTGATGATCCCCGTTTTCTAATTACAAAATTTTAGTTAAGGTTTTCTCTTTTCATCCTTATGTAGTTAAATTCTGTTTCAAAATTGAAGACTTTTGTGAAATCGGCTAATGCAAATGCTAAGTCTATTTCTATTTAACAGTTTTAGTAAAGGCTTCTTTTTTTCTTCTTCCTTATATAAATGAGTTCTGTTTTGTCATTATAAACATTTTTGAAGTCGGATTATGTAGGTGCTAAGTCTGCGATAGGTTAAAGTTAAAATATTTTTTTCATTCCGGGAATTTAAACTGCATTTTTTTTTCTTCTTTTTTGCATTTTTTTTTATTCAAAGCTTCTTTAGACTATATATATATATATATATATATATATATATATATATATATATATATATATATATAGTCATGATTGCATTGAAGTAGTTTCCGAGATGTTGATATAATGGAACTCTGGTGTTTATGAAATAGTTTCCAATTACAAGTAGTTGCATTATTGCATCATTTTTCTTTATGCAAACATTATTGACTACAAATGTGCATACATGTTTCATCCGTGATTTCCTTCGAAAGCTATCATTATTTCTCCAGTTTTATTGGGTTCAAATACATTTTAACCAGTTGAAACCAGAGATCTGATGACAAGAGTTTTCGAAGGAAATCACAGCTGAAACATATGTAGCGAATAATGTTTGTATATAAAATATGAAATATATATATTACAAGTGTGTGTGTATAATAGTTAACGCCTACATTGATTAAAAATATATTTTATGACAGTTAAAACATAAATATAATGAAAAAAATATTCACTCCAGCATTGGAATATAAAGTACGCAGACCCACAGATTGTATCAGGTTTCAAGACTTATCTGATCTGAGAATATGTTGATTTTTGTCCAAAGATTGAGCGAATGTGATATAACTGAACAAAGACAGAAAGAAAGAAATCTGTAAGCTTTTTTTTCTTTTCATATTGTGTGTTTACAGATGAGCTGCTGATAGTATGTGCATTGGCTACCAGAACGGACATGGTTCGAAACCATGAAAAAAAAAAAAAACAGAAAAAAACTAAAGCAAAGCCAAAATTTTTAATAGCTGATTTCCAAGTCGCACATATCTTCCGAAATATATTTTCAAGATTGGCGCAACACAATCTTTCTGTTCCTTATTTTGTCTTCTTTGTTTCCATGTCTATTATGCTTGTTTATTCTTTATTTACCGTAATAACAGGGACCAAATCCTGGCAATGTGTAATCAAAAATATAAATTGAATAAATTTTTTACCGTTCAACAGATTCCGCAGTTTAACAATACTTGATCCACTTCCAATAATGAAATAAGACGAAACTTCCTAATCAAACAGATCCAAATAAGTGTAAATGGAGAAGCTCTGATATTGTAGCTTTTTTTTTTGTTGTTAAAACTGCAAAAGTATTTATCTAAGCTAGGATGAACGTCCGGCAAAGCCCGGTCGTAAAGTACGCTTAAATATATTTTAATTCTTGCAGATTTCATATATATTATTATAGATTTAATGTTCTATCGATTTTTATATATTATAAAGTTGCGATTTAAAAAAAAAAAATATATATATATATATATATATATATATCCATATGACTTGGGTGCATTAGCTTGGTTCGAAACCAAAATAAAAACTTATGAAATATATATAACTTGAGTTCCTTCAGCCATAATCGAAACCGAAAGCAAAACTTATGAAGAATTCTTGGAAAAATAATTCATGACAAGAAATGGAAGTACATAACAATTAAACGATCCGGATGTAGGCGTGACACAGAAAATAACACACACGCTATCGTATTAATATATAGATAAGTTTAAGAAACGAAATAATTTTTCAATAATATTTTTGATTACACATGCTTTATCACCCTCTCCCCCACCCCCGAATAATGGAAGATCTCATGTTACTCAGTTGCATCCAAAAATATAATACGGATTCACACTTGTGGATAGACATTGCAAGACAGTGGATTCACAGGGTAACAATTTATTATAGGATAATATACTTATAATAATATGTTACTCGTTGCCTTATGATATGGTTTCACGCTGTTCGACTTAATGACTTGACTTTACATGAGGCATGGTTGCCACACAATGTTTAGCTTAATGTGTGTTGTGATCCGTATTGTACGCCACACGGTCGCTCCTCATGACCCTGTGGACTTCAGCAATTGCGACTATGTATGTTGTATGTTTGTATACTTTCCATGTTTTATTAAATAAAAATGATTTGTTCGTATGTGGGACCTATTGCAATGGGCACTGTTAAAAGGATTTATATTTATAAGAAATGTAACGATTTTCTTTGTTTTTCACAGTTCTCTTATGTTTACAGCGCATCGGTACAGATTATTCTGTATAACAATGCTAACAAACATTTTTTATTCATACAAAAATGATTATGTTCATTAAAGTAATGTGTAATTGTCTCAAAATCTCAATTTTTAACCAGTGAATAAAAAAATACGATTTAAACACGCAGAGAAAGAAGTAAATCCTTATTTTAAAGAATAACTTTTGAAAGCATACGATTATAAAAATGCTGCTGCCGTTTGTTTTAAGTATTATGCATAATATGTAAGGAGTTCCGTTTGAAAATTATGGCAACGCAGTTTGGTATAAAAACACCCTTGTATACGAGATTAAGATGAAAACAATTACAGTACCCGAAGATTCTAATAATTCATGATGATAAATTTATATATTTATCAACGTAATGTGCTGAACCGAGATGGTATCGTAGTCTTCTGATCTTTGAATTTTCGGGTTATACCTCATCTTGAAAAAAAAAAAAAAAAAAAAAAAAAAAAGGTATAT
>NC_136491.1:48068650-48131150 GCF_053919585.1 Euprymna scolopes | reverse complement strand
TCACCTCCATGTAAGAGGACTTCAACAGGAATACCATCAAGCTCTGGAGCTCTCCCAACGTTCACTTCCTTGATTGCATCTCTAATTTCATTCTCAGATGGGAACACAGACATTTCATGGATAAGCTTCTGTTGTAATAAAAATTCATTGATGACGTCCTCATCAACATTAGAGGGGTTGTCAAAGAGATCAGAATAATGCTCATCCAACGAAGGAGAATCTTGTTAGGATCCTTTATAAGGGCAATTCCATCACTTGAGAGTAGGGGAGATGTAGATAGTGTTTGAGGACCAAAAGCTTTTTTAAGCAAATGGTACATGCGTTTGAGGTCTTTACAATCGAAAGCCATCTGGATTTTGTTGACGAGTTTAGCCTACCACTTATTCTTCATTTGGCGGAGTCGCTTTTGGAGAATACCCTTGTTTGCTTTAAGTGACTGTTGGAGGGACTCTCGACCTCCATGAAAGGCAGACAACATTTTATGGTGCAACTCATTTTTAGCACTTAAGCGTTGAGTAATTTCAGAATCATCATCATCAAACCAATCCTGATGTTTAGATTTGCAGAATCCTATGGATCTCTTTGTGGCTAAAGAAAGTGTTACAGATAGCAAGGTCAAACTGAGTGCATAGATGGAGAAGATGCAGACCATTATTGTTGACCCTACCTACACCAAACCGGCCGAGTGAATCCCAGGTGTGATGATCCTTGCCAACCCTTGCATTTAAATCACCCATGAGTAAGATCTTCTCAGATAAAGGAATAGAGGAAATGGTACGACTGAGATCTCGGTAAAACGCCGTGATGGTGTTTTCATCATGACCCATGGTAGGGGCATACACAGATAAAATCGTCATATACCTACTGTGTGCAAGAGGGAAGCGCATCATCATAATTCTGTCACTTAAAAAGATTGGCCGTTCAATCCTCGCCACCAAATCAGAACGCACTGCAAAGCCAATTCCACCTTCTCGTCTCAGCCCCGATGGTTTTCCTTTCCCAAAAAAGGTGTATCCCGAGCCCACTTTCACTAATTGATTCTCACCACTCAAACGTGTTTCAGACAATGTCGCAATATCTAAGCTGTACCTAGCGAGCTCTCTTGCAACAATAGCTGTCCTACGCTCTGTCACTAGTCTGTCACTATCCAGGACATCTAGCAAAGTTCTCACATTCCACGTAGCAACAGTTAGGTTATTCCTCTCCTGATAAAATTTTGATTTTCCTTGTTTATTATTTTTCTTCAACTTTATCTTGTTTCTCCAGTCGCCGACCGCAGGAATCCGACCAGCTAATAAAAGGGTAGACAATTTATAGGTAACCTTTTCTAGACCCTTCCCAAATTCATGGGTGAGCAGTGTATCCCTAGAAAAGGCTGCTCAGCCGCCAGACCATCCACCGAAGTTGCTTCTACCCTGTAAGCGATTTAGTCGACGATGTTAGATAAATCACTGGCCGCTTATGTGCAGATTTGCAGCTATGCACTTCCAGCCCACTAAGCCTGTGCACGTCGCCACTCACCTATCGCCATAGGACTTCTTTTTTGTTTTTCGAAAGATATCTGCACATAACGATCGCGACACAACATGCTTGTGCTACACATATTGTACCCTCTCGCACCCTACCACTGGTTGCACAGTGACAAACTGAAATAGTGAGATGACTGAGCAGTGGCATAGTGCGCATGTTTTATTATCACAGAGTGTTAACCTCTCCGGTGCTGGACATATACACACACATACACATAAGCAAGCAAACATGCATATATATATATATATATATATATATATATATATATATATATATATATATATATATATATATATATATATATCCCTAGTTCTCACAATATAGTAACCCTCCAGAACTTGAGAGGGAGGCTAACAGGTACTACACCTTGCCCAAGGGTGACCTGAAACTATGCAAGGTAGAGGCGTTCATCTCCCTGAGGTAGTAGGTATACCTCCATACCCACCCCCGAATACATACATATATATATATACTTTTCTGGTACCAAAGGTACTAAAGTTTTTTTTTCTGATAAAATACAAAAATAATAATCAAATAACTTTTTAAATATGGTCACTAAAACTAGATTGCAAGCTAGGTCTGGGCAGTCCTTAGAACTAGTGAGTTCCCCTAGGGCTTACCACCCAAGGAGGTCGGAGATGTCTCGACAGGGTCAAGCCGTTGTCATTAGTAATATAGAAGTAGGAACTCCTTCTTTCGAAGTGGCAAATGGGACTTGTTCGGCCGAAAATAATTTTAAGGTTGCTCCTTGTGGAGCACCCTTATGTAAAACTTGTAATATTCTCATAACATCTAAAGAATATAAGTCAAATGTGACTAATAAAATTTACTATGTTGTAAATCATTCTAAAGAAAATTTGTCATGTAAGTCCCAAAATTTGGTCTACCTGTTGTCCTGTAAAAACTGTAATTTACAATACGTAGGAGAAACTGTAATGCCTCTAAATAAACGAATGAATTTGCATAGGACTAGCACTAAGGGATGTATTCATGTTGTTAAACATTTTAAAGAAACCTGTAGTCAGTCGTCTTTTTCCGTGCAAATAATTGAAAAATTTAAATGTAATGGATATAATAGTCTAGGTAATGTAGATAACGATATCCTAAGGATGCGTCAGGATAAGGAAGACGATATAATTAAAAAAATGCGAGTAATTTACCCATATGGGTTGAATAGTAAAGTTAAAAAAAATAACCTACAAGATTCTGAAATTATAGGTAGATTATATCCAGCTTTGCCTCGCTACGGTATTAGAGATAGAACTCATGTTAATAGAAATAATAGAAAATCAGTTATTTCATGTGAGGATTTTTTTAGTAAAATTAAAGATATAATTATTAATAAAATTTATGAGTCGTTCAATTATATAAGAAAATTGCTTAATCAAACAAAAAAAAAAGTTTTGAAGGAAATAGCATCTAAAATATTATTACAACCGGATATGATATATAAGAAGGACTATTTCATTCAATGGTATGAATATATTCTAGATATAATTGACACTAAATTATATAAGCCACCAGGGAACGATATAAAAAAGAAACCTAAAAATGTTTGTGTAGTTTTGTATGAAAATAAAGGTTTTGATGATGTAAATTTACCTAAAATATTTAATAAACAAAAAAATATTCAATTACTACCAAATGAGTTCCAGAAAAAAGATCAAAAACCAATAGTTACATATAAACTAGGGCCAACAATACGCAATAAGATTTTTAATTATAAGAAAACGGTAGAACATATAAATATAAAAGATAATAATATAAATATTCCAGAATGTGAATGTAATTCCTCTCCGTTCTGTAATAATGAGATAAAACATGTAATTACAGGAGATTTAAATATAGTAAATAATCCTAAATTAAGAAAACTACTTAGTAAGGGTCCAAATTATAGAGAACCTAAATGCCTAAATTACACTAAATGCGTTAAAGATGTTACTAAAGCACTAGAAGGTTTTATTATGTCTATGGTAAAGAAATATAAATTAGCACGGTCTACGTTTGATGCATGGAAAAATAGTATAATTGAATGCGTAAATAAAAAGGTTAAACATATAAAACAATTTAAACGCCCTAGAAAAACCAATCCTCTTTTAAAAAATTCAGAAATACGGGAGGAACTTAAAATACTTCAAGAAAAGTTCGTAATAGTTCCGATTGATAAAGCGGCAAACAATATAGCCTTTATATGTAAAAAATATTATATACAACGGTTATTGATAGAAGTAGGACTTATAGGAAACGATTCGGATACTTATAAAGTAAGTAATAGTAATTTAGATAGTATTATTTTGAATAATAGTATTATTAATGAAAAAGTAGGATTAAAGTTAGAAGATAAACACAAAAATCTTCCATGTATGTATTGGATACCTAAAATGCATAAAAATCCAGTTGGGGCTAGATTTATTGTAGGTTCAAAGACGTGCATCACTAAACCTCTAAGTAAAGCTATATCTAAAATATTTAAATTAATTATAAATCAAATAAATAATTTTCACCTGAAAAGTAAATTCTATAGTAATATAAATCTATTTTGGGTAGTAAATAATTCCAAACCAGTGAAAGAAAAATTAGATAAAATAAATTCCAGAATAAAAGCAAAATCTATAGCTACTTATGATTTTAGTACGATATATACTAAAATTCCGCACGAAAAACTTATAAAAGAATTAAATGATACTGTAGATTTGGCTTTTCAAGGTGGAAAAGGTAAATATATAGACTTTTCAAACTCTAATGCTTTCTGGTGTAAAAATAAAAATAGCAAAACTAGTATTTCTAAAGGTATTTTAAAAATGCTTGTAAGCCATCTTATTAAAGAATGCTATTTTCAAATAGGAAATAAAATATTACTCCAAACGATAGGTATCCCAATGGGATTGGATCCGGCACCATTTTGGGCAAATTTGTATTTACATAGACTCGAGTATATATATATGTCATCATTATTAAAAACAGATATATCTAAAACATATAACTTTCATGGGTGTAGGAGATTTATAGATGACCTTATATGCATAAACGATAATGATGAATTCGAAAAAAATAAACATCTTATATATCCAAACGAACTAAAATTAAATTGTGAACATAGAGGACAACAGGCTACATTTCTGGATTTAGATATAAAAATTGAGGATGGAATTTTTCTTTATAAAATATTTGATAAAAGAAACGCTTTCCCCTTTAAAATAGTACGTATGCCCCATAAGGATAGCACCTGCCCCGTTTTTGTGTTTTATGGAACCATTATGTCAGAGTTTTTGAGAATAGCTCGCGTTACTCTAAAATTAACAGATTTTATACCACCAGTTTCTAGCTTAGTAATAAGGATGATAAAACAAGGTGGAGATAAAAATAAAATATTTAAACAGTTAAACAAAGCATTTGTTCGTTATCCTGATGCTTTTGAATCGTTTAAGATAAACCAGATTATATTGATAAAGGAAATCCAAAACTATATTAGCAATGTATAAATGTATTTATAATTACATATAATAAATTTATATAGTTAATAAAAAAAAAAAAAAAAAAAAAAAAAAAATGTATATATGTAAAAATAAAATATTTTTAACCTTTATATATCTAATTTTAAATAAATAAGAATGTAAATATACAAACTACTAACTATAGTGGGGGTGATAAGTAGTTAAATGGATTAATCCAAATCTTATAAATACAAGAATGATAAATTAAAAAATTAAAAAATGTATCCATTTTAAATGTGGAAATTGATGAATCGCACAGGTAAGAAATTCATTTTTATACTATGAAAAGGTTAGTAATTACAATTAAGAATAGGAAATTGGGGAAAAAAAAAAAAAAAAAAAAAAAAATTTTTGTAACTTGTCTTCTTCCTAAGATTAAGGGTGGTGGTGTTTGATCAACACTGCTGGGGAGCCATGATGTAATACACTGTTTTGTTTTTAAATCCCCGAAATAGTGTTTCATGGTAAACAACTGATGATCCCTGAAAAAATATAAAAATTGGTATTATAGTAAATTTGAGAGTTGATGCAGTGATTGCAGGTGATTAAATGACTTACTGACTAGATGTTTTTTTTTTTTTTGATGAATGATAAAAAATAATTTTTTGTGTGGTTTCAAATGTTAAAAACTTCAAAGACTATATATATATATATATATATATATATATATATATATATATATATATATATACTAGGTTGATGCAAAAATGTTTTCTGACGTTCATCTTCAAAAGATGATAATTCTTTTCATAATAAACTTTATTAATCGAAATAAGAACCATTAGAATCAACACATTTTTTGCTAACGAGAAACAAGTTTATTTATCCCATCAGTTCTGGAAGCGATGAAGTCATTGAAGGCCGATTCGGCATCATCTCTGTTTTTGAAGCATTTTTCGTGCAGGAAGTTGTTGAGATGCTTGAAAAAGTGATAATCGGTGAATATGGCGGATAAGACAGAATCTCGTAGCCCAATTCGTTCAGCTCCTGCAGGGTCAGTTAAGCAACATGCATGTGAGGGTTGTCATAAAGGAGAATTGGTCCTTTCATATTGACCAATCTCGAGCATATACTTTGAAGCCTCTGGTGCATTTCGTCAATTTGTTGTCAGTACCTCTCCACCGTAATCGTTATATATATATATATATATATATATATATATATATATATATATATATATATATATATATATATATATATATATATATCGTTTAAATTAACAATATCGAATTCCAAATAAAAAAATATTAACTTTAAATTCATTCAATACAATTTAAAAATTTAATTATTCTATGTAAGACAAAAAATACATTTGAAATATTATAACTCCTTATCCTATAGGATTTTGATGTCTACCATCTCTTCAGAGGAGAAAATATTAGCAAATAAATATAATGGTTTACACCTTATTTGCTAAAGTCAGTGAGACATGGAAAATCACAATTAAAAGTTTTTTCAAGTATTTAAATATCATAGAGTAAGGGAAGTTTATGAAAAGAATATAAAAATTCACATCCAAATTGCATGGTAAAATTCGAAGTGAATGTCTTTGATAGCAGTGTGGTAAATTGATCCAGTCTTTATTTTGAGTAATCCATATCACAAGGTAATAGTCCGAAGGAGGCATTTTCCTGCAAATTTTCTTTGTTTATAAAATGAGTCCGCTAAATAAATTATTATATAGGTCCGTTGGATCTGTTAAATAATAAACACATAATTGTATATATTTAATATTTGTATATAATTATAAAACCTGAGCTTCAAATTCCACTCCAAAATAACTTCAAATTGTGAATAAAATACAATAAAACTGCTTACTGTATACAGGCTAAGCAAATGAAAAATTATCAGGTCTGGAGATTAAGCAGGTACAATCCAAACACGGAATATCATGCTCTTCCAGGAACCTCTTGACATTGTCAGCTGTGTGAATGAGAGCATAACCCTGCATGAAGGTGGGATTATAATTCAAATTCCGATCAAAGTAGGGTAGAGAATGCTCAGTCAACATATTAATGTAATTAGTCGAATTAATTCGACCTTGCAAGCGAACTATAGGCCCTGGACCATTAGCACTAATAATGTCCCACACTAAAACTGAACCACCTTGCAGCGTTGAAACTGAGCACCTACGAGTAAATTCTTCATCTTTCCTCCGACGTATTGCCTATCATCACTGCCTAGCCCCTTGAACTTGCTTTCGTCGCTAAAAAGCACTTTTGACTAATATGATCTTCATTGCATCTAACGAAACCCAGACAGCTCTTTCTGTTCTTTACAGAAATCATTCGTTTGCGTCTTGCAACATATCCTCGCAAATTAAATTCCTTTAATCTGTTCTTGACAAGAAAGAGAGCACTTTTTAACAAGATTGCACTGTTGTTGAATTTGGGGAGGCGTTTCCAATTTGTTTCTTAGGCTGTGGATCTTGATAGCATTGTCTTCCCTGTTAGAAGTAACTCTAGTACGACCATATTTAGGAGCATCACGAACAGTGCCGGTGTTTTGGTGCTTTTGCACAGTCTTTCGTACCGTTTTCTCATCATATTTCAATCTGCGGCCGATTTCTCGATTGGATAAACCAAAAAGGTAGAGATTAATGATCTCCTGACGATCACTAAGAGAAAGTCGTGGCATATGGACTAAATGTTACGTTGTATAACCTGGAACAACAACAATTACGATTAGAGATGCTTTGTTGCCCGTTGGTGGATATTTTAAACTGATTTAGAGGAGATAATTTAAGCTGGTTTTAAGCGAATTTGTTGCTTCGGACTTTCTTTTTGCCCCCTCACTTTGAAGTTATTTTTTTAAAATTGACGTGAACACTAGAATATTTCAATTAAAAGCCAAATATGAACAGGTAAAATTATAGAGGAATAAAAGGCGAATCAAATGAGGTATAGGTTGTTTAAACAGTTACATTAAATTTAGCTTACATTTGCAGGTCTGAAAAGAATTACAAGTGCGGACTTTCTTTTTGCCGGCACTGTACATATACGCAGATAATTGCCCTTTATATAATAGATCGGCTACTCATCTGATAGCATTTGAAAGCGCTAGATACTTCTACACTTCTGGTATTAGTTTTGCTTTAAAATATTGATATTGATAAATAAAAAAGAGTGTGAAAAGTAAATAAATAAAAACAATATCACAGGAAGCTCACAAGGACATTCGGCTAGGGAACCGTCAATGAACGTACCCTACAAAAGGGTAAACTCTGGTACAGTCCGTTTTGTTGTTGTTCAACGGTATTTGTTTTCTTTTTTATATAGTCCAGGATGCATTTGGCATATGCTAAAGGAATAATTGGTTGGCTTCCTGTTTTAAAGGAATAATTGTTTTAAAGGCGTTAAAGTGGGACACGTATGTAAAAATACGTTTTGAAGCAAAAAATAAACAATTTAATACATACTGGTTATCGATATATTTCGGCAAAGAAACTTGTCGTTATCAAGATTTTTTTCGCAACGGTGTTTTTTACATACGTGTTTTATTTTTATTTCATGTTTACTAACGACTTTAAAACAGGAAATCAAATAATAAAGATTAGAATTTAATACAAACATGAGCACAAATTTAATCATATGTAACCATCAAGTTGGCATAAAATGCTCATTCTAAGTTAATGGGCGATAACTTCTGTGCCTAATCATAATTATTGTATACCCTTTTCAACGATCGTCCTTATGAGAAGCTAGATCCTCGCACGCTAACCTGGCGTTATATATAACTTTCCTCTAATGAAAAGCGAGTTGCTAATCGCATTTTAATGTTGGAAAAATCGCCCTGAAGATGATAAAGATGAAAATAGAGAGTAGTTGATGAAGTCGTTCAACATATACTAATTAAATTTATTATTATAAACAAAGCCAAGCGAAAGTGTCAAAGCAAATCCCACTCCTACTTGCCCAGCCGCCATTGCTCAAGCATGTGGCATCCTAACGACCTTGATTGCGAACTTCTATGTCGGCGATAGCTTGAGGAAAGCGATCGCCTTTCTCATCACTTATATATTCTTTATTTTTCTCAAGAAGAATTTGCTAACATTCGTAAACGCCGTCCAGGCACTCAATTTTGCAGGATTCTTAAAATTACAGAAATTTGCGTCATTCATCAAATTTCGAATCTGGGGTCCATCAAAAAGTCCAGCTTTTAATTTCTTTATGATTAGGACTGGAAATTTCATGCAAATATATTTGACACAGTTGCCATCTTTTCTAAGAGACTTTACAAACTATTTCATAATGTCAACCGTTATTTGAAAAAAAAAAAAGGAAAAACAATTTTGAAACGCTCCGCTAAAGAAGAAACCAGAACATTGAGAGCCAGGAATCAGTTCACTGCGCACAGGCCAAAATACACAGTGCTTTGTGTATTCCACAAACACAAAAAACAATAAAAATCCAAACTATTTGTCCAGAGCTTTGCAGCTAATTCTTCCTTATGCGACCAAGGCCATCAACTCCCGTATTTCCTCCTATAGCAGGCAACACACTATGCAACATACAAATATATGTGCGTGATGTCGCCAAGCTAATCAAGAACCTTGATTCCTGTAAAACAACTGGCCCTGACGGCATTCCAATTATAGTGTTGAAAAAGCTTCAACCAGAACTTGCCCCTATACTTAAAAACTGTTTAAGCGTTGTCTTAAGGAGAATTGCTTCCCAACACCCAGGAAACCCTCATCAGTATGCCCTGTATTTAAGAATTCAGGTGACAAGTCATCTCCAACTCAGTACAGACCAATAAGTCTCCTGTGTGTCATGAGTAAGTTGCTGGAAATGTTTTCTAAATTATGAAATCATTTCTCTCTTACAGGCTCATAAGAGTAGTGGTTGATGGGCAGAAATCAGAAGCCCACAGTATTAATGCTGGTGTCCCTCAAGGGTCGATCCTGGGCCCAACTCTCTTCCTGATCTACATCAATAATCTCCCAAAACACATACTTAAATCATTCGTTGACATCTATGCTGATGACACAACCATCTGTGGCAACACATCAAAGGCCGTAAATGACAAAGTTCCCTCTGATTTTCTCTCCTCTGATCTTGAGCGCGTGGTACAATGAAGGAAGTGGTGGCTGGTTACTTTTAATGCATCTAAAACCAAGCTTCTGTCTTTACATCATCAACGCTCTGATCCCCATCTGGCATCAATTAAAATGGGTGGCTCTCATCTTGGGGAAGCTCCACGTTTTGACAAGCTTCTGCAATTGACCTATACTTCTGATCTGAAATAGAACACATACATCAAATCTGTTGCCAAGGTCGCCGGAAAAATGATGGGATCTTTCTACTGCTCCAGAAGATATAACACTGCTGATGCAATTCTCTATCTATATAAAAGCCAAGTACGTCCAAGGATGGAGTACTGCTGACACATCTGGGTAGGAGCTGCTAAAAACAGTCTACCCTGCCTTGACAGAGTACAAAATAACCATTTTCAAATCGATACATATCCATTGGTGCTGGCTTTATGGAATCTTTTCTAGAACAAATTTGATTCCATCATAATTTTCTTTGAGGGTCATTGAAGTGCTTAGAGGAATTGATTAATATAAGTTGCGATAGTCAAGAAGACCATATTTTAAACTTCTTTTGGAACTGTCTATAAAACGGCGCCAATCTTGAGAATAATGCTGTTCCACACCAATTTGCCGCAGCAGGCCGACAGCATCGTTGTAATATAGCATAATATAGTATGCCGGTTTCCTGAATGAAATATGGCAAGAATTCAATATGGCGTTTTTTTTGTAGAAGGTTATGAGAATTCCAGGCTGAAGTAGATTTTTTCTTTGTCTTGAAGCTAACAGTTCAGAAGTTTCTTTGGAAAGGTTGAGCTCTCTAGTCAGGTAATTAAGTTATCCTTTAGAAAAAGCTGTGGTAGTGAAGAAGGAAGAAAACCGACATCTGAAACTGGTTTTACTATTGTCGGTTGTATGACAGGGCATGGAACGATGGTCTTCTCAGGAAAATGAAATCATGCGGTGTTACTGGACGAATGTTTAAAATAAATTTTTTTTAAATAGGATAAAAATTCAGGTGTCCTCCGATGGTTGTACGTCAAAACAACATGATATAAATGCACGTGTGCATCAGGAGTCGATCCTTGGACCTTTATTATTCCTCTTATTCACAAATGACCTAAAAATGATAAAATTCTCTACGTGATGAATATATTTTCTGATGACGCAACGCTCTATAACAGGCATCAGGAGAAAACGAATGTACACATATATAAGGAAATGGTTGACACCTTAGAAAAAAACTAGGATGTAGTGGAAAGGGGAAATAAATGGATGCTAACATTCAATTCTGCCAAGACTAAGCTTATTTCCTCTAATAATTACAAGCGATCTTCTTTACTACTAACAGCCATACCTATTGCTACAATATCTGAAAACTCTTCGTTTAAACTCTTCGATTTAACGTTCACAGGGAACATGAATTTGAATAGATATATTGAGGGTATTACTTAGGCTTTTGCAAAGAAGATTGGCTTTCTCTACCGTGATAGAGAGTTACTTACGCCTGATGGTATTCTTTACCTCTACAAGGCCACCATCCGCCTGTGTATGGAATATTGTTATTACGTTTAGGCTAGTGCATCTGCTACTAGTCATTCTCCCCATAGTCAGGGTTAAAAAAGTATCGCCAACCTGATAGTTCCCGCTCTGTCAACCAAACTCAAACCCTTATTCCATCGAAGAAATGTTGCACCCTGTGCCTATTTTAGAAATATTTTAATGGAACGAGCTCTCACGAACTCCAAGTCCTTGTATCCCCTTGACGTAAATACCCCCGAAAATCCACATCTACACAGTAGAGATTCCTATAAACCGAAAAGCCTTTGACTTTAATAGTTTATTCCCTCGAACTGCTAGACTTTGGAATACTCTCTTGGGTTCCTGCTTCTCTGACTGTATTGACATGCATATATTCTAGTGTAATGTGAACAGGCATCTTGCTACTCAACTCTCTACATAGTATCTTTGCAAATGATGTCCCGAATAGCAACCCCCTACATCCATGTGGCACTGTGCTTTATTCGGGTAAAATAGCAATGAAAAAAAAATTCAAGATCACCTGAAAAATTTCAGGACGCAAAAATGTCCACAAATGGGTGTTGCATGGATATAAATGAAAATCAAATTGAAGATCCCGTCAACTTTTCCTTTAAAAAATTATGTTGTATCCATGTATAGCCTTATTATTTATTTTCAAAACGTAATTACAATTAATGATTCAATTGAAACAAAATCACATCTTGTGTGCATTATAGTTATCCCACCGACTGAGGAGGATTTTTGGTAGCTATCATAAAATGACTCATTTCCTGCATTAAGTATTCGGTCTTGTCTGGAAATATCGGGTGTACCACAACACAAAGATGAATTTATCTGAGAAAATTTACCTTAGTTAACTTTATACTAGAAAACGTATCCATCAATATTTAACGATCGATCGCTTACAGAAATCGTCTGAACTCCAATCTCTGGTCCCCCTCCTCGCCAATCTTTCACGAAAAACACCCGTCTAGCTGAATCCACTGTGAAAAATTTCCCCCCACTCTATATCTGTGCCTGAATCAAAACGTGGATTCCATCAACAAAGCTTCTTTCTTAGAACTGCACGCCTGTGGAACTCGGTTCCGTCTGCTTGCTTCCCACCGGACTACAACTTGGATGTCTTCAAGTCCAACGTTAACAAATTCCTAATGAACCGCCCCCTTAAGTAAACACTTCATCAAATCTCCACACTAACGTAATGTACTTGCAATAACCCTTATCCCTGAGTGGCTTCCGGGCCTTGATAAGTGGTGATCACTATGTAAAAAAAACAACAAAAAAAAAAACATCTCAGCGATTCGATCAAACTTCGAACAACAAAACATTTCCTGCAAAAATTGAAGTATTGACCAGCAGTGACTGAGGTATTCTGGGGTAATTTTGTTGTGTAATTATACCTATCAACAAAATTGTAGGCAAATACGAGGTAAAAAATGTCATTATTGTAGGAATAAATTCTGTACATATAAATCTATATATGTTTATCTAATCAAATATCATTATATAACCCAAATATTTTTTGCCTGGTGTTGTAATATCCCATTATTAGATACAGTAGAACCCCGGGGTACGACATTAACAATTAGTGATAAAATACAGAACAGTATATAATACACAAGTATATAACGAGATTATATTATAAATAGCACTGTTAGGCGAGGCAAATACTGTAACCAGGGGCCGGAAAAACATCGTACTCTAGATTTAATCTGAAAAAAAAACCCCGTATTCTGAAGTTTTATTGTACTCATTTAAATGTCGTTGAAAATCAATAAGAAAAGACATAGTTGTAAACAAGTCACCGGACTGTCCATTGATGTGAAATCTTTTTATTATTTTTCTTTTGCCTCCTGTTCCCCCTACCTCACCCTTTTTTTTAAATAAGTAAGATCTGTAGTTTCATTAAATACTTTTATATGCAAAATCCGATCCTGCATTTTGATAATTACTGCCCTCTGATGAGAAGGAGAGTATTTCTTCGAAACTCCGCGAGTTAAGGACTATCCACTTATCTTGTGTTTCCTTTTTTAAAATTAAATATGTTTTTAACTCTTTTTCAAGATGTCTTTTAACATGTTTTATCAATCATTTGTTCACACACACACACACACACACACACACACACACACACACATATATATATATAACTACTTACTTTAACTTAATATTCGAAAATAAGTATTTACTTCAAAAGTGCTCAATACGTAGGTAGAGCTAGTTAGTAATTTATAAAATATATATGGCGATTAAGTTACACTGTATATTCGGCGTTTCATCCTGAGGAGTCCTTAAGTGGATGAAACACCGAATATTCAGTGTAGCTTAATCGCCGTATATATTTTATAAATTACTATATATATATATATATATATATATATATATATATATATATATATGTGTGTGTGTGTGTGTGTGTGTGTGTGTGTGTGTGTGTGTGTGTGTGTGCGTAAAGTTGTTTGTAATTTTCACGTATGCATCTAGAGATTATATAAAGGATAGATTATGTTCCAAGTTTAAAATAGTTGTTAGTACCATATCGGAAAGTGTTCTGTATGCCTGTACGTAGGATGTCCATTTTTTTTTGTATTGACCCAGGAAAATATTGCTCGATATTTTAATTTGCTTGTTTTCTAATATATGCTCCAAGATAATTATTTTAAGTATTAATCATAGTGTCCGAAAAATAAAACGATGTTATTTTATAATTATATTTTATATAATTCGGGCAGTCCTCGTATGGAGGCTTGAAACTTTCTATTGTTGTATTAATTGTGTTTTCTCTGATTATGATCTTTAATGTGACTGTTTAATGTTTGTGACTTTTCGTTCTTCTCGTGTTTCTTACACAGCTTCTTTCCTTGTATTTTGTTTTCAAACACTGTACCAGTTTTTACTGATATTTGATCGTCCCTGACGAGCATATAGACAAAAGACAATGTTATCTATCATTTGCTGCAAAACCAAACGTAGTAAAGAAGAAAAAAAATAACCATTCGAAAATAAGTAAATAAATAAACAAATAAAAAAAAACAAGATCGAAAATTATGATTGGGGATTGACGTTTTCAATTACTCATTAGAATGCTATCATCCATTAGATACGCTCTGAAGTCAGAAACATGACTTTATGCAGTTAGTTATTGGAAACAATTTGTACTATAGTATAAATGATAGTTAACTTTATATATATATATATATATATATATATATATATATATATATATATATAATGTATCCGGTGTTATCCGGTAAAACGTAACTTAAAATTCCTTAAAAATGAAGTAAACAAAAGAACGGAAAGGAGACATGTGCATGCGAGTATAATGTTGTTTTTCTAAACAGTTTACTTCTTGTAAGTTAAAAAAAAAAAATACTCGACATGAGATCGTAACTAAAAGCCAACGACAATTAGTCAAGTACGATAACCATTAAGTCAGCTTGGTACGATCTTTAAATGTGTTATCAAATCTACTTATTTTTATCATAAGGAATCTGTCACGCGAACCATTCGCGCATGCACATTCGTGAAACAGTTAGCAAACAGATAAAAATCCGATGACCCTCCCTATAACAAATTTTCAATTTTGATCCTTTGGCAGCCATTTTATCCGGATAACAATCGAATAAATTATTTTCCACATGTCTGAATACCCTATATACCAAATTTCAAATCTATAAATCCCAAAATACGTTACACACACATTCTCACTGATATATATATATCACACACATTCTCACTGATATATATATATATATATATATATATATATATATATATATATATATATATATTATTGAGTAGATTTTAAATGATTTATTTTCACATAAGTTTTCGTTATAATACCTTTACGTTTGATCCAGAAACCAATACTGAACGCACAGCACAATGCTGGTTTAAGAAATTTCGTGGCGGCGACGAGATTCTTGGAGATGATGAGCGTAGTAGTCGGGCATCAGATGTTGACAACGATCAATTGAGAGCCTTGGTCGAAGCCAATTCACGCAAAACTGTTCGAGAACTTGCTCCTGAATTAGACGTAACGTATACATCGATTTCCAACCACTTGCGAGATATTGGAAAGACAAAAAACTTGATAAATGGGTTCCTTACGAATTGAACGGCAATAAATACGATAAAAATAAAAATAAACGCTGTTATGAAGTGTCATGTTCCTTTCTTTCACGCAACAACAACGACCCGTTTCTTGACCGGGTTGTGAATTGCAATAAAAAGTAGGTTGTGTAAACCGGCGACGCTCAGTTAAGTGCTTAGAAGATAATTACACTCTATGACATTGCAGAAGCCAGATTTGGACTAAAAAAAGGTCATGCTGACTGTTTTGTGGTCTGCGAGCGCTTTCCCTCATTACATTTTTTAATGCAGGCGAAACTATTACGGTGGAGAAGCACCGTAAACAAATGGATGAAATGCACCAGAAACTTCGACAACAACACGCAGTATTAGTCAACAGAAAAGGCCCAATTCTCCTCCATGACAATGTCCGACTGCACGTTGATAAATCGACCCTGCAGAAGTTCAACGAATTGAGCTACAAAACTCTACCTCATCCGCCATATTCTTCGGACATATATATATATATATATATATATATATATATATATATATATATATATATATATAAAGTAGTAGCGTTCGTGCGTGTGTGTGTATGTGTGTGTGTGTGTGTGTGTGTGTGTGTGTGTGTACAACTCTCCTACACTACTGGAACGGTCATAATTAAACTTGGCATGGAGCTGATCCCAATCTAGTGATGGTGCACACCATTTTTCAAGGCTAACGTAAAAGGTGAAGGTTATAGTTTATATATATATATATATATATATATATATATATATATATATAGTCCACAGCACTAAACCGATCGTGACCAAAACTGACATGATGATGCTCTCCGACCAAGAGATGGTGTACACCATTTTTCAAGCTCATGGTCAAAGTATAAGAATAAGATCATATTTGGTGCGGCTGTTAAAACATATACTTATTATTAAGGTGCCGCGAAGCGGGTACCCGAGAGTACAGCAAAGTTCCACTCGAATTTCTTGACCGGCAGTGTTATCCTGCACTGATGATTCTGGAAAGGAAGTGTCTATAGGTATTTAAAAAAAATAAAAATAAAAATAAAAAAATAAAAAAATAATATGTATATATATATATATATATATATATATATATATATATATATATATATATATATATATATATATATATGCTGTTTCGGTAGGTAAAATTTCAAATTCCTGTATCTAATCGCTTAAAGATCCAGATGATTATTTAATAAATCCGTATTCAGGAAACGAGTAAATGTATAAGAAATAAATAGAATATTTGTAATGTCTATATTTCTCTATGCAGGGATATAGTCACGAACAAAGACCTTTCACCTAGTAAAATTTTACGAAAAATCTAATGGCGATATAAGATATCAAAATTATGTTTATCATACGGATATACATAATAAAAAAACGAAGTTATCTTGTCTTCGAGATTGGATCACTGATCTAGTTCAAAGAAGGTGAAATCCTAATCCAAAATGTGCTTTTTAGGGGTGGGATTGAATTATTCCACATTAAATAATATGAACAGGAATTTTTTTGGAGAGGGAGAGAGAGAGAGCGAGAGAGAGAGATAACAGAGCGAAAAAGGAAGAGCGACAGAGGTAAGAGTAAGAGTAAGAGAGAGACAGAGAGAAGGAGAGAAAAATGAAAAGAGAGAGAGAAAGAGAGAGAGAGAGGGGGGGAGGGAGGAGATTTCCCATACTCTGTATCTGTGTCTAAAACTAAACGCAAATTTCATAAACAAAATTTATTTCCTGGAACAGTCCATATGTGGAACTCCATACCGCGGGCTGCTTTCCAGCTGGCTACAACATTGTCGTTATCGAGTTCAATTTAAACAATTTTTTTGTTGGGTCATTCTCTTTAAAAATCATATTCTATCTAATTTTCACCATCATTAAGATGTTGTCTCACCGACTTCCTGACACTCTTTAATCTTTATCCTCGAGTAGCCATTAGTCATTGATAAGCGGACTTCCTTCTAATAAAAAAAAACTTGAACATGTAAACTTATAGAAATTAAAAGTTTTAGGAAGCTTATTTCGAGTTCAAGGCTTCAGATACGCCTGGAATATCTCTTAATGAATAATTAAATAATACGACTCTTTCTATTTACGTATTATAAAATTTTATACGTCACATATACTTGTTTAACAACACAGATGCATATAAGGATCGGTGTAGTTAAACTCCATGTCCCTAATAAATAATATTCCAGTTATATTATATTGAGGAGAAAACACTTCCTCTGACAATAATTTGGTTTTTCATTAAAAAAGGAAAGACGTTCTCGCAGGCTCCCAGACCTGTGAAATCGATCCAGCCGCATTCCATGAAGTGGTGAGTCTCAAAATGGCGATAACCAGCGGGCTGCCCGGGAGGTAGGGGCCTGGATTTCCGCTGCCAGAAGTGTGTGTGTGTCTGTCTTTGTTATTTGGCAAAATGACGGAGAAAGCTTGGAATTCCGTCGACAGGTTTCCGATTCTTTTAAGTAGCTCTTTGGAATGCTCTCAAGATAAAGATTAAAAAAAAATATTAATGATGCACGGATCCACTCGTAACTTATGCCCGTTCAAACTGCGCGTTTTAAACGTAAACGTGTCACATTGACGGAGAAACCCCATTTTAACGATCCGTGGATCAATATAATGATAAAAAAAACACAATAATATGCTAAGGTATTTTCTCTTCGTACTTACGTTGTCACCGTCACACGTTAAAAAAAGATCATCCGAGAACAAATATATTGATTAGTAATTAATTTAATGTACTAAGATAAACAATTTTAGATTATAATCATCTTAACATGAATTTTTCCAAAATTAAATTGTTGTCCCGTCGACAAAGCAGTACAATTTTAAATAAATACATTCCAATAAGTGACATTTCTTTTTTATTGATTTAAAAAATATTTGCTGCATAAAAAAGTTTGTGTTTGACGAGAAAAGCTTGAGTGACACACTTAATGGTTAGAGGTGATCCATACGGTAATCACAAAATCACGTGCGAATATTCTTTATTTCTTAGCTGGCGAGATTTTATGGAGTAAAAACGCGTCCAGGGTACTGTTATCAATGGGAGGCTGTGCACAATTTAACTGGATGTAGATGGATTTAACTGTTCACTTGTCGAGCTGTCTGCCTTTCAATCTCTCTCATGCGTACCATTAACTCGCCGCTCTCATATTTTCTGATTGTTTTCTCTTTGTAAATAAATCTCTTTTTATAAATCAACATCAGCGTCCGAGTAATTTTGTATCAAACGACAACACGGGTGTATAATGATTTATACACACCTGTCGATAAGTGAAAAAATGACATATTTAGTTGCCAATTATTTTACTGTAAGAAAATAAAGAATAATTGTTAGAAAAAATTAAATTGTTACTATTTTCAATTAATAACAGACATATTTGTTTTACTTATTTAAAGAATATGTAGCAGATAGTCGTGGACCGGTATAAAGACACGAGTCGGCATTTAGTGTTGGCTGGTATAAAGACACAAGTCGTCATTTAGAGAAAATGAAATATATTGAAAACAAAAACAAATATATCATAATAAAGACAGTGGTTATACATCAGTCCGACTGTCAAATATGCATACCGCCGAGAGGCATATTCTTCCGGTTTTTATAATAAGCAGGTGAGTGCATTGTTATCCGTAAGGTGGTTACCACAACACAGACAATAACATTTTATTTATAGAATAAAAGTAATTTCTTTATATAGTATTTACATTCATCGACATTTATTATTTTCAAAGGATATTTTTAATAGTAAATTATACAGATTGGTGTAAAAAAGCACCGTACAATTTCTACAATATCAAGATAGCAACAATTAAATCATTGATGAAAATTCTATTTAAAACTCAAGTCTGGTTATTTGTTGCCTGTGGCATTTATAAATGATTTAAAGCAGCACAATAGACATCATTTTCTGTCACATACAGGTAAATTGATTGCCTACTGGGAGAACTTAAATGCCTACTGGAGGAGAACTGGAATTCCTATTAGATACTATCCTCGAGTGTCTAAAGTCCCTTTGTACAGGGGTTTTTCAGAACAACCTGGCATGAGGATACTTTTTCCATAAAAGTAAACCCTGATCAAATATTAAAAATCACATAGTATTCGCTGCCCAAATAAGATCTCCTCATTATGGCTAACCCACATTAGCTTTTAAGAGGAATGGTGCACAAAGTTGGATACTCCACCAAATTAGATAAATTCTTGTCCTGGAATCTACTAAGATCAACAGACCAAAACAAAAAAATATACTACAACGCATGAAAATAGTTAATTGGGGAGAAGAAAATTGTGTTCTCAATTTCTTTACTAACTCAGTGTTTGAGAGATAAAGAACTTAAATGGAACATTCGAATATCTATACATCTCATCTGTTGTTGTTGGGTGGAAAATTTTCCTCGTCCGCTCTGCTCGGCGGGTCAGCGGAGTATGTCTACACAAATGTCTCTTTTTCTCTCTTTCCCTCTCTCTTCCCCATAGTTTTCTTATCCTTCTCTTTCTTTTTATGTTCGCTTAGTAACTAACAGGGGCCAGAAAGTGTGTCTCTGACCGGGTGACCTGTCAACTCGCTCTCATCTGTTGAACGTTTTTTGTCACCTCTCTCTGTTTCTTCTATAATCTCTCTCTTTCTCTCTCTCTCTCTCTCTCTCTCTTTCTCTCCCATGTTCATTTTGCCTCGGCGACAAAAAAAAAAAAAACAAACAAAAAAAAAAACGATACATTTTTCGTCGGCCTAAAACTAAATTTGGAAATTTTCTTTAAATACATAATCTAATTTAAGGATTATGTCACAATATATAAATATATATATATATATATATATATATATATATATATATATATATATATATATATATATTAATTGTCTGTATTTTTGAGATGAGGTGTTTTCATTGATTGAGATTGTCGGACTGACTTCCTCATCTTGGTTGTTATTGTCACAACATTTCGGCCGTTTTGCCCTCCGGCCTTCGTCAGGTGTTTTATATCGAACATTAACAAAAACCAACTAAGAATTGTCCTAGTGACATATGGTCGAGTGGTCCTAGACGTTGTATCAAAGTTTACAGTTACCCAGTTGCTGAGTTCAATCCTGAACGAAGGCAGTGAAAAAGTAACATTCAAAACAGAGAATCAGCAACTATGTCCCAAAGCCTAGCTGGAGTCCGAACACGGTACCCCCGTAATAATAATAAAGGGTTGGGTTCGAGACTCCTAACAAACGGTTCCCCAGTTCGATACAAAACACCTGACGAAGGCCGGAGGGCAAAACGGCCGAAACGTTGTGACAATAACAACCAAGGAGGAAGTTAGTCCGACAATCTCAATCAATATATATATATATATATATATATATAACAAGGCACATTGCCACTTTGATGTAGGGGCTTACTATCAGGGACATAAGCTACAGGGATACTATGTAGGGAGTTGGGCAGCAAGATGTCGGTTCAAGTTATACTTGAACTTCTGCATGTCAGTATAGTTGGGAAAACAGGGACCCGGAAGGGAATTCTAAAGTCTAGCAGTTGTGGAGAATAAACTACTGGAGTAGAAAGCTCTCTTACATCTAGGGATCTCTACTGAGTAGGGATGGGATTTAGCTGCTTGTCGGCTATTTACGTCGAGCTGGCACATATGCTTGTAGTTCGTCGGAGCATTCACCATTAAAATACTTGTAGAACAAGCAGAAGGATGCAACATTTCGCCGATGAGACAGTTCAGGACCTATCAGGTTGGCGACTCTCTTTTAAACCTTGTTCAGGCCCAAGAGACTAGTAGTAGATGCGCCAGCTCAAATATGGCAACAATACTTCATACATGAGCGAGAGAGAGAGAGAGAGAGAGAGAGAGAGAGAGAGAGTACCTTCTTCGAAGCGGTCCTGGCAATGCTTTCAATGTAATTGTTCCAACTCATGTTTCCTGTGAACGTTAGGCCGAGAAGTTTAAAAGAAGTACTTTCAGATAATGGGTCTTTGGCCATTGCTATTGGTGCTAGAGAAGGTCTCTTGTAATTATTGAAGGAAACAAGTTTAGTCTTGGCAGCATTGAAGGTGACCATCCATTTTTGTACCTATTTCACTGCAGATTGGAGGTCATCTTCTACTGTTTCTGCCATTTCCTTAGATATATGTTCATTTGTTTTCATGTCGTGCCTGTTATAGAGCGTGGTTTCATCAGCATATATACCCATCTCAGAGAAAATTTTGTCAGGGAGGTCATTTATGAATATTAGGAATAATAAAGGTCCAAGGATATACCCCTGAGACACTCCCGCATTTATATCATATTGTTTGGATGCATGACGTCGAGGACAACCTGGAGTTTTGTCGTATCTAGGAAAATTATGTTAAGTATTCGTCCAGTGATACTGTATGATCTGATTTTCCTGAGAAGACCTTAATGCTATACCCTGTCAAAAGCCTTAGATATATTTAGATCTACCGATCTACCCTCCCCTGCTTTGTTCAATGAATGGTAGGGGTAATTATTTTACCCACATATTGTGTGTGCGCTTCTATCTATCTATTTATAGAAAAATATTCTTACTGTTTTACTTTTCGCAAGCACGTGCGTGTATAATATGTTAATTTTATTTATTTATTTTTTGTGGAGGGGGTGGGGAATAAGTTCTATCTGCTAACGTAGAAAAACTAAATCCCCGTTTGTGATAAATTCAGAAATTTACTTTGTCGAGGCATTTCTATCGCTTGCTTTCATTTGTTCAGTGCATTGAAGTTAAAATGTCAGTTGGAATATATATATATATATATATATATATATTTTGTGTACAGAAAGTTGTTAGTTGAGACAGGTCATTGGTACCGTCGGTTTCAAGCCCGATAATAAGGCCCGTTTAAGGTATCCTTATCAAGCTCTCTTCAGCCAATATTCGTCTCTCTCTCTCTCTATATATATATATACAAACACTCCTGATCCAAATATAGGACCACTCGAAAGTCTTTAAAAGAACCATTTTATTAAAGGACAGATTTTAAACTCCTCTCACTTAAAATTACTAATACTACAACCTAAATGGTTATAAAAAAAGAAGTTACATTCGAAACATTTAATTCAGAAATTTACATTTTTATAAAATGAATTTTTAATCAGGAGTATATATATATATATATATATATATATATATATATATATATATATATATATATATATATATATATATATATATACGTCAATTGAATAAAATCACAACCTACATGAATAGAAATTCACCTATTTTGGTGTTAAGCTCTTACAGCTGTTTCGTGAAAGGATGGACAATTACCTCTCGTCCATCTGTCTGTCTATATATATATATATATATATATATATATATATATATATATATATATATATATATATATAAATATATATATGTATATATATATATATCTGTATTATATATATATATATATATATCTGTCTGTATATATATATATATATATCCGTCTGTATATATATATCTATATATCTGTATATATAAATATATCTGTCTGTATATATATATATATATATATATATATATATCTGTCTGTATATATATATATATATATATATATATATATATATATATATATATATATATATATATATATATATATATAATGTTGGGGAGTCGCCATATTTGACACGCCTCTGGGTCTGACTTTTACTCCTGATCTGAAATTGAACACGTAAAATTGACTTCGTAGCAAAGTAAAGAATGCCCTTTTCTTTTCCCTACAACATTTTCCCCACAGAAGATACGTTGCGAGCCGGTCTCTGCTTTACCTTATTTTTATGGCGACTAAAGATAACTACGATATTGTCCCATTGACTACCGTACACTTATTAACCCTTATCCTCGAATGGCCTCCGGGTCTTGGTATGTGGTGACTCCTTTGTAAAAAAATCAAATTTCATCGCTTGCTTCCTTGTTTAGAAAGTGTATTCATTCATATGCGATTTGAATCTTTAGTGTTTTACCGAAAGGTGCAATCATTTTGTCAGATTAGTTGTGTTTTTTTTTTGTTTTGTTTTTCGTTTGTTTTTGTTTTGGTGTGTATAGGCGTATTTGAGAAAAATATGTTACTGGATAGCTTAGCCGGTTAATCGTAATTCAGTCTATAATAGGACTGCCATCGTTAAACGTGTAGATTGAATTGGTCTAATTTTTAATCTAGATATGCCCAATGATTGATATAAAAGGTTCTGTTCCTCCTTTGATCTGTCAAGCTTATGTTATAAATAACGTTGCTATTGGTTGGTGGAAATTTCTATTTCGGACATATGTTCGAAATAGAATTTTTGTCATTTTTTTACGCTTTACTTCGAAAGAACGTTTCCATTGTTAAACACAAGGATTAAATCGAATTTTTTTCCAGACTAACAGAACCTGTGCTTCAGTGCTGCCGGGGAAAAATTAAGAAACTAAGAGTCGTAACTCCCAAAGCTAAATTAACGGGGATAAACCGGAAAAAAACATTTCAGTCAATTATACAGTTTTCCAGAAGAAGCTGAATCGTTACACCAACGAGAAGCGGATATTTATCGTAGAATGGTACCCTATATATATATATATATATATATATATATATATATATATATATATATATATATATATATATATATATATATATATTAGTGATGATACGATTCCAATATTTGTCTCCATGCGATACAATTATCGATTTCGTACTATATTCCCGATTTCGATACAATTAACGATTCCGATTCCGATTCTTTATAAATCTTTAAATATTTAACTCTCTAGTTGCATTTTTCTCTGATTACCGCAGAAGCACACGTGTTAAATGAGCAGATATTTTCCTAAATGTAAATATATATTTGTAGGGGACAATCCATCGATTTTAGCTTCACTCGTGGTTTAAAATGAATAAATATTTTTTTTTTGCCATTATTCCCAGCAATGTAAGATTAAGCTTTAAACAAAATCAAATAAAAAAGACAATAAAAAGAATCGTTTTGGTATCGGAAAATCTGTATAAATTTTTCCGATTCTGATATTCTCAAATATTCCGATTTTCCGATTCCCGATTCCGATTCCGAAAATCATCTCAACACTAATATATATATATATATATATATATATATATATATATATATATATATATATATATATATATATATATATATAACAATAAGTTTAAAGGGTAGAACTAAAAAACTATAATAATAGCATGATTCGACTAAATCTTTAATTGTAATCGTATGTATACATAAAATGAATTTACATAAGTAAACCTGAACTTAGATGCCAAAAGCATAAATGGTGTACTTACAAGTATATATAAGTATGAATTTGATATATTTATATTCAGTGCATTATATTATAGACAACATACAGAAGAGACGTTGCGGGCCTGCATCTGTTTTTTCGGTATTTTCATGACAAGTGCTCGTCTGAGCTCAAATCTATGTCTCTGTCTTGCTAGACCTTCACGAAAAACACTCGTCTAGCTGAAACTACTATCAATAATTCCCCCCACTCATTATCTGTGCCTAAACCTAAACGTAGATTCCAAGAACAAAGCTTCTTTTTTAGAATTGTACGTATGTGGAACTCTCTTATATTTTCCTGCTTTCCATCTGATTTAAAATCCAACCTAAATAAGTTCTTGATGAGCCGTTTCCCTTAAGTAATCCAATTTACCAAATTTCCACTACTAACGATTACTACGATATTGTCCCATCGACTACCATACACTCATTAACCTTTATCCTCGAGTGGCCTCTAAAGCTTGATAGGTGGTGACTCCTTTGAAAAAAAAAACAATTAAACACAACGAAATTAAATGACTACTAACTATTATAGCTTCGGGACACACCAGTAATCATTTCTCGGAACCACTGCATTAATATTTAACCTAGCGTGGCTTTTGAACTTAATAAGCGGTCACTCAGTAATAATAAAATCGTTAAACGCTTAGATTAAATGGACGGATGTATATTCGGCCTTTTTTTTTCTAATTTCATATCCCGGATGGTAGAAGCTCTACTCTAACTCACACTCTCCTGTTCAGGTGCCAAATAGTTGCGAATATTCGTTGTACTCTTTTGGCCTTGTTCTTCTGGCAATAATTCTTCCACTTCGACGCGCTGTTCTTTCTTTCTTAATCGTCGAGACTTACCGATTCCTCAGATCGTTTTCCCCCGCCGCGGCTCACCTTACACCCAGTTTCTCTCTTGGGATTCTTCTGATAGCATTGAACATTCTGGAAGCGTTCCAGAAAGCGAATTGTTTATACCGTTTTTCGCGTCGTCATTCTATTTTCAACCGCGACCGAAGAGAGATTCTGTTAATAGAAGAAATTATTCTGGATGGCGGAATAGATGCTAATGACCATCTCGGGAGTTTAGCATTCGTCTTAGAGTTAAGTTTCAAGACCAAACCGCCGCGTAAGCATTTAATAAGCATAGTATGGTACAAGAGCACAAAAATAGGTACAAATTCAAAAATTTGCAAATAGCTTACGAAGCTCAAGTATCAAATGGACGATACAGAGTGAGTCACGGGAAACGGATGTTTTTAGAACGCTCTTTGCTCTTCTTCAGTAAAGGATAGGGAGTGGGGAAGGTAGTCTTTAAACATTATAAAAATTTTCTTGAAATATTCGCACTTTTGTTTTCTTTAAAAACATCCGTTTCCCGCGACTCACCCTGGCGTTGTTATTTTCGAATGATCGAAATAAAATAAAGTGAATAAAACTAATTATTTATGAACACAACTTTTGTCAGGCGAAACCTTAGAAAACGACTTTTCCGATTACGAGAAACCTCGGTCACTTATAACTATGACTTATAACATCTAACTTTAGGACTCATCGTCCAACTCCTCGGCTAAATATGTAATGTTATGACCCTTTAGGCTGTGATCATAGCGTAATATCTGTTAACTGTGGCAAGCGGGGTCAAGGGTCAAAACATTATTATTATTGTTATTGTATTCTTATTAATTGATTTGAGCGACGGATGGTCGCTGGATCAGTTATTATGATTAGAAGAATAAACAATTGAATTGCGGAAGAATGATTGACGTGTGAATCGCAAAAGGAATGTGAAAATAGAAAATATATGTAAACATTATTTTGGGGGTTTGAATAAACAAATAACTAGCTGTGGACATTAGGTTGGTCTGAGACACGTAATTAGGTGACGTAAGAGAACACGTGATGTAGAGTTTTGGAGAGATTCAGAGAGTTGAGGATCTACCACCAGAGCAGACAGACGTCTAGACAGGGGTGGACAGGCAGCTAGGCGGCGAGCTGTAAGAATAGAAATGTAGACGAACTGCAGATCCTGTGAAAACCATTTGAGACAATTGTAATAAATTTATATTATAAAAATTAGCATTTAATAAATTTATAATATAAAAATTAGCAACTTTATTTTAATGGTTTAACAAATATAACAATTGGTTGGTGTTGATCGTTTCATTTTTCGTCACGGAGCAGCGGAAAGATACAGAGGAACTCATCAAGAAAAAAAGGTATGAAGCATATATTATTATTCTTACATATGAACTGCAAAAATATCCGGTGCGATAAGTCTGATACAACATGATTCAGTTTACACGTCAATATCATGTCACCCTGAAAAAACAACATACATACGATTTATACGTTTATTACCTGTCTGTTAAAAGAACAATATCTTACATCCACTAGATAACACATAGCACGTTTTAATATATCATCTCCTCCAATATAAACAAATATACAACAAATATTCACAGGCAACGTGAGTTAAAACAAATCGAATGAAGGCAGTGAAAAGGATGCTAAAAAGAAGGCAGACTCCCTCTACTGTAATAGAAAATTACTCACACCAGAAAGTATTCTAAATCTTTACAAAGCCACCATTCGCTCGTGCATGAAGTATTGTTGTCAAATCTGAGCTGTTGCATTTAACACTAGTCTCTCCCTTATACACATTGTCGAAAAAAGAGTCTCCAATCTAATATGTTCTGCAATATCAAATCAGCTCGAACCCTTGTCCTATTGCCGCAATGTTGCAGTCTTGTGTCTATTTTACAAATACTTTAATGTAATGTGTTCTGACGAACTCATTGCAATTGCCCCCCCCATCGACGTACATACGCCCGACAAGCATCTCGTCACAAAATCCCCGGTAGATATACTCAACAGTGGTAGACCCTTGCGTCCAAGTGTAAATATGCTTTGTTTGGAGTGAACAAGAGAAAAAAAAAATTTAAATGAAGAGAATTTTTTTTTTGTCGGGAGTAAAAGTGCATTTTATTTTAAAGATTCTGATTTTCATAAAATTTCAACAAAAGATATTTGACACAAGTTAAGCAAGTTTCTCAACGGTCGAAAGCTTAACACCTAAATTTTAACAGTCACTTCCGTGAATAGTCATTGGTCTTTATATAATATTACCCAATATTAAACAAAAAACTTTGACAAATCATGTAATGAAAACAGGACGAGAGTTTCCGTCTAGTAATCTTTTTCTTCAAGTAAGAAGTTTACTATTCGTCTACTCGACAAGCAGAAATGCACAGCTTTTATAGGCTTGGATTACCAAGGGAGATAATCCGTATTTACAGCATTCTCTCCCACTAAATTTCTCACTCATAGGGAAGAGCTCGCAGTGGCCGCTCGGCAGTCCATGATTCGGGGTCGGAGTACTCAAACAGGAAGGCAAGATCCAATGTTTTGCTGTATTCTTGTCGGCGAGTCGCAAGTAGGTGTCTAGAAAATATCTCATTTTTGGGTTTTATGTATGTAGCCATGTATGTACATCAATTACTTCTTCGAAGGTAACGCAATCCGATATAATTTCGTTGACTGTGTGAGACAGGTTGTTTGTTAGGAGCACACTCTTATTTAGGGGACGCCCCGGTCTTTCTGAATGTAGAACCTCGATAAAATTTGTAAATGTCTCCCGCTAATGTTTCCAGCACTTGTCGGCTGAATCGCTTTCTGAATCTGTTGTAAATCACTCCGGTCGCATAAAATGTTCCATTCTTTAATTGAATAAATTGTAATGAAAACAGGACAATAAGTTTCCGTCTCGTAATCTTTATTATTGAATTAAGAATTCGACTACTTGTCTACTCAACAAGCGGAAATCCACAGCTTTTATAGTCTTGGATTATCAAAGAGGAGATAATCCATATTCACACAGGTCAAATATTTGCTATTTACAAAAGTTTACATCATACGATTTTAATGAAATATTTAGTTTTATCTACAACCACATTTTATTTAGTTCACATTTGTCGCCTGTTAAATAGTTTTTTCTGCTTTTTATCTGTTTTTCTTTCTGTGATGTTAAAACAGCTCCGGCATGAATAAATGAGAGAGACGCGCGCGTGCGTGTGTGTGTATTAATATATCTCGCGAAAAGCGTACATTAGCTGAAGTAACTGAATGGTCTTACAGGATTCTAGTAATAACCTAGAGAGAGAGAGAGAGAGAGAGAGAGAGAGAGAGGGAGGGAGAGAGAGAGAGAGAGAGAGAGAGAGGGGGGGAGAGAGATGAAGCATTGTTCAGTATTTACTACAATATGCAGTGCAAAATCCAGCGCCCTGGAAACGGCTTCACTAGATGAAAACAAAGCTACCTATAGAGTCCCTCTGTAATTGCTTGCCACATCGTATGTATTTTTATAGATTTATAAAGATACTTATACATTATAAAATACTTATACACTCAACAATTACTAACAAATTTCTATTACATAGATAGAGGTCATAATGCCTCCTTCAAAATATCTGTATTCATTGGTTTACAATCTTCTGAGATATCTTTTGGATATTTCGAACAATGAAAAACATTCGCAGCAAGAACTCGTCGTACTATCACGATACACGAGCAATGTCTCTCTAACAAAGGGAAATAGATGCTGTTTTCTAAGTCGGATCTATTAATCTTACTCTAACCGTTGTCTAAGTTCTAACCTTGATGTAATATTTCCTTAACTTCTTACAACAAGTGGCTCCATGCTTTGTTTTGAGTAATTTTCATAAAAAAAAGAACTTTCCGTTCTCCATCCTGTGCGTGGCACCAGGTGAGATTTTTACGAACAGAGTTTATTCCAAGAAATGCACTGTCTAGAACTCATTACCACGGTATTTCTTCTCTGTAGACTACAGCAGGTCCGTCTTCAATCAAATGTCAGAAAAATACTTGTTATAAACCATTCCTGGAAGTAATCAACGTTTGTCATTTTCTTTAATCGTTTTCAATCCTCTCATAATATTCTTTATCAGTAACTAGACAATTTATCCATTCCATTGTGTAGCTTTTAGCTTTCACAAGTTATGACTTATATGTAATAAAAAAGGCGTAATAAGCAGTGTAATCCTCTTATTGTATTTTCACCTCAAACAAGGCCACTTTGATGGTGGGGGGGGGCTACTATCCGGAACATCATTTTCAGGGGTACTATGTAGGGAGTTGAGCAGCAAGATATCTGCTCACATTACATTTGAACTTCTGCATGTCAGTACAGTTGGGGAAGCAAGAACCCGGAAAGGAATTCCAAAGTCTAACAGTTCTGGGGAAGAAACTGTCAGAATAGAAGTCCCTCTAACATCTTTGGGACCTTTACTCTGTAGGGGTGGGATTTTGCTGCTTGTCGAGTTTGTGGAGGGGGTATAAGGGCTTGTAGTTTGTCGGAGCGCCTGCTATTAAAGTACTTGTAAAACACGCAGAGGAATGCAACATTTCGTCGATGGGACAGAGGTTGAAGCTTAGGTGACAGTTCAGGACCTATCAGGTCGGCGACTCTCTTTTGAACCCAGTCTAAGAAGGAAAGACTAGTAGTAGATGCACCAGCTTAAATGTGCTAACAATGCTCCATACAAACAATTATATTTTATTTTAGAGGGAATTAAATGCAGCAATATATCATGATGAGAGCGAAGGGGGTTGTGAACTTTTGGATCATGAAAAAATCAAATGACGCAAAGGGCGGTAATCTTGATTTAAACTCTTTGTTTCTGTAAACTCAATTTTCCTGTTACTAGAATAGAAAACAGTAAACGCGAAACAAGTGTCTGCTGATTGTAAAAACGTTTCTCTTCTGCTTATTTATCGTTTGTGACCCACGAACAAAAGACACTTCGTTATTTTTTTATGACAAATCATTTAATTTAAACTCATCCAGCGCTTCTATCAAGGAACACAAACCCTAATGTTAATTCCTCGTGACTAACGCACCGTTCCGACATTTGAAAAGATTACCGTAAAAACAACAAACGGGCTTCTACTGACTCTATGCTCCAACAACTGCATGGCAAAAAAATAAAAGAAAGAAAGATTGGTGATGAAGTGTATTTTCGAAATATATTTATAAATTTCAATATAAATTTCAAACAAATTTATTTTGTAATAATGCGTTGTTTTGGCTTCAAACGTATCTAATACGTATTTTATTTTATTCATTTAATTATATATATTATTTTTATTGGACTCCTTTTAGATGAGTACTTTAGATGAGTACGCAGTGGATTGAGGCGTTGAATCTCTACGGTTCCAGGTGAATATTGTCTAAAGATAGCAGTTTCGAGCCTACCCAAAGTAGGTCAGAAGATTAGTTGGGCAAAAACAAAGTAAGATAACAACAATTATAAAGATGAAGATAACAACAATTATAAAGATGAAGATAACAACAATTATAAAGATGATGATAACAACAATTATAAAGATGAAGATAACAACAATTATAAAGATGAGGATGAATCAAATCATTCAATGTTTTCAAATAAAAGTCAGTTACAATAGTAACTGAATACTCTTTCGTGCTTTTCTCAGTCTGCTTCAATTGCCTCTCCCTTCCGAGAGCTAAACGTGATTTCTATATCAGATATTCATATATAACCCTTATCCTCATGTGGCCCCCGAGCCTAGATAAGTGGCAATTCCTTTGTAACAAAAATGAAAACATCTACAGTTAAAGTTCCTCGCCATTTTGTAAACCTTGCCCTATAGTAAAAGTAATTTTCTTTACGAATGGATGACTAAACTATATTATTATATTATATATTAATATTTGTTCTGGCTGGATTTCAAAACAAGAATCCGCCATGCCTGGTAGAGTATATAGCTTAGTCTTGTTATTTCTGGTCGCATCACCTGAAGAAGGTACACCATTCTTTGCCAGAGCCAGTGTGTAGCCCTGCTAAGAGGATCTTATTTGAGTTACGAATACAATATTATTTTGAATATCTGGTCATGGTTAACTTGTTAGACGAAGTATTCTCATGTCAGCTTGTTCTAGCAAACCCCTGTAGTGAGTGAGTGAGAGAGAAAGAGAAAGAGAGAGAGAGAGAGATAGAGAAAGAAAGAAAGAAAGATAGAGATAGATAGATAAATAGATATAGAGAGAGATAAATAGATATATAGATAGATAGATAGAGATAGATAGATAGATAGATAGAGAGAAAGATAGATAGATAGATAAATAGATAGAGATAGAGATAGATAGATAGATAGATAGAGAGAAAGATAGATAGAGAGAGAGAAAGATAGATAGCTAGATAGAGATAGATAGAGAGATAGATAGATAGATAGATAGAGATAGAAAGAGAGAGAGAGAGAGAGAGAGAGAAAGAAAGAAAGAAAGATACCCCAAGATAGTATCTAGTAGGCATCCAATCGCTTTCCTGATATATGTTTGCGTACGAGTGTCTCATCATTTGCATTGGAGTTATGAATACATCAGCATCACTCCGTCCTCGTAAGTCTTCTCCAGTCTATGGGCAAGTCAGAAAATAAAACGCTTAACTGCGAAATCTATCGATGGTGCACCTATTACGTAAACTCCATTAATAAAAATTGCAAACAACTTGACGTTTTCAAGTAATTTCAATCAAACGACTGTTTATCCCAACACCATCACGGCTGATAATGAAATCGAACAATTACCGATTTAAAATGAGACACTGGCCCAATCTTATCTGACCATAACGTACCCAAGCACGCACGCACACACACACACACACACACACACACACACACACACACACACACGCACGCACAAAAAAAATGCATATATGTATATAACCCAACCCCCCTCCAAACACACTAGATATAAATTCTCTTTTCATCATGAAATTTTTTCTCTCCATAACAGAAAGAGAACTGAACTTCTCCTCTTTCGCATGTGATATATGACCGTCTTCCTGTACATCCTCGCCTAGAAATCCTGATGATGTCCCCTGAAATAGGGACAAAACGTTGATTTTAATTTTGTTTTTACTCTTTTAGGTTTTTCCTTTTTATTCACATAACGTCTAAAGCATCGTTTATATCTTGCTTTATATATATATATATATATATATATATATATATATATATATATATATATATATATGCCTACTTTAAGGGTGCCTTAGCGTGAAATTTTTGTGGCAAGAGTAGCGTAATAACCAACCACACCTCTCCTGAGTCGACATTGTTGAATACCAGTGGCAAGTGGAGGTTCAGGACAACTGGAAACAATGCCGAAATAAGCTGAAAGCACATACAGTGCCTAGAATTCCCAAATGGTCACCCATTTGGTACTAGCAAGGCTCAATGTTGCTTAACTTCGGTGATCTGACAAGAATATATATATATATATATTAAATAAGATACGTATTATATACGTTTGAAGCCAAAACAATGCATTGTTACAAAATAAACAGATATTTATTTTGTTTGAAATTTATGTTAAAGTTCATAAATATATTTCGAAGGAAACCTTCATCTTCAATGTGTCTTTTTTTGCCATGTTGTTGTTGTAGCAGAGAATTAGTCGTTTGTTGTTTATACGGTAGTTTTTTTTTAAGTCTCGCAACAGTGCGTTTGGCCACGCGAGATTCACGTTAAGATTTTGTTCCTTAGAATCGCTGGTTGAATTTGAATTCAATAAGATACGTTTATATACGTTTGAAGCCAAAATCGCTGTGATTTTCTAGATGTTCATCCAATTAAACTCCGCTTACTTTACAAAAATGCTCAAGTACTAGCAGAACAGTATTGCAGTATACATTTCTGTATATATATACAAAAGTTTTTGGCTACAAATATGCATACAATTTTCAGTTGAGACAATTATTGTTTCCGCCGTTGTTCTAATCGAGCTTGTGACCTGAAGATATTTGAATATTTGATTTCGAAAGAAATCGCAACTAAAGCATGTATAAATATATATAACTAATAATGTTAGTATAAATAAAGAAATACTAATATATATATATATATATATATATATATATATATATATATATATAGATCTTATTTATAGTATTCCGAATTTTATTGGATTTATATAATTCCTAATTCGGTAACCGTTCATATACCAATAAATTTTAAATCAGAATGAGATTACTTAAATTGTAAGCGTCAAAATTACCATCTTTTGTAATTGGACATTCATATATTGTTTTAATAAAATTAAAACAATATTTTGTGCTATGAAATACACTATTTATATCCATTCTTTGATATCTTTATTTTGTTAAAACAATATATATGTGTGTGTGTGTGTGTGTGTGTCTGTGTGTGTGTGTGTGTGTCTGTGTGTGTGTCTGTGTGTATTTGTGTAAGTGTGTCTGTATAAAAGGAGATAGGACAACATCGATGCCCAAACAAAGTGAACATATAAGTAATTTCAATTTAATCGTGAAGTTATGCCATATGTGTATAAACTTAATTATTATCATTGTCATTGCGGTGACCTTGATGTCTGTCCATGTATCATGTGGCGGAATTCGTATATCTTGACGGTTATTTTGGGTTTACATTTATTTATTTTCTCTTTCTTTAATGGCCAATTAAATCTGGTAATAGTCGCTTATACTGAATGTCGGAAATGGTCAAAGTTCCGTTTTTATTTTTGGATTAAATAATTGTTTCTCGAGGAAAAATATAATACAGTTATTTCCCTTATATACAAACAAGCTGATTTACTCGGCATTGTCCGTTGATACTTTATAAATATGTGATTTCTTTGTTAAAATTCAGAACTTTAGGACAATTTAAATTAACAGTAAAAGTGAAATCGCCCATTTTTTAATTAAATCGATTCATTGCCTGCTCTAGTTGAAGCTTCACATACGTCACCGTTAGTGACTAAGTCCACGGTACATTGTTCTCTACATTGCACTGTAGAGAACATACTATTAATTTTATGTATCATCATCTTTATAGTAGTTGTTGTCTCACCATGTTTTGGCCAACTAATCTTCTGGCATACTTTGGGTAGGATCGAAACCGCTATCTTAAGATAATGCTCACCTGAAACCATGGAGATTCAAAATGCAAAATACAAGTATCATGCTTCAGTTGTGCTCTTCTCAAAAACATTCATTCCGAACACACCTATTTCATATCAAAGAATCTACTGTTGATTTTATACACCTGGCCTTTTTGCTTGTGCAGTGAATTTAAGTTTAAAATGAAAACTATAAAGTATCATACTTCAATATTAAACAAAATTGAACAGAAACATTACTTTTTAACGCGCCCCTGTCATAACACAGAACCTACTGTTGATTTTATATGCCAGGCTTTTGTGATTGTGTGGTAATAAAACTTCTCTAATGCACTGATTAAAGGCTGTGTAAGGTGTTAAAATAAGTCCAAATCGCATGTTCCTTCTTTGATCAGATTATTTCTATTATCAATTATCGATAAAAAATTACTTTCTAAAAACACTGTCATGCACATAAAGTACTTTCGTGTGAAATTTCATAAGAATTGACTCAGCTATTTTCGAGTCCATAGACCACGTACTGGCACACACAGACACACATGCAATGTTCCTTTTACATAATAGTATATATATATATCAAAACATCGTTAAACTCACTACTCGTTCAAGCAGCCGCCAATAGCGTAATGGTTAGAAGCCTTGACTGCCGTGTAAACGGTCGGGTTTCAATCCTGGCTTGAGGTAGTTGCCTGTCTAGCCGCACTGATGAGCTGTGAAACAGCGAAACAGTACTGTATGTGGATGACTATATATATATATATATATATATATATATATATTGGGGCTAAACAGAGGTCGGGACTTATAATTTTTTCAAATACCGCAAATTTAAGCTAAATTGAATTTAACTGTTTCAACAACCTATACCTCATTTGATCCTCCTTTTATTCCTCTATAATTTTATATGTTCATATTTGACTTAACTGAAGTATCCTAGTGTTTACGTTAATTTAAAAAATTAACTTCAAATCGAAAAGGCTAAAAGAAACTCGCCAGTAATAAATGGGCTTAAAACGGGTTTAAAATATCCATCTCTTAGGCAACAAAGCATCTTTAATCGCAATTGTTATTGTCCCAGTTTATTAAACATATGCCTCAACCTTTTCGTAGTGATCATCAGTAGCTCATTAATCTCCACCTTTCTGCTTTCTCCAATCGAGAAATCGACCGCAGATTATGAGAAAACGGTACGAAAGCACCAAAACACCGGTAGTGTTCGTGATGGCTCTAAATTTGGTCGTCGTAGAGTTACTTTTTACATGGCAGACAATGCTATCAAGATCAATCACCTTCAGAAACAGATTTGAAACGGCTTCCCAAATCCAACAACAATGTAATCTTGTAAAAAAGTGCCTCCTTTCTACAGTTAAGAACAGATTAAAGGGATTTAATTTGCCAGGCTGTGTTGCAAGACGCAAGGTAATGATTTCTGTAAATAACAAAATGTGCTCTCTAGACTTCGTCAGATGTAATGAAGATCATGATTTTAGTGACGAAAGCAAATTCAGTAAGCTAGGTAGTAGGGAGTACATTCGTCTAAGGAAGGACGAAATCCTAGGTGCACAGTTTTAACGCTGCAAGGTGGTGGAGGTTGGTGTGGGGCGTTATTACTGCCAATAGTTCAGAGCTTATAGTTCGCTTGCAAGGTCGAATTAATTCGACCAAGTACAGTATTATGTTGACTGAGCATTTTCTACCTTACTTTGGCCGGAATTTAGATGATAATCCCATCTTCATGCAGGATAATGCTCCTATTCACACAACAGGTAATGTCAAGAGGTTCCTTGAAGAGCATGATATTCCGCGTTTGAATTAACCTGCATAATCTTCAGACCTCAATCCCATCGAAAACGTATGGCATTACATCAGCTACGCAATGATAAATTTCTAATCTGGAAGAAGTTTGGACAAAAATTAAAGAGAAGTGGGATGTCCTTTCACTGTAATATTGCCGCAGACTAATTCAAAGAAATGCAAAAAAAAAACAAAAACAAAAAAAAAAAACAAAAACAAAAAAAAAAAAACAAAAAAAAAAAAAAAAAAAAAAAAAAACATTCAGGCTGTTAAATTGCAGAAAGGCTATGCTACTAAATATTAACTAGTTCGTTGTGTTTCTGTTGTATTTGTGTTGCATTAATATTCTAACGTTACATTTAAATAACAATTTTCCATTGTGCGGAGTTTCTTTTTGCCTTCTCAATTTGAAATTAATTTTTAAATTGACTTGAACACTCGGATACTTCAATTAAAAGTTAAATGTAACAGGTAAAATTATAAAGGAATAAAAGGCGAATCAAATGAGGTATGGGTTGTTGAAACAGATTGAATTTAGCTTAAATTTGCGGTTTTTGAAAAAAAATGACAAGTGCGGACTTTCTTTTTGGGGCCGCTATAATTTATAAGTTTCTGAACTATTGGTGTTAATAATTTTAAACATAAAGAATATGCGGAAATTGAATATCACTGCGTTATTTAGGTTATTCGCACTGGTGTTTTCATCTTGGGTATTATTTTTCCAATATTTTACTGATATTACCTGTGACTTTCTTCAGGTGCCCCTGATCAAATTCTAAAGAGTTTCTGTCAAACTCAAGACTCGAAATCTCTAAAGGTATCCTTTATTTAACCAATAGATTCGCCTCTATGAAGCCGTCGAGTAACGTATAATGTGTTTGACTACGTATCCAAATAGTTCGGGTTCGAATCTGTGCAAGTTCGTAATATATTTTAAATTTTTGTACTATTTTTAGTTAGTGATAAGAATCCGATAAAGTAAAATAAGGATATTTGACGAGTATAAACTGGATGACATCAAAAAGAGTTGATAAATGATGAGAAGAAAAGGGTAAATTCTTATAATTATAATGAAACAAAGGAATGATACAATCAAGTATAAACAAGACAAAAATCAAAATGGATACGTATTAATACGTTTAAAAGCCAAATTATGACGCAATTATATGTGGATAAACAATATTTATTGTTTAAAATAAAGTAATACTTCATCTTCTGCTGGAGATGAAGTATTACTTCGAAATATATTTATTTTAAACAATAAATATTGTTTATTCATAATAATTGCGTCATGATTTCGCTTTCAAACGGATTATAATACGTATTCATTTTAAATTGTAATCGACGTTTCTAACATGGAATCTACAACCTTAACTAGATAAAGATTATTTATCTTTTATGGCATCACGATAGTTACGGAGAATATAGACGACTAGTGACGCTTCGGGTCAAGTGTCGTCTATGTGGAAAGTACCTATTAAAGGACGAATAATCTAGACCCAAAGGCTTTAACAAACTAGTAAAAAATATAATTCGGCGTATTCCGTGTTTTACGAAGCTTGAAAATTCAGATAAAGTAGAGACATCTACATGTGGGTGGTGATTCGGTCGGTTACACTTCATTAACCCCCCAACACCCTTTGGTCGGTAAACTAAACGTAGTAATAATTTTTTAGCTCCTAAAAGTGCCAACGACTTTTCACAGATAAATATATGTGTGTAGCAGTCGAGGTTTACACGTCGTTGTCCAAAAATCAAAATGCGTAAACGTATTATTACTTACGTCGTCTGCGCATACATTATCCTGAACAAAAACAAATAATTATATTTTGGACCAATCGGAAAACTTTCTGAATTTATTTGAAACAGTCTTTCCGGAAGCCACCTAAATCTTTTAAAAAGACAAATTTTTCTTCAATAAACCAGTGGAACCCAGTTGATCATTTCAAATAAATGCAGAAAACTTTCTGATTGGTCCAAAATATAACTATTTGTTTTTATTCAGGATAGTGTATGCGCAGACGACATGCGTACAAACGCGTTTACCATTTGGATTTTGGACGTCGATGTGTAAACATCGACCGCTACATGAGTATCAAAAATAAACTATCTAGACAGAACTAGAGACACAACCAAAATCTTCAGCCAGGATATCCAAATGGAATGTGGTATGAAAGAGTGCGCACGGCTGATAATTAGGAAGGGAATACTGGAAGCAACATAAGGCAAAGTACTGCCCAATCAAACAGAGATAAGGACACTAGGTGAACTTGATAGCTACACATCCTTAGGAGTTCTGGAAGCAGACACCATTAAAACAGCGGAAATTAAAGAGAAAGCCGAGGAAGAATAACTGGGAAAAACAAGAAAACTCCTCGAAACTAAACTGTATAGTAGAAACATAATCAAAGGATAATACTCAAACATAATCAAACATAATATATGCATGGAAACTAAAGCCGCTTTCAGGACTGCCAGCAACCATTGTAAGAAAGTAATAAAGAACGCAACAGAGTTGTATGCTCAATCTGTTAAGTCCAAAGTAGCTGAGCAGCGGTTTGGTTCCCACCAGTTTTGGCAAATAGCAAACAGAATCCTGAACAGAAGCGTGTGCTCCATCCCAACTATTATCAATGGACCTGAGGTAATCTCGTCAGCATCAGACAAAGTCAAACTCTTTGTCAAGAACTTTGCAGCTAATTCTACCCTTTGCGACCAAGGCCCCCAACCCCCAATATTTCCTTCTGTATCAGAAAACACGCTATGTGATATACGTATATCTGTACGTGATGTTGCCAAGCTAATCAAAAACCTTGATTCCAGTAAAGCAACTGACCCTGACGGTATTCCAATTATAGTATTCAAAAAACTTCAACCTGAGCTAGCGCCCATACTTACAAAACTTTTTAAACGTTGTCTTAAGGAGAATAGTTTCCCATCTCCCTGAACAATTTCATCAGTATGCCCTGTATTTAAGAATTCAGGTGATCGCTCATCCCCCTCTCAGTACAGGCCAATAAGTCTCCTGTGCGTCATGAGTAAGTTGCTGGAATCTGTGTTAAATACAGAAGTAATCAACCATCTCAACAAAAATAACCTTCTTAGTGACACTCAATATGGTTTCCGTTCTGATAGATCTACAGCAGATGTGCTTACAGTTATATCGCATAGGATTAGCAAATCTCTCGACGGTGGCAATTTTTCTAGGGCAATTGCTCTTGACATATCTAAAGCCTTTGATAGGGTATGGCATAAAGGTTTACTTCATAAGATCGCTAGCTATGGTATAGCTGGAAAAGTCTTCTCAATTATTAAATCATTTCTTTCTGATAGGTTCATAAGAGTAGTAGTTGAGGGGCAAAAATCAGAAGCTCACAGTATTAATGCCGGTGTCCCTCAGTGGTCCATCCTGGGCCCAACTCTTTTCCTGATCTACATTAATGATCTTCCAACTCACATCCTTACATCATTTGTAGACATTTATGCTGACGACACTACCATTTATTACCATAAAATCTAAGACCAAGCTCTCTCCAATTCTCTCTCCTCTGATCTTGAGCACGTAGTACAATGGGGAAAGGAGTGGCTGGTTACTTTTAATGCATCTAAAACCAAGCTTCTCTCTTTACATCATCAACACATCTGGCATCAATTGAAATGAATGGCTCTCGTCTTCAGGAGGCCTCAAGTTTTGACAAGCTTCTGGGTTTGACCATTACTCCTGATCTTAAATGGAACACGTACATCAAATCTGTTGCCAAGGCCGCTGGAAAAATGGTGGGATCTTTCTATCGATCCGGTAAATATCTCACTGATGATGCTATTCTCTATCTATATAAGAGCCAGGTACGTCCAAGGATGGAATACTGTTGCCACACCTGGGCAGGAGCTGCTAGAAAGGACTTGTCCTGCCTTGATAGAGTTCAAAATAGACTTCGTAGCCTCGTAGGAGATGTCCTTTTCTCTTCCTTGCAACCTCTATCTCACAGAAGAGATGTTGCGAGTTTGTCTCTGATGTATCGTTATTTTCATGGAAAGTGTTCGACTGAGCTTCAATCTATGGTCCCCCCTCGCCAAACTTGCACAAGAAACACTCGTCTAGCTGTAAACACTATCAATAATTCCCCTCACTCTTTATCTGTGCCTAAACCTAAACGTAGATTCCATGAACAAAGCGTCTTTCTTAGAACTGCACGCCTGTGGAATTGTCTTCCGTTTTCCTGCTTTCCGGCTGACTACAATATGGTTATGTTCAAGTCTAACGTAAATAAGTTCTTGATGAGCCGTTCCATATAGGTTATCAAATTTACCAAATTTTCATTACTAATGATTACTATATTGACCAATTTCTACTGTACACTCTTTAACCCTCATCCTTGAGTGGCCTCTGGGCCTTGAAATGTGGTGATGCCTATGTAAAAAAAGGAATAAACATGTGCGCAGTATTACTAGTAAGATACTCTGGTTCGTTAATAAGTTGGACCAAAAGAAGATTTGAGGAAACTTGACCATAAGACCAGGAAACTCATGACAATGCACAATGCACTACGCCCAAAGGATGATACTGATCGACTCTATGTGTAAGGGAAAGACGGAGAAAGAGTCCTGGTTTGTATAGAAGACTGCGTAAATAACATAAATAAGAATTAGAAAAATGTATAATGCAGAAAACCGAAAAAATAATTACTGTAGCAAGAGACACTGAAGAAACAAGCATGATAGAAAGAGAGACGAAGACTAAAACAAAAAGAAAAAAGAAAAAATGGAGACAGAAAAAGCTACATGGACGATTCACAAGGATGGCAAAAGATGAGATTAACGAAAACACCATGAAATGGCTACAAAAAGGAAACCTAAACCGTGAAACTGAATCACTAATAACAAATGCACAAGATAACGCAATAAGAATCAACCACATCAAAGCAAAAATCGACAACACACAACAGAACATCAAATGCAGACTCTGCGAACGAAGAGACGAAACAATAAGCCACATAAGTGAATGCTGCAAACTAGCCCGAAAAGAATATAAAAATAGACACGATCAAGTGAGGAAGATAGTATATTGGCAATTGCAATTGCAGGCAATTGCATCTTGAACACACAAACAAATGGTACAAGCACAAACCGGCAGCAGTACTGGAAATAAAAATCAGATGATCGTGTGGGACATGGATATACAAACGGATAAACCTATCCAATCAAGAAAACCGGATGCCATAACAGTTAACAAGAAAGAAAAGTATTTCAGATTGTAGATTTTGCCTTTCCCGCAGACATAGAGATCTAAGAGACTGAGAAGCGGAATAAATACACAAAACTGGCCAGATAGTTTAAAGGGGTCTGGAAAATGAAAAAGTTAAGATAACACCAGTAATAGTAAAAGCGCTAGGAACAATACCGAAAAACTTTGAAAAAAGAATGGGAGAAATTTGAAATCAGAGGGATGGCTAAGAAGATACAACAGATAACACTAATGAAAACTGCAGAAATATTAAGGAAAACTCTTGAATGTGGAGACTAACACACACTTGAACTACAGACACAAGCTAGAGACAGAAACGGTTACAGAGTTAAAACACAAAGGAACATCACATAGAATCATGGAAACTGAAATGGCATAATTGTAAGGTACCCCATGCGACCCTGCGTTTCACCCCCCACCCAATTTTCTCTTTTTTTGCTATGTATGTTACCATAAACTAGCACCACACCAAATAATTGAGGAGGGTCAAGGAGGATGGAAAGACCGAGGAGAGAAAGCACTAGCCAGACCTCTGTTAAATGAGTGCAAGGAGGCCTGGGGTTTTGTGGAGGCTTATTGCTGCCCAAATTCCAGTCAAGACTGATGCACGTTGCTAACAAGAAATCAGTGGTAAGCGGCTGCTGCGATAACGCAGATTCTTTTGCAAAGATTATCGAACGAGTTTGAGAGTACTGGAGATCTGGGAAGACTTGCTGTCACTCAGGCTCCAGAGAACACCACAAGTTGTACTAAAAGAGAAATACTTAATGATGGCCTGTATGACTACTTCTAGTGAGTAAATAATAATAAATCGTTTCCTAAGTAATTCATCTCGGCCTTTTAAATTGTATCCCACCCATGCCCTCTATACAGCACAACCCAGACCGCCAGTCAACGTTACCACACACCCAGGCTTATCCTAAATCCCCGCTATATTTCTTAAATTGGCAATTGTCATAATAACCTACAATTCCGCCCGGATTGTTCCATGGCATTTTTTTGTAATAAAAATAAAGGGATCGGCTATTACACAACTTTTGACATAGGAGACTTGCACTAAAAATACAAGGTCACAAGGTCATCACGATAATGGTAATTAATCTCATTAGCAATACCTTACATTATATATATATATATATATATATATATATATATATATATATATATATATATATATATATATGAGTTTGGAATATATAAAAATAATATGTTTTTTCATAACGTAAAAACAACATATTGAGCACTGTTGAAGTAAATACTGAAAATTGATGCATTAAATATTATATCTCTTTATAACACACACACACACACACACACACACACGCGCATATATATATATATATATATATATATATCATTCAAACACTACGGTGTTTGAATATATGGTTAACTGGCAGTTTTAGTGATTTAAAACTGCTTTAAAGCTTCACGACTCACTCATTTTTTAACCAAATTTTAAACAATTATTACAGTTTATAAGTCACCTTCTCAGCTATATTGTGAAAACTTGTTTTTCAATTTGCGTTCAGTAAAACAAAAATTATGATGAATTTATTGATGTTCAAAATCGTAAAAATTCGTAAAGAAGTGAGCGACGTTTTGTATGACTGGTTTCCATAGCAACCACGTCGCTTCAACGACTAGTGTTGCCACTAATTCACTGCTCTCGCGAAAAGAGAAGTAACAAGTGAAACAGAGAGAATGAAAGCAGACGAGTAACGTACATTGTTTTACATATGTTATGTGAATGGGGGCAAAACAAAATAAGACTGAAATTAAACAAAGAACAAGTGAATTTTTTAGAAGCCTGGAAAAATCATGGATTACAATAGAAAAATGCGAGCATGAAAAGTAATATAATTAAGCTTAAACATGGAAAAGAAATGAATGGATTGCTTCGGCATTTTGGTATAATAATTTCATCGTACTCATGCGTGTTTTTATAATATTTTTTAATTATAACATTATACTCAATTTTTCTTTGCAACGATGTGGCTATTTTTTATTTGGGGAAATCTAATTACCACCGCCCGCCGATACGTGACATCACAAAAAGGAACTTTCGGTCTCGCCACGGCCTACTAATAAACATTGTTTATGTAAAAAAAAATAACAAAAAAGATATACCAACTGACTTTTTTCGTTTTAAAATTAAATTACCTCCCCTTCGTTCATAAAATTGTTTTTGTTTTTTAAATCTTTCGTTTTTTTTATATATAAAAAGTACAATTGTTGAATGTTATTCTTTTGATTACATTCGTTGGGGGGCACAATTTAAAAAAAAGATTAAAATGAAACAAAATTTAAATTTCCGTTCCATTTTTACGACAACCGTAAAACAGTGCATACTTCGCAAGTTTTATCATAAGTTATAAACATCTAGATCTACTTACGTTATATTAGAAACCGAGCGACCCCTAAAAATCTGGTAGCTGAGTGTCAAATCTGCGTAAAATATTGAAAAAAGAAAAGAAGAAAAATAGAACCTCTCCGAACATACTGCAATAATTTGGTGTCGTCCTTTCCTTGAGTGTTTCCAATAAGAAGGATTGATGCACTAGGATTTGTATTAGAAACTGAGCATTTATTAAAATTCTTTGATTGTTGATTTTTTTGCATTTTGGTTAAATTTGTTAGTTTGTAATCGCCGAGAGTCCACTCCAAAAATTGAACAAAAGACGAAATTAAAAAGAATGGTACTCATGCAGAATTTGACTCGAATTCTCGGAATTTCAATTATAGTTAGAGTTCGACCGGCAATCACGGTATTCAGCAGAGCGTTGTTCAAATGTTGAAACACTAAATTGACATTTTATTTGCTTTTTTGCGTAATTAATTAATGATGGGGGTATTTTTTCTGTTTATTTTCTAAACATTTGTTGACAAAAAAAATAATTTGTACATTCTTTTGAAAAAAAATCAAACTTTTCTCTACTTTCACCTTACTATTTACAGTTTTCATATAAAGCATTCATTTTTTAAAAATAAAATTCTATTTTCAAAAAGAAACGTTTACTGCCAATTTTCTTAAAAACAAAACAAAACATGTAAGTTTTCTTGAAAAACAACTTTCACCTAACAATTTATGGTAAAACTTCATGTTTTCTTGAAAACTTTCATTGATATAAAATTATACATTCAATAAATTTAACGGGGGTTTTTGTTATTTTTTATTTATTGTATTTCTATTTTTTTTCCGGTTTGTTTGTTTTGAAATTCGTCTGCGTCTGTTACTTTACTCGGCTTAATTCGGTGACTGCCAGTCGAGCCCGAACCATAATTGAGGAAAAATTCCGACGGTCAAATTATGCAAAAGTACCAAATATATATATATATATATATATATATACAGGATGTCCATTGTACAGGTTGACCGATAAAAAATGTGCTTCCTCCTTATTGTAATAAAATCGTCCAGCCGAAAAGTTGATATTTAATTTAAAAAACTATGATAACTCCTTAAATTTTTTGTCAATTTCAACAATAAGCAATGCTATCTAACTAATTGTCATGTCTTTCATAATTACATGAAAAAATGATTTCGACTATGCTTATTTTGTCACGTGACATGTGACGTAAACACAAGGAAAATAGCTAACATTTCTAATTTTTTCGATAATTATTTCCTTTAATCATTAATTTATCCCTTATCGTTTTTCGTAAGTTTTGGCTATTTTCATTACTGTGACATGACAATTCAGTAGATAATATTGACTTGAAAACCCATATTTTGATTTCTGAATATCATACCAATAAAGAAAACGCACTAAAATGTTTACGAATATTCTCATTAATAATATTTGAAAGCAATATATTTTCTTTGAATAAAAAACAGTTTACTAAACTATTTCCATTTTTTTAAACTTATCCTCCAACATTTGTACATTTTTTACTTTTTTTCTTCATTCTGAATTATCGTTGGTTTCTCACTTACTTTATTGGTTCACTCTTTAAACAGTTTTCTTTTCAATTTTTCCATCGGCTATTTTTGATAAAAGACTATACTTACATACAAAAAGAAAATTGGCTAAATTTTTTACTATACGAGATTTTCCAGTGCATGTTAACGAGATACATGTTCATAGCAAATTTTTTTAGTGCGTGTTAACATACATGTTTATAGTAAAAAATTTTTAGTGCGTGTTAACATACATGTTTATAGTAAAATTAAATCCTCGTGATTCCCTCTCTGTCACCCTCAGGAAGAACGGGCAGTGAATGTGCATTGAGTGATTTAAACGGATATACCATTTAAACTTAAAATATTGCACTTGACAATTCGCTTGACGTTTGCAATAACCATTAACAAGATTCAGGGACAATTTTTACATTTGTCTGACTTACAGCATGATTGCTTCCCACATGGACAAGTACATGCTGCATGTTTTACAGTTATAAAATCAGGCAATTTCTATATCTGTACAGAAAAAGGGACAACTCAAAATATTGTGTATCTACAAATATTGACAATATAAAGAATAGACAGATATATTTTGCCTTTTTTGTTTTTTGTTTTACATTTTAATAAACAGAGCCACAGCAACGCGTAGCCGGGTACAGCTAGTATATATTATTATTATTATTATCATTATTATTATTATTATTATTATTATTATTATTATTATTATTATTATTATTAGAAAAATCACTATTTGTGGGCGTTAATATGCTTTAAATCCAGAAATATTTTCTAGTCGGAGGGAAAACACCCTGTTAATATGTGAAATCTTAATAGAAAAATTTGAAAGCGCCTGAGAATGTTTAAAAGGCAGTCTCGAAATAAAGACGAAACGTTGATGAAAACATAACCCGGTTTGTTCCTTTTTATTTTTCTCTCCCCATCTCTCTGTCTCTCTCTCTCTATATATATATAGATGATGATGATGATTGCTACTTTTTGACAGAAGTCTGTCATCTCTTCAGTTAAGCGCTGTGTGTTTGTGTGCACGTAACATAAAAAGTTTCCTTCTTGTAAAGGTGATCGCATGATAATATCGTGAATCCTCGAATGTCGTGTTAGGCCATTATTAGATTTGCAGATTCGACCACAAATATGACAACTTAGTATTGCCGGATGTGCTGTAAAAGTCTCCTCATAAGACTGTTGTTCCTGTCTTTGATTGTATGATTTCAGATGATTTATGAAGCCAGCTTTTCACAAAATGCGTCTGCCACATATAGTGCACTTTAGTTCTTGTAATTTCTCTGACATTATATTTTCGCCCTGCTTTCTTAAAACACGTTTTAAGACAGAAAGATTTACATGCTGCTCTTCAAAAATTTCATTTTTAGGCTTGCAATTTTGCTTGCCGAGTTCGACAAAAAGATTCCGGAGTTCGACAATATACACACGAAGAGGGTCAAAGATTACCTCGGGCGAAACCTCGTGAGAATAAAACTCAAGATAAGCAAATAAGTGTGAATTATCTAAATATTACAATTCTAATCTAAACAAATTCTTATCTAAGAAAATTCAGACACATTCTATTTTGTATAAATACGGAAAAGAAACTATTTTCCAATAACTTCTTTAGTCCTCAATAAAATTATAGAAAACTGCTTCTCTTCAATAAAAACGATATTCTTTTAAAAAGGCATGAATGCGTATTTCCCTGCAATTATGTGTCTTTAAACATAAATTCATATAAATAAACGTGGCACGACATTTTTTGATCGGATCGTCTCTGTTGTTGTCATTAGCTTCCTTAGTTTTTTCTAATCATATACTTCCAATAGAGACCACTTGAAGGTTGTAAACATCCATAAGTAGAAATGATGTCGTGGAAAAGATTGGATTCGAACTTAGAATGCCAGTCGCTATTCAGTTCACCACCGCCATTGTTTACATGCCTTCTTAAGGTAAAGTAATGGTTTCTCATTACGAGGACGTATTGTATCATTATTGGCAAGCAAAGAAATTCAACAGTTGATTATATCATCTTCATCTTGAAGAGGTAACCTTTCAGCTATCAATCCAGGATGATAGGAGGAGGAAAAAGAGAGAAAAAAGATGAAGTTGATGATAATGCGTTTTATTCGTTCCTTTTTTTTAAGCAAGCGAAATGACAAGTGCAAGCGTCATTTATTTTCTTGGCTCTGATTGTGCGTTCGCCTAATTCCCAGGAAGATGAACATTGACAGAAAGGGGTTATGGGTAGCAAAAAAAAAAAAAATAAAAATAAAATAAAAATAAAAAAAATAATAAATAAATAAATAAATACAAACAAAGAGATAAACAATGGCGGTGGGATACGTTATTGGAATGGCAATCGGAGAAGGAACAAAGAAAGAAGAAAAATAAAAGTTGGTAGAAATGAAAAGTGAAAAATGACGCAAAAAAAATTCTTTTGGAAAGAAAGAGGAAAATAAAAAAATAAAAGAAAGAATATATAAAGAAAGAAAAAAGAAAAGTCGTCTAGAAAGAAACGGGTAAAGAAGCCAAAGAAAAAAGAATGAAAGAAATTAAAAAAGAAGAAAACTAGAAAGGATAAAGAAAGCATAGGAAAAGTTGTTAAAAAGAAGGAAAGAAAGAAAACAAACAACAGAAAGAAAAAGAAAGAAAATTAGATACAGTTAGTTAAATTAAAAACTGAAAAAAAAAGTTGTTTTGAATTAAATGAAGAAGAGAAAGAGAATATAAGACCGTTAGAAAACGATGGAGTACTGTTACCACATCTGGGCAGGATAAACTACTAGAAGCAGCTTATCCTGCCTTGAAGGAGCTCAAAATAGACTTCGTAGTTTAGTGGAAGATGCCCTTTTAACTTTCCTGCAACCCTTTTCCCACAGAAAAGACGTTGCGAGCCTGTCTCTGCTTTATCGTTATTTTCATGACAAGTACTCGTCTGAGCTTCAATTTATCGTCCCCTCCCTCCTCAAGCTTTCACGAAAAACACTCGTCTAGCCAAACCCACTATCAATAATTTCCCACACTCTTTATCTGTGCCTAAATCTAAGCGTAGATTCCATGAACACAGCTTCGTCCTTAGAACTGCACGCCTGTGGAACTCCCTTCCGTTTGCCTGCTTTCCAGCTGACTACAATTTGATTGCCTTCAAGTTCAATGTAAACAAGTTCTTGATGAACCATCCCCTTAAGTAATCCAATTTACAAAATTTCCACTACTTATGTATACCCATGAACACTTATACTCGAGTGGCCTCCAGGCCTTGATAAGTGGTGACTTTTTCGTAAAAAGAAAAAAATATGCCCCCCCCCCAAAAAAAAATCATACATAAAAATAAGAACAAAAAAAGAACTAGTAAACGCCGGTAAAAAGGCAAAGAATAGCAAAAGTTTTAAAGTACCCAAAAACAACCTGATACAAATAAAAAAGAAGAACAAGGGCATTAAATGTTCAAATAGAAAAGAAACGTGTAAATTATAGAAAGAAGAATGAAAAAAACAGACAGTGAGAAATGAAGAAACAATGTTTATATGCAAAAATACTAGATTTACACAAAGATAAAAACAAACAAAAGAATAAACAAAAGAAAGATGTAAAAAACCGGAAGCATAATAATAAAGAATAAAGAACAGAAAATTGTTTAAAAAACAAAAAAACAAAAAAACAACAACAAATAGATAACGGTAAAAAATAAAGAAAAAGAAAAATTAAGCTAAATAGAACGAAAACATTGGAAAGGAGAAAGAAAGACTGTATAAAAAGAGGGGGCAAGAGCAATTAGAAATAAAGAGGATAAAAAAGGAAACAGTGAAAGAAAAGGAAAGTTGTTAGGTAAGAAAAGCTGAAGAAACGATGGAAAATATTTGCTCCCCGGGGAGTAGGGGAGCTGGATAGTGACAATTGGTATGAAGGGGTTCTCCTACATTGACCAATAACTGATTGCCACAAGGGCAATGGTCTTATATGTGGGGGCAAACCCCACATATGATCGTTGGTGGCAGTGTCTGCCGGAACAGATACTACACTTTGATCCCGGCCCGAAGGTCAAGAACAACCAACGATGAAAATATAGAAACCACGTTAGAATGAAAGAGAAAAAGAAAAGAACAAAACAGCAAAAATTAAAAGGAAAGAAAACAGATAATCGGAAAAAAACAAAGAAAAATAATATTTTGTATGTCGTAAAAAATGTTTATCTTACGACTAAAATATGTAATAGACTTATCACAGATCATGTGACATTTCCGAAAACAACTTACTGACTTCCGGAAACCTGGCGGCTCATTGTGTGGAAGATGGGGTTCAATTTAGAAGAATGTTATGAGAAAGTGAGCACCCCACTTTAAAGTCATAACAAATAATAATTTTTTTTTTTACAACCTGGTAGTTAAATCGGTAATCCGCATTAAAACTCAGAAAAAGTGAAAAGGAAAACAATTACAGACTAGGGGCAAGAATAGTCCGTAAAATAAAAACGAATACTGAAAAGAAAAATCGTTTCAAACTTACAATACATCCGTTCCCGCGGTCTGTTATGTACAATCTAAAAATAATAGTTATTTCTCTTGGGCTGAAGAAGTAAGTTATCGTTCTTGGTCAACATGACAGCATTGGGAGGTAAAACAATATGTCTCGCATCAAAAACTTCAATCATCACGCACCTAGCGATTTCTAATTTAGCATTTTGCTCTGTAAGTTGTTGAATAATCATGTTTAGGGATATGATTCGTCCTCTGCTCATTTTTTAGTTGGTGTCAAACCGATAGTGTATTTTCCTGACTCATTCCTTTTCACAATTTCTCTCAAATATTGCTATCGGGAGATCCTCTAACTTGCATCCATAGTTTTTTTTTCTGGTTATCCAATGATGACGTTTTCATTTTGCATCTCATCTATAAATATGGAGGTGGCCCTGCAGCCCCAGCCTAGGGGCATAAAGTCTTGAACTGTGGGGACATCGGAAGTCAGTTGTTGTGATCGCTGATGAGGCTGGTCTGCGGTGTCTCTCTCTGGCAGCAGTGAGTTTCTGGGATCGAGCCTCTTCAAAATTGGCAGCAGCTCTATGAACTGAGTTTCGCCATTTTAGTCTGTTCATGACATAACTCTCCAAATCTTTCAGTTTGATGTAGCACCACTGGAGATTGACTTTGACCATGTCCTTATATCGCAATCTCGGTCGACCTTGGTTTCGTTTGCCGGCCTGGAGCTCCCCGTACATCAGGCGTCTCGGCATCCGACACTCCTCAATTCAAATCACGTGTCCAAAACATCGAAGTTGGGCTTTGACTAAGAGCGATAACTTATCTATGCTGGTGGACTTTTCATGGCCAAGAACCTCCAGATTGGTGATGCGGTTCTGCCACCTATTTCTGAGGATGGAACGAAGAGCTTGCATGTAGAAAAGCTCCAGTTTCTTGATATGAATGCAATACAATGTCCACTTTTCGCAATCATAGAGGAGGGAGGGAAGAACCACGGCATTGAAGACCTTCAGTTTTGTAGATAGGCAGACGTGGACACTGTATCGCATAGTATGTTACAACTTAATATATTTATCTTCAAACCGATCTTTTGCTGGGCAATGGATTCTATAGGAGAATGTTGCCCATAAAATTCGATTTACTCCTGTAGATGTGATCAGAGGTCGAACCCCACTCTCACCAATAAAGAGTGGGGCAATAGAAAGGCCTCTATATAGACGTTTATTAGTTTGGCGTTTCACCCAGATGACGTGTGATACAACTCGTAAAACTGTTGTATACGAAAGTCGTTCAAAAAGTAAGAAAAAAAATCTAAAAAGTTGAAGAATCGCGATGACGGGAGTAGTGCCATGAGGACGAGCTCCCTTTTGTGCTCTAGAATCTATTTTTCTACATAGTAAACACTATTCTCAATGCAGCAATGGACGATGGCTGTACATGGACGTCCGCGATGAGCTTTGTTGTACGAGGATCGTTCCAAAGGTAAAATCTCCTATTTTAAACCGAAATAGTTGAGGAGCAGCGATAGTAAGAATAAGAAAGTTAGAAGCAGAAACGCATCGTTGAATAACTGGAAATAGTGCATTGAGAATGGTGGTAACTATGTAGAAAAATAAATTTATTTTATGATACTACTCCCATCTTCGAAGCTCTTCAACTTTCTAATTAACAAAAATGTGGTTTTTACTTTTGGAACAACACTTGTACAATTTCTGTATGCTACTTAATGAGGTCTAATTGATTGCAAAATGTGAGCAGGTCATTGGCAAAGTCATTTGTGAGCATATCTTGCAAAGCCTAACGTTTATGGAATATGAACTGGAGTAGATACATTGAGAGCATTGCCAAGGCTGCTGCAAGGAAGGTTGGCTCCCTCTACCGTGCTAGAAAACTACTTACGCATGACAGTATCCTATACCTCTATAAGGCAACCATTCGCCCATGTATGGAGTACTGTTGTCACATCTGGGCTGGTGCATCTGCTGCTTGTCTCTTGCTCCTGGACAGGGTTCAAAAGAGAGTCGCCAACCTGATAGGTCCTGAACTGTCATCTAGGCTTCAGCCTCTGTCCCATCGACGAGATGTTGCATCCCTCTGCCTGTTCTACAAATACTTTAATGGTGAATGCTCTGACGAACTGCAAACACTTGTACCTCCCCGACGTAACTACCCCCGACAAACCCGACAAGCTACTAAGTCTCATCCCTTTACAGTAGAGATCCCTAGGTGCAAGAAAGCCTTTTACTCCAATAGTTTCTTCCCCAGAACTGCGGGTCTTTGGAACTCCCTTCCGGGATTCTGCTTTCCCAACTGCAATGATATGCAGAAGTTCAAGTGTAATGTTAACAAACATCTTTCTACTCTTCTCCCTTCATAATGACCTCGCTAATTAAGTCCCTAATAGTAGCCCCCTGCTTCAAAGTGGCACTGTGCCTTGTTTGGGGTGAAAATTGAATAAAAAAAAAGAAGAAAAAAAAGAAATGTTATTGTAACAATATGTTCTGGAGAGGGGCCTCCTCCGACTGATTTAGGGTGTTTAGATGGACTAGTGTACATTTGGGATATCGTATCGAGGAAATAAGACATTATCATTTCATACTAACAGAGACGAAGTCCCCCAGCACACGGCCGAATTTACCAACTCCAAACGACAGAAAAGTGTCCCAAGGAGGACACGATGACGATTTTGTTTTTTGTTTATTAGGAAATCACGACTTATAAAGATCCAAAGGCCACTCGAGGATAAGGGTTAAATGAGAGAACACCGCGATGATTTATAATTAATATAATGAAACAACCTAGCACTCCTCTAACACTAAATAGCTAGAGACTATGACTTAAAGAAAGCTAGAAAAAGAAAGAGAGTTTCAATGTCCACTGACCTATATATATATATATATATATATATATATATATATATGTATGTGTGTGTGTGTGTGTATGTGTGTGTCATTCCTTGGACTATATTATTGTTTTGTACTATACGTACAATAAACCTCATTGTGTTACCAAACCTGTTGTTTGGTTAATTATTTCACCTCGAACAAGAAAACCCCCTAGAAACTAAACTATACAGTAAAAACCTAATAAAAGTTATACACACATAGCCAGTATTACTAGCAAGATACTCTGGACCGTTCAAAGAAGAACTGAAGCATCTCAACCAGAAGACCAGGAAATTTATGACCATGCACCAAAAGGAGTATGCTGACCGACTCTATGTGAAAAAGAAAAACGAAAGAAGATTGGTTAGTATAGCATACTGCGTGAACGATACACATAAAGCAACAATAAGTAGTAAAAATACAAAACACAGAACGCAGAAATACTAATAACCGTAAGAAAAGACACTGTAGAATACGGCGGAGAACAAAGAGACAAGGGATAAGACGAGAAAAGAGAAACGAGAAAAAACAACAACAACTACACAGATGTTGTATAAGGATGACAAAAGATGAGGCTCACGAAAACACTTAGACATGGCTGCGAAAATTGCACCTAAACAGAAAAACTGAATCACTTATAACAGTTGCACAAAATAACGTTATTAGAACGAACCATATTAAAGTAAAAATCGGCAAGACACAAGAAAACAGCAAATGCAGACTCTATGTACAAAGCGACGAAACGATAAGCCCTATAATTATTGAATCCAGAAAAGTAATTCAAAAACAATATAACAATAGATACGATAAAGTGGGAAGACTATGCACTGAATATTATGCAAGCAGTTGCATTATGAACAGCCAGAAAAATGGTACAAGCACAAACTGGTAGCAATACTTGAGAACGGAAAGCATATGAGACATGAAGCAGATAAACCTATCCAAGTAAGGAGACCAGATACTCAGATAATGACAAGAAGGTAAAATCCTGCCAGATCTTAGATTTTGACGTTCCAGCAGACTAATGGACGAATGTCAAAAAGACTTAGAAACGAAGCAAATACACGTAACTGGCCAGTCAACTGAAAAGGATACGGAAGATGACGAAAATCAAAACACTAATAATGGTAGAATCACTTGGAACAATCACGAATAACTTCGAAAAAAAAAGGAATGGGAAAAATTGGAATCAAGGGAATTACTGATAAGATACCACGAATAACAATAATGAAAACGGCTAAAATATTAAGGAAAACCTTGAATGCAGATCCTCATGCAGATGAGCTACAAACGGTAAACGGCTGCATAGACACTGCAGCAGAATTAAAACAAACGAATAAAAGAACAGCACATGGAATCAAGAAAACTCAAATCAAATAATTGTAACTTACTTCCCCCTCCAGAAAAAAATAGTGTTCGCATCAACTGAAACCAAATGAAATAGTAGTGAAAGGTCAAGAAGGGTTAAAAGATCGTGGAGGGAAAGTACTAACCAGACCTCTACTAGATAAGAGCAAAGAGGGTTTGGATCTTATTGACAATTAAATTTCAGTGGAAGTCAGTGGTCTTTGCCATTGATTTCTCAATGGCAAACGTCTGATGCGATAACGTAAATTCATTGGCAAACGTTATCGAAAGAAATGGAGAGGATTGGATATCTGGGGAAAATTGTTGTCATCCAGACTCCAGGGAACACGACAGATTGTTGCCAGTGAGTAATCTCTGATGATGACCTGTGTGAGAACTCCTAGTGAGTTCTATTACTACTGCTTCTACCACTGCTGCTACTTCTGCTGCTACTATAATAATAATAAAATAAAATACTACTACTAATAAAATAATGATAATACTAATAATAAAAATGATAATAATAAAAATACTACTACTAATAATAATAAAATAAAAATGCTACTACTACTACTAATAATTATACTACTACTACTACTACTACTACTACTACTACTAATAATAATAATAGTTATGATGAAGAAGAAAACAAAGAAGAAGCCAAAAATGAAGACAGAAACTTAAATGATGTTTAAGAAGAAGTAGAGGTGTAAGAACACGAAGACAAAATGAAAGAAATGGAAGAAAAACAAACAGACGATAACGAAGAAGCATGAGAAGAAAGGAAGAAAAAAGGTGAAGAAAGAAATAGAAGACGATAATTAAAAATGAGGATAAAACGTTGACGAAAAGGAAAGGGACATCTTCTATAATGACCGAGGAGTAGAGAAAATGAAAAAGTAGAAATTGGGAAAGAAGCGGAAGAAGAAGAAGAAGAAGAAGAAGAAGAAGAAGAAGAAGAAGAAGAAGAAGAAATAGATGATAATAAATTAGAAGATTGAGACTAAATTAAGAATAAGAAATATATATGATTATAATGAAGTGGATGAAGACGGAAAGATGATGATGCTGACGAAGAGTAAGGATAGGAAAAAATTATATAAATAAAGTATACGAAAAAGATGGAGAAGACGAAAAAGATGAAAACGATAAAGAGAGAAAGGTCCCTGAAGAAGAATGGAATGACAGGTGGGAAAAAATCGTTTGAAGTGTCAAGGGTGGTTAGAGGGCGGACCCCTCCGATACGCTATGAATTCCCAAACGTAGAAGCCATGGCAAAAAAAAGAAAAGAAAAAGCCCGCGAAAATGCTTGTCTCCCTCTTAAACAGAATTGTGAGTCCCACGGTTGAACACGAGATCCCTTTTTTGTTGTTGGTGAGAGCCGAAAGCGTAGGCGGTTCACATCGGAGAGACATGGTGGACAAAAGAATGGCGAATCAGGGTTGTCCACCCCGTTTACAAGAAGAGAGAAAAAGAGAAGATTTTGCTCTTTATAGTAAAGAAAAAAAGGGCAGGTATTAACAAAAATGAAAAGGGGACGGAGAAAGAAAAACAAATTAAAATATGATGCGAAAATAGCAACACACAAGTTGGCGGGCGGATGACAGTTGGCATAAGCGTTGCTGTTGCCGACTATGCAAAATTGGAACTCGAGTTCAAATCCGGTTGGAGCTATTACATCTCTGAACTTATTTATATATCTATCTACGTCTCTCTCTCTCTCTCTCTATATATATATATATATATATATATATATATATATATATATATATATATATATATATATACATATACACACACACGAGATGTGTTTAGTAAGATCTAATATTATTTTACCTAAATGGATCAGGAGGGTTGTAAATTGCATTCTTATGCTGACTTAACATTCATGGCCTGAAAATATTATTTCTCTGTTGCAGCTATTAAGTGTGAGACTCTAAGAAATCAACTCCTGTCATGGACGTGTGTCAGAAGCAAAGATGTGCCATTCCTTGCAAAGGTGCATGAGAATGGTGTTGACTACGTAGAAAAACAAACTCTGGAAAAAAAAGCCGTCGCTTGTTTTAATAGTATTACTCCCATCTTCGTAGTTCTTCAACCTTTCAAGTTAAAAAAAGGGGATGTACTTTTGGAACGACTTTTGAAAAATATGCCACACAAACGTATGGAATGCTTTTGGACCATCTTGCATGAATCAAGTATAAGTTTTTGAGTTGCATAAGAGATTCAAAGAAGGCAGGGAGTCTGACAGGGATGATGAGAAGTATGGTATGTATAAGGAAGTCAGAACACCAGTGTTGATTGGCCAAATGAAGAATTTCATGGGTAAGGACTGTCGTGTGTTTATAGAGGCAATAAGTGCACAGTTTGACGTCAGTGTGGGAACTGTACACACAATTATTCGTGAGGAACTGAAGTTGCGAAAGATTTGAGAGAAGTTTGTTCCCTGTGACTTTTGGTTATTACCTAAGCTCAAGGAAAACATTAGAGGCTGTCGTTATGAGATAATTGAGGAGATGAAAGAGGCTGTGACGAGGGTCATTGACACGTTCACACAAGAGGACGTTTATGGGACATTTCAGAAATTGTTGGAACGGTGCAACAAGTGTATTGCAACCGAAGGAGATTGCCTCGAAGGGGCTATAGTTTCATGTGCGTACTATCAATAAAAGTATCCATGCGAAAAAAATCTGGACACTTATTATTGTGAATTAATGCCATAAAGTTTTGTACTAAATATTGTATTTTAGCCATTTTTTAACGCTTAATATAATGTTCCTTCAATGTTCGTAATTGTTATCCTAGAACTATTTATAAAAAATATAAATCCGTGGTTCTCTCTTCAACTCTCCGCTTTCTCTCTCTCTCTCTCTCTCTCTCTCTCTCTCTCTCTCTCTCTCACAAACATGCACGTGTACAGACGCGATGTTGTTAATTTCAACCTTATATATATATATATATATATATATATATATATATATATATATATATATATATATACATGTATGTATAAATACTCTTATGGAATGGGTTCCTCATAATTTTCTGATTATTCCCTGCTTCCTTTGATCCAGGTCGTTCGTTGATTAAGTTGTTCCCATCAATTCTTTGTTTTGATACCTCATTGTAATACATTGTAATACAGCTTCCTATTCCAGTAGTTTCTTCCCAAGAACTGTAAGTTTACGTAACTTCTTTTCGTGCTGACTGTTTTCCTCCTACCTATAATCTTGATCTTTTCAAGACTAAGGCCAATAGACATTTCATAATCACTAGGACTATGATATCAGCATATTCCTTTCATTGTTTTACTCTCGAGTATATACCAGACATAGTTAGACACAGTTAATCAATCACATCACTCTATATAACAACATATAAAATATCAACCGATACACACTAGAGAGTAAAAACAACGAAAAGAATATGCTGTTGTCCTAGCTCTAATGATAATTTTTCGTTCTTGTTAATTCATTGCATCAAGTAACTTTATGTTCTGTTTGGAACGATTCAATCAGAGATCCTCCTTACTTTTAAATAGGTTGTTACAAAACTTGAGAACGTAACTGGAAAGGCACCGTCTTTTAACCCATTTGGGGATGTTTTTAATAGAAAAGCTATTGGAGTAAATGTGGTATAGTGGTGACGGCAATGAACACAGATAAGAATAGACAAGGTTGGATAGGCAGAAGATGACCAACGTCACATCCACTGAGAAGAATACATTTGATCGCTTTGAGTTTATTAAAACACATTTTCGTAGATTCCATGAACAAAGCTTTTTTCCTAGAACTGCACACCTGTGGAACTTTTTTTCGCCTGCCTGTTTCCCAGCTGACTATAACTTGTTTGTCTTCAAGTCCCACATAAACAAATTCTTAATGAACCGCCCCCTTAAGTAATAATATTTACCAAATTTCCATTCTAACGACTTCTACGATATTACCCCATCGATTGCTATACACTCAATAACCCTCGAGTGACCTCCGGACCTTGATAAGAGGTGACTCCTATGTAAAAAAAATGTTTATATGTTTTCTGTAAATAAATAATTCCACGTGTGGTGTCTTATTCGCTACTAGACACAATCTCTCGGTTGCTAAAGGTGATATACTTCTAGATTGAGGCAATCATAATTTTGTATTGAAATTTTAAAAAATGTCACTTCGGAGGATCTTAATTACACGAAAATTCAACTTTTTTATCTAATTCTACCCTCGTAAGGGATGAAAGTAAATAGTTATAGGGAATAGAAACATGTTTTCTAGTTAATGCGGATTCGGGGGAGGGAAGAGGGCATTCAGTTTCACAGTATGCTCGCAAAGTCAATGTTCATTATGTTTCCATAGGTAATACAAACGTCACTGCTGATTCATGCGATTTCGGGCAGTATCTTCTATCTATATATTAATACGATAGCGCGTGTGTATGGTTGTGTGTGTGTGTGTCACGCTTACATTCGGGTCGTTTAATTGTTATGTTCCTCTATTTCTCGTCATAAATAATTTTACCAAGAATTCTTCATAAGTTTTGGTTTCGGTTTCGACTATAGCTGATATATATATATATACATATATATACATACATATATATACATATATATATACATACATATATATATACATACATATACACACACACACATATATATATATATATATATATATATATATATATATATATATATATATAGATAGATAGATAGATAGATAGATAGATTTTATAAGTTTTTATTTCGGTTTCGATTCAAGTTAATACACCCAAGTCATATGAGTATATATATTTTTTTATTTTTGAAATCTTTATAATTTATAAAAATCGATAGAACATTAAATCTATAATAATATATACGAAATCTACAAGAATTAAAATATCATATTTAAGTGTGCTAGCTTAGATAAATACTTTTGCAGTTTTACCAAAAAAAGATACAATAATATCAGAGCGTCTCGATTTACACTGAACATCTACAGAATGCCAACATCAATATATTACATATGAATGAGTCCCATGTGGAATTTCCACAGGTTCCGCTAGTATAACATTAAAGTGTTCATATAATTCTGTTGTAAATGAAAATAAGCAAATGCAGTATTCCAAGATATACATATGTTTATAAAATCACCTGCTGTCCTATTTAATACAGTCAAAATCGCGGTGCAAACTTCGGAGAGAACTCTCGTCCGACATTTCGAAATGAAAACAAAAACAGGAAATATTTAATAACGTGCTCCGTTTAAAACATTTTTTCAATTAAACTATCACGGTTATTTCCCCTTTTGGTTTTCTGGTTTTTGGTTTGAAAATAAAACGGTTTCAGATTTCGGATAAAATAAATGAAATCAAACATAACTTGAAATTTAAATAAACTAAATAGTTAATTTTTTTTAATTAGTACAGTTGAAACAAAGCTATTATGTCGATTAAGTAATGTCATCGAGGTAATTATTTAAATAGATTGCATTTTATGTGATATGTTAATACCGTAACTCAGTAATGAAAAAGTGGTTTAAAGAATGCTATATATTGAAAGTCCGTATACAATATAATGTCTCCTTTGACAGAAGTATCCTAATATGGGCATTAATATTTCTTGCCCAGGAGAGGTCTACACACATATGGCCTTTATATTTCTTTGGTGATTGGTAGTTGTAGACACACACACACGAACGCTACTACTTCATATATATATAGATTATTCAGACGTAAATCGACGACATATGTATCTCTCTCTTTATATATATATATATATATATATATATGAATAAAATAAAAATACGTTATGTTATTTTATCAATTCTCGGTTTTCCTTTTCGAATAATATATATACATATATATATATATATATATATATATATATATATATATATATATAATGGAGAGAGAGAGAGAGCTCATAACATGACAGTACCTTTAATCTCGGGTCGAGTACTTTTGGTAGTGATATCGTTTTCTACTACTTTAGCGCAATGCAAACCGCTTTGTAAATAAATAACAATGAAGCACTGTAGGTGGAGTAGTCAATATTAGTATAACGGATTGTCAGATATTATTGCCGACGGCTCCGATGCTGTGATCTATTGGTTAAATCAATTTACTATCGACTCACTGGTTTTTGGCTCGATCCTCGGCTTGCTATAGGTGTGGTTTAACCACATTTAGGAGATGTGATACCTCGAAACATTCTCCCTGTGGATGACTATATATATATATATATATATATATATATATATATATATATGTGTGTGTGTGTGTGTGTGTGTGTGTGTGTGTGTGTGTGTGTGTGTGTGTGTGTGCGTACATATATAAAATAATTGCTCGTGCATTCAAATTAGTTACAACGTTTAAAATCTTCAATTATTAACATGAGCTCTTTTCTCTCTAGAAGACATTGCCAAGACTGTTGCAAAGAAGACTGGCTCTCTCTCTCTCTACCGTGCTAGAAGATTACTTACACCTGAAAGTATTCTGTATCGCTACAGAGTCACCATTCACTCATGCTTGGAATATTGCCGTCATATTTAGTTCTTCTCTCCCGACAAGGTCTAAAACGAGTCTCCAATCTAATAGACCGCGCACTATCAACCAAGCTCCAACTTCTGTCCCATCGTCGCAATTTTTCATCGCTGCGCCTGTTTTACAAATATTCTGATTGAATGTGCTCTGACGAACTTGTGTCACTTGTGCCCCCTCGGCGTAAATACTATCGACTAGCAGGATCAGCAACAAAATCCCAATTTTTAACTGTAGACGTCCTTAGATGTGGGAAAGATTTTCTTACCTCGAACTGCTAGACGTTGAGATTCCCCTTGTTTTATCTGTCCCTGGCTTTACTAAAATGCAGAAATTAAAATATATCGTAACATTTTACGTAGTGTTCTTGTAGACATGGTCCCAATTAATAGACTTTTACATCCAAGTAGCCACATAACCTGGAGTGGAGTAAGGGTATACAATAACAAAAAATGGTAGCTGAACACGGACAACATATGATACGCTTAGAAGCTGGTAAGTTTTCGTCACAACAATTACAATTTAAACTTCCAGTAAGACTGAAATCTCTAGATCACCTCGTCACAAGTGTGTGTTTTACGTTTGAGAAAATACATGCACATTTAAGATGTGTTTTTACAGTAATCGGGACAAAATAACAATTTTATAGTTAAGTATTTAGAGATTTATATAGAATCGGAATCGAAATCGATAATTGTCTCGGAATCGGGAATTTAGTACGGAATCGGTAATTGTATCTGAGTCGGGAAAGTGCTTAACATCTTAGGTAGTATTCTGGTAGACATGGTCCCAATTACATCCAAGACCCTTACATCCAAGTAGCAACATGCATTGGATTGGAGTAAAGATATACAATAAAAAACAAATGGCCGCCCAACACGGAAAACATCTGATACGCTTAGAAGCTGGTAAGTTTTCGTCACTACAATTACAAACATGAAAGATGTATTCCTATGATTAACCTGTCCGGGGATGACTATTCTTTGTATAAATATCACAAGAAAAAATATGTTTCGCTACACGAATGGACACGACTGTAAACATGTAAATTCGATGAATTTAGTAGATTATTATTGTTATTCTTTCTCTTACCCTGGAGTTTCTTTTTGTTCCCCACGACGAGATGATAAATATACATGCCTGGGTTTTATGACTAAGATGTGTCCTAATTTGACAAACAAAAGGATATGTAAATTCTGGCGTAGATTATCCCAAGATAAGTGAATAGAAACGTCGATGTAGGTAACATGGGCAGCGATCATAAAATTACCACGAGAAAAAATATAAAGTTTTATTATCATCTGCCTATAAATAAATCAGTTTTTAAAACGTATACATACGATTCTTTGAGAGATGTGTAGAGGCAGTTGAATACAATTCTGTCCGTCTTT
>NC_136491.1:47781150-48066150 GCF_053919585.1 Euprymna scolopes | reverse complement strand
TTGTGTTTATAGTATAACGGGATCTTGTCCTCACCAAATATCTATCTTAACGGCCCGTGACTTATCTAGTAGTTTTGGTGCGTCCATGCCAGAACATATATTACACATAACATGACGACATACCTGTTTCTGCTGCTTCGAGATCCTTCAACCACTTTAGGGAGTCAGGTCAGTTTTAAGTAAGGTGCTTCACAAAACTTAGATCAAGACGTTGTAGGATTTTACATATTTTATTCACTCCAAGATATTCGTCACAGAAGAAAGGAGTGATCGATGGGCTCTCGGCTTGTGGGATTTTCCGGTGCACACTGACCGGTCACAAGGTTTGACATTTTGACAACCTGTCAAAACATCACGATTCAAATCTCTGTTGTACACTCATCAATAGATAGATAGATAATTATATAGGCAGATAGATATATAGATAGATCAATAGATAGAGATATAACTAGATTGATATGTAATTAGATGTATAGGTTGATAAGTAGATAAATAGATCGATAGATAGATAAACAGATAGATACATAGATAATTAACTACTTCTACATGGTTATTATCTAACATATATACCAAGGAGAGAGTGAGAGAAAAAGAGAGAGTTTGAAGCAAAGATAGAGTTAAACGAAAAACTGTTTGCTCGTACCTATAACTCGTTAGTGTGGTTACAAGGACCCTTATAACTGAGTCTGGCCTGCATAAGCTACGAACTCCGTAATTAGTAAACTATGTAATGTGCCGCATTATCAATGATGCTTTATATATATATATATATATATATATATATATATATATATATATATATATAAGAAATTGAATTCAACTCTATAAATTAGAATTTACAACAAATTTATGATTCGACAAGGAATACAAATTGAAAACTTAATTTTTTGGGATTCCATGCAGTTTCAAAGAATGACGCTTCTTCTCAAATGAAAGTTGTCAGCAAAATTATATTTCTATTGTTAGCACATACATTGAAAACTACAAATTATGAAAGGAGTCATATTTATATGAAAGTTTATAACAATGTAGAAATGGATAGGTGAAAAGGATTAGATACTATGTGAACAAAACCAAAGTTGACCTCCCGACGTGAGATAAAAACTCCGTATGCTCCCACTCAATCGAAAAAATATGAGGAGATATATATCTTAAAGCAATGCAAAATAGAATATTGTAAGGATGGGCCAGACGTTCTGTTTTTAGAACTTCAAACTAATTGCTAAGCTTAAAATGTCAACGTGGTATATAGTTGGAATGCAAAGTAGGAGGGGAAAGAAACCTTGGTTGTCTAGATTGATAGATAAAAAATAGGTGGGCGGATAAGGAATATACGTTTTATGCCGCAAAAATATTTATGATCGCCAAACCTTGAATTAAGACTGAAATTATAAATAAGTAAAGAGTAATGTAGGAGAATAAAACATTCCCAAAAAGAACAAAACTTATTTTGTGATTAAATGCCTTAAACCTGTTTTCTTAGCGGACTGTTGTTTCTAGTGCAAAGAAAAAAAATGAAAAAAAAAATGGCCGCTCCTTTCTTTATCTGCTGGCTAATTTGTTGTCGTATATGCTAATCAGGTGTTTCCGGTTTAAACAAAAAAAAAGCGTGATTTTTCAGAGACTTGGTTGGTTTAAATTTGGATGTTCCTAGTTTTGACAAAAGTGTGTCGAGTTTTGGAATAACAAGTTTTGACAGCAGAATGTCAAATTTGAAGCAGTGAGTTTTGACAGCAATGTGTCGAATTTAATTCCGAAAATTGTTAGTCGAGAGTACAGCAAAGTTAACACTCCAACAGGGAAAGTGTAAAATAGTTGACAGTTGACTATTTAACCACATTTTTCACTGCTTATTCCGACATTATTTCCGGTCATCTTGAACTTCTCATTATCAGTGTACTCACGCACTATAAGTTCAGAAAAGGTGAGGTTGAGGATTTTGAAACACTCACATTCGTTATAGGTTCAACACGCAATTACTCTCACAAGTGGCATCCATTGGATTTTATAGGGGGACTGGGGGACTATGTATGGGTTGAGAGAACCGGAAATGGAAATACATAGAAAGGAAAGAAGCAGCTGACTAAAAATTAAAAAAGGATATTACACTTGGAATTATTTATTTGTTAAAACCATTATCGTATTTTATAAATTTGGCGTAAGTTTATCAAAATTATGAAAAATACAGTGTCACTTCTCATCTTCTGTCACGACTTCTTCTAACAAAATGCATTTTAACTTGTTTTATGTATATTCCTTCACCGTTTGTTTATCAATTTCATTTCAGCAATTACCACAATACCACATTTACTTTATTGACAACTCTACTTAAAACGTCTCCAATCGATTGAAATGAATGCAATGTACCAAAAAATATTTACAATTTCATTAAAAAAAACACGGAGAGTAAAACAAGAAAAAGAAATAGGAAAGAAAAAATAAAATGAAATCAGTAGGAGATTTCTGATTGTTTCTAGCAGTGGAGACACCACTGTCTTTCAGTTTGTTTGGTCCTGGATATGACCTTAAGCTATATCCGATGGTGAAGCCCCAGCTTGTGGGCTTTAGAGAATGTGGAGCCACCCTTTAATTGCCATTGCTTCCAGGTCCACTGACCCGGAGTGGTAGTACCTGTTAGGGTCCCAACTATGGGTTAAATAGAAACCGACTGAAAAAAAATATATATATATTCTATTAAAATATTTTTCTTCAAAATCACTGGATTCGGCATTAAATAACCTGAATTGGGTTGATATGCCGTAAAACAAAAACAACCAACCCATCCAGTTTGTTTAAAACTGCAAACAAACAGGCCAATCTCAAAATGGGAGCGCGTCTTACAAGAGAGTAAAAGAAATAGTAGTTGATATGTCGGAAGTGGAATTTTTTCTTTCACAAATAAAGCACTTTGGTGAACTCAAGGGCATAAATAAAAAGTGGGTATGGGTTTCTTTTCGGATTTCTATTACCAATACAACAAAAGAAAGGAGACAAGCCTTAACCCACTCAGTTATCCAAGAGGCTATCTTAAGCGGGGCGAATTTCAAAGATCTCAGAAGCGCGTACTCATTTGGCTATTACTCAAATAGATAATACCATCAAGTTGTAAGAATAACAATGGCTTCAAATCTGTGATATTCTTTGCTTACACGTTTGAAATAATGTCTTTGCAAAACGGCTTTTTAGTCTAAAAGGAATTATGAAATCACAAATGTTTCTTAATATTTTCTATCGTTACTTTGGAGTTTGCGTAGTGTTTCATCAATCTATCAGAAGAACATTAATCTAAAGACGCTTTTTTGATTTTTAAACCAAAAAACGTTCTCATATATTATTATTTTATGTGAAGTCATTATTAAGATGAGTATTATTTATTAACGTGTTAAGATGACGACAACTATGGATGGCAGTAATTGCTGAGAATGAAGTTAGGAAATTCGGAGTTCCTATCCCGTCGCGGTTACCACCTGATGAAGGTCAGAGGAATAGTTGGACGAACGTCGTGAGAATAGTCCACAATAAATAAAATAAGCATTTTCTTTGTTAATATGAAATTTCAAGACAACTTATCCCATTTCTGTCATTAAAGTCTTTTTCTTTGCGTGTCCGTTAGGCATATGGTCATACAACAGTTTTCCAGCATTTTACGAAGTGTTTTACATTATTCCTGTACTTTGCAAGATATTTCAAGTTGTACCGGTTGAGCAGTAGAGGGCGGACAAGGCAGTGTTGCGTCGTATGATTGAGTCAGTTTTGTAGCCATATATGGTCACAGTAACTTTAGATCACCCCATTTCTTTCATCAGTTAGATTTCTTACACTAGAGCCAGGGCGATTCTAAACCGAAAAGGGGGGGGGTTGTCAAAAGAAGAAAATTCCCATGTCAGTAGAAAGGGGCGCCATTCTCTAGCCGCCTGATCCATAGATCCATAGATGTATTTTGGTCTCGAGATGTTGCTAATGGTTCGACATGATTGAAGAAGCTTCTCTTTGACTTCAGTCGTTCGACTATTGATTCCAATTCACAAAGGAGATGACGTTCATCACTGATAGCTTTTGTGATCTCTACTCGGCTCGCAACTTTCCGTCTCACATCTGAAGAGGCAATGCCAATGAAGAGGTGTAGGTTGTTCAGGTTGGTAGGCTTTATGCAACCAGTAATTATGCAGCAGGTGTTGTCCATTGCTGAGTTTAGCCATTTCATATACGTTGAAACTCTCTCCCAAATAGAACCAGCATTCCTCGCAGTGGAATAGCACAGAGCCAAGGCAGTACCTCTTAATATACGTGCTGTGGCTCCCCAGTTGGGGTTGATTAATTTCTGTATGATGTTCTTCCGAGAGTTGACTTTCATTTTTGCCTTACTGCATGCTCCTTGTAAGAGGATGCGGTCTAGAGTTACGCCAAGTTAGACAGAGTTGATTTTCAGTTTGTATTTCAAGTCGCATGGAACTTAGGGGTCGATTGGCCTTCCAGTTTCTGTAATAACACGAGCAGATTAGTAGGGTTTAAACTAATGGTAGAAGAGTAGCTCATCTAAGGTAACGTAACTTTGATAATTACACATTGAATTACTATTTATATATTTACTTCTAGCAGGCTTCGGCCGCGCGCTATCGCTTCGCAATTACATTCATATGACTTACTTGAGATCAGTGAAAATTTAACTTAGCGACGAGAAAAGAAAACTAATGGATAAGAGGAGAAGATTAATCGATAAGACAAAGGAAACATTCTCTCTTTCTCTCTCCCTTTGTTAATAATAATAATAATAATAATAAGAAGAAGAAGAAGAAGAAGAAAAAGAAGAAGAAGAAGAAGTGAATGCAGCAAACTATCCTAAACAAAAGGAATACAAGAACAGACATGACTACATAGAAAAAGAAGTACATTAGAAATTGTGCAGCTTCAGACATGCTGACAAACGGTATAGGCACAAACCGGAGACAATACTGGAAAACGAAAACCACAAAATCCATTGAGTCACAAACACATAAATTCATCCAAGCAAGGAGACCAGGCGTTAAAATAATTAACAAGATAGAAAGAAACTACTAAATTTTATATATTTTCTGCCCCAGCAGATTAACAGGTCGAATATAAAAAAATAAGGAAAAACGAAGCAAATGTGCGGAATTTGCCAGGGAACTGAAAGAACAGTGGAACAAGAAAAATAACTTAATACCAATGATTTTAGGAGCAGTAGGAACAGCCCCCCCTCCCAAATCTGACAAGCATGCTGTTTCGAGAGTCAATGAATAGCTACCAAAAGAGTAACTGCGCTAGAGGAGGTCGAAATGAAGCAATAGTCGTGCAATCTCTAATCTTACATCTTCCGACCCGATATTGCTTGAGTCCAGTAGTAAGAAAGAACATTATGACGACAGGAAGCAATTGGAAAAATGCAGAGTAAGCTTTAGTAATTGATTAGCAAACCGCTCAGCATAGCCCGATCCTAAAATACGCTTAAATATGACATTTTGATTAATGCAGATTTCGTATTCATTATATTATATTGAACCCAATATATAGTAATGATTTAAAAAGTTTAAAAGAAAAAATGGCTCGTGCGCTATCACCGAGAATCGAAACCGAAACTTTAAACTTACTATTTACTTTCTCCTTTGACTTTAATGCTTGAGCTATGGAGATATGTTTGCTGTAGGCTAAAAATAAAAACATGAACCAATAGCTATTACGTTACGCATGCATATTCGCAATGCCGTCGTTCGATTTTCATACAGCAAATTCCACTTTTTTAATGTTCACACTTTTGCACTGATTTTCACCGGCTAAAACCCAAATATAAAGTTTCGCATGGGTTCGAATGCCCTATATATTAAGTTTCATGTCTGTAGATCAAAAATGACGGAGGAGTTTGGTAGGAATTTTTTTTAAAGCAGATATATATACATACATAAATATATATATATAAATATATATATATTATATGGAAAAATGCGCGCATGAAAAGTAATATTCTTAAGATTTTATTAAACCTGGAAAAGTAAAGGACAAGAAATTCAACCTGGAAAAGTAAAGAACAAGTAAAGTAAAAAATAAGAATTTTGTAGACTTAAAATATTGCAGCTAAAAATAAAATTTGAATATTGATAAATATTTTATTTATTATTTGCATATGTTGTTGTTTATTGTTGAGTTAGAAAGGGTGTCAGTCGCTGGATTGAGCTTATTTCCCCCCTATTATTTGCATATATTTATGTAGTGAAAATTGTTTGAATAAAATTAATTCATTAGTTAGTTAGTTAGTAGATGGAATTAATAATTTTATAATTTACATAAAAATTAATAATAATAATTAGGATCATTTAATTCATTTTTTAGCTGCAATATTTTAAGTCTAAAAAATTCTATGAATATCTTGTTCTTTACTTTTCCAGGTTGAATTTCTTGTCCTTTACTTTTCCAGGTTTAATAAAATTTTAAGAATATTACTTTTCATGCGCGCATTTTTCCATATAATCCATGATTTTTCCAGGCATTGCTATTGTATTAATATATAAATTTATAATATTTATTAATGATTGTCAAAACAAAACTAGCTATCAAACACACATTTATGCAATATTTATCATTCAATCACAGTAGTTCCGAGCCAGGGTCTCTACCGAGACTGCGGTTTATGAATTCGTGATCTGTATAGAGCGTAAACTAACAAAAAAGAAGATGGCACTCGGTGTCTTTTTGAATATTGTTGGAGCTTTTGACAACATACCCTTCAGTAGTATGTTCAAGTTGCTACGAGAACTCAATGTGCCACACGTACTCATCCGATGGATTGAGTATATGGTGAGGCACAGAACAGTTCAAGTAGAACTACTGAGGGTAACTGTTAAAAGGGAAGTAGTTAAATGAACTTCCAACGTGTGATTTTATCACCTTTACTATGGAACTGTATGTTGAATCCTCTTTTAAAGTTCGGTTTTTTAAATATAAAAAAACGATACACGGGATTGAACCTAAAATCTTTCCACCAACCCCCGGTACTCTAACCGTTACGCTAACATGTCATATTGGCAAAATCGCAGTAAAAAATATTTATATACAAAAAAGTTATGCAAAATAAAAGAAAAAAAGCGTTAGTCACTTATGTACTAACTCTCCTGTTTGTGAACCCACATATTTTGTTGTAACTTTTTTTCTACTGAACCAATTTTCGAAATTTTTTTTCAAAATGTAGCTAATGAGGTGTTCTATCCAACTATATAACGTGTTTGAAATTTGGTTGCGAACGGAATTAGTGGTGGGGGTTTGAATGTGTCTCGATTCATTCAATTTCGGACTTAAGCATATATTCAACCACTACCGTGGTTGAATGATATAATTTTTTAATTTTTTATTTTTATATATATATATAGAGAGAGAAGGAGAAAGAGAGAAAGAAAGAGAGAGATGTGTGTGTTTACTATAATCTTTGTACGAAAATATTACGTCAGTATGAATCATGTAGAATATCTGCATGAATATAATTACTATGTTATGTAGAGTTGAATACCACTCACATAAACCTCAATCTCAGGTCTTAATTTGCACTCATGGGGAGGCAAATAAATTTGGACATAAAAACAAATCTGAAAGAAAGAAATTTATTAACATGATCCACATTTCTTTCTTTCTTTTTTTTTTTTTTTTCTTTATTTTTTTTAGGGGGAGGTGCGAGCTTACTCGCGTTGCCTGGAACTTGATCTGCCGTCGATTCAGGTGTCTCTGTCAAAAGTAGAAGGGAAAGCCGACCACTTGGTGGGTCGGAGGGATCCCCACATACTTTCGCTGATTCACAAGTGCCGACCCCATTTTACATGAGATAGAATTTCCTGTCGTCCTGTTCGGCAAACGCGAACCGTTTTGCCTCGATAGTTAGGTTTTCTTTCGGCGTGTCTATTAGAACGAGACAACTAGGGCAAGCAACGCGTACATATTCAATGCCCCGGGTGTCAGGGAGCACATCCACCCACCCACCACCACCACCACCACCACCACCACCACCACCACCACCACCACCACCACCACCACCGAGCAGGCGTTTTAGAAATTGAGAGGAAATTACATAGGAAATATTTAATTTCAAATGTAAATATGAAATATTTCATGTCTCACTACGCAAAGCACTCGTGTACATCTAAAAATCGTCTGCCGTTCCCTCCTTCCACACCCTCTCCTTCTCTCTCTCTCTCTTTCTCTCTCTCTCTCTCTTTCTCATTCCCTGTTTTCTTTATTTCTCCCTCCCTATATATATATACACAACCACAAAACCACACGCACCCTCCACACACACACACACACACACACACACACACACACACACACACACACACACACACACACACACACACACACACACACATACGTATATATGCATTTATACACACACACAAGCACACATATATGCATATATATGTGTATATATTATACACTTTGAAATAAAATAAAATGTCTTAATTGTATATTCAAATATAAATTTAAATAACAAAGTTTATTTAGATAGTGTAATTCTAGAGCTAAAAATTATCTATCTATCTATCTATCCATCTATCTATCTATCTATCTATCTATCTATATATATATATATATATATATATATATATATATATATATATATATATACTAGCATGGGCACCCGGCGTTGCCCGGGTCGACATAAAGTTCCGTTTTGTACACACCTATTATACTAATGATATTAATCATTTTCATCTTGGGTAAAGTCGATACCCCCCATACACACAACAATTTCCAAAATAAGAGAACAGATAAAAACATGTCAATGTGATCGCCCCTCCTCCCCAAAAAAGAAGTACGTAATACCCTCTCAACCAGGTGAGATTATAACAATAGTAAAAATCATTTATTTATGGGCGTCCGAAATGGCTACCCTAAAAAATATGCGAAGGGAATGCGGTATTATATCGGAGCACACTTACACATTTCCTTTACCCTATCTCCTCCCTCTTTGCCGTCGATGGCCGTTCAACAGTTGACCGAAGTAGAAGATTCCTAAGGAAATATCCTTATCTCGAGAAAATTCTTTAATCGGCAATGAAAAGCCGTAAAAAATAAAATAAAATAAAATAAAAATATTACATTTTCCCCCTGTAACAATTTACGCTTTTCGTAAACATATTTTTACGTATTTTCTTTAAAATATATATATATATATATATATATATATATATAATTTCTGCGGACCCCCCCCCCAAAAAAAACTTGACTGAACAAAAAATTCTGAAAAAAAAAACCCAAAAAAACTTCTACTTGCATCTAAGAATTTACGGTGAAAAAAGTAAAACTCATCTTTTCTTAAAGGAAAAAAGACAATTTTGTAATATATATATATATATATATATATATATATATATATATATATATATATATATATATATATATATATATATATATATATATTTATGTATATATATAGGCACCGCCAAAAATGGCCGCAAAATCAAGTTGTTGTTGTTTTTTAAAACTACATCACATTTATTAAAATCCATTATTTCTGAGTAACTTTTTTTTTCCAGAAAGATAAAACCCTGAATTTTATCATATAGAAAACAGAATAATGTAAAACTTTTCTACTATTTTTAATTAAATTTTAAATGTTAAATTTTCCCCAAAAGTTAACAATTGACATTTTTTGTCTTGCACAAAAAACGTACTTAAATATTTAAAAAAAGGTTTTTAAATAATTAATTAATTTATTTATTGTCTAACTAAGATTTAGGATGATGTTCTAAGAGAATATGCAAACATATTATAAGTACTTGAATTCCAAAGAATTCCACTTATTCATATAGCTAACCAGATATTTCGCGTCGATGTAGAGTCTAGATCGACTCTGTTTACGTTTGCGTTTTATAAGAAGAAAACTATGGAAGACCAAACAGGCCAAAAAAACTTATTTTTCAGTGACGAAAATTTCAATGTATTATTAAGCTGAGGCTGGCCAGTACCAGATGGGTGACCATTTGTATGAGTTTGGTTTTTAATGTGTATGTGTGTGGGGGCCAGGCTCCCCAAAATGAGGGGGGGAATTTAAAGCAGAATAAAAAAAATTATTTCAGCGCGTTTGGTCCACCGTAGTCGAAAGGCGGCAAACGTTTTCAAACGGGATCGAAAAAAATGATGCTATTTTTAACACAAAGGGCACAATATTTATCGAATTTTTTTTGTATCGATTATTCAAAGCATGCCCTGTTTAATAGTGGTCATGCATTATTCGGCTCGCTAAAAACAAATTGCTAATTTATTTATCAAAAATTTTAAAATGGCTTTTTTCGTATAAATATTAAAAAAATTTTTTTTTTGTTTTGCTTAACTTAAATTAATTATTTTACTTAACATATTCACCGAATTTCACACTTCAAAACTCAAAAGCGGGATAAATAAACACAATCGATGTTCTGATATTCAGACGTCAAAATAAGGTATGCAAACAATTTTTTTTTAATCTATAATTCTGTCCCTTACAACAACACAATATGTTTTGTTCAGTTTCAGATGATTATTTTAAGCATATTTGTTCCCACTTCAAAACAAGGGGATGTTTGTAAGCAAAAAAAAAGTATATATAAATATCGTTTATGAAAAATAAGTACACTGTTATAAAGTTCATTCTTCTCCTAACAATCGCTGAAAATTTCGTATTGATCGGATAATTACCTAATTTTTGGTAGATTTTTAAAAAGACGGTCCGTCAAAAAGTACTGACCTGCCCCCCCCCAGTTTTGGCGGTGCCTCTCTCTCTCTCTCTCTCTCTCTCTCTCTATATATATATATATATATATATATATATATATATATATATATATATATATATATATATTACAAAAATATACAAAATAAATAAAAATATTTTTAAATAAAAGTTTTTGCTATTTTTGATTATTTACATTTGTATTTTTTTCCGGTTTGTTTATTTTAAAGCATCTGTTACAACGCAAGGCTTAAGCTATGCTTAACAGAAATTTTTGAGAATCAGGATCAAATTATATAAGATTATCGAATATTGAATAGTAAAGCAAAAAGTCTTTCTGTCTACACGAAATTATTTTTTCGCGCTAGAAACGTCTTGCGATTACCAAATTAATTTATTTGGGAAGAGTTTTTTTTTTTTATCTTTCGAACTTCAGAACGTATAAAAAGAACTCATCAGGATTAATAACTCGTTTCATAAAAAAATCGATGTCGGAAGTAATAATTCCAAATAAACTTAATTAAATATTTTATTCAATATATATGTTATTTAGAGTCAATGAAATAACAATCTTAAATAGAACACTAAAAACAAACCTTTTGTTAGAAACTTAAACTAACATACAACTATTTAGTACAATTGATTTTCCTTAATATAATAAACAAATGAGGTGAGCTCTTAATCGTATATTTTTTTAAGCATCTTACTATATAGAAAAATAAATGAATTACTAAAGTTACGAACCCTTTGTATATATTAATCAAGTTGTGAACAAACAAACAAACGGACAGAAATCGAATATATATATATATATATATATATATATACAGAGAGAGAGAGAGAGAGAGAGAGAGAGAGAGAGATAAACAAAGACAGAGACAGAGAGTATGCGGGGAGGTCTGTAGACACACACACGCATTGATAAATGTATGCACAATATATTTAAATATATATATATACATGTATAGATGTTTGTTTACGTGCCTATGGCACACTCTCCCTTAATGCACAAGCGCATACACACATATATGTGTGTGTATTTGCATATATATTCAAATACATTGTGTATATATTACGTGAGAATTCTTTAATTTAGGAAAACAGTGTTAAACTTTTTATATTTTTTCAGTGTTATACTTTATATATTTTTCCATTTTTTCTAATTAATTTTAGTATCAAAATAAAAAATACTTTCTTGTATGTTGTATACGTATCACCAATGTTTATCGTGTTGTATACATATCACTAATGTTTATCGTGTTGTATACGCATCACTAATGTTTATCGAGTTGTATACATATCACTAATGTTTATCATGTTGTATACGTATCACTAATGTTTATCATGTTGTATACGTATCACTAATGTTTATCGTGTTGTATACGTATCACTATTGTTTATCGTGTTGTATACGTATCACTAATGTTTATCATGTTGTATACGTATCACTAATGTTTATCATGTTGTATACGTATCACTAATGTTTATCGTGTTGTATACGTATCACTAATATTTTTATCGTGTTGTATACGTATCACTTATGTTTATCGTGTTGTATACGTATCACTAATGTTTATCATGTTGTATACGTATCACTAATGTTTATCGTGTTGTATACGTATCACTAATGTTTATCATGTTGTATACGTATCACTAATATTTATCGTGTTGTATACGTATCACTAATGTGTATCGTGTTGTATACGTATCACTAATATTTATCGTGTTGTATACGTATCACTAATGTTTATCGTGTTGTATACGTATCACTAATGTTTATCGTGTTGTATACGTATCACTAATATTTATCGTGTTGTATACGTATCACTAATCTGTATCGTGTTGTATACGTATCACTAATGTTTATCGTGTTGTATAGTATCACTAATATTTATCGTGTTGTATACGTATCACTAATGTGTATCGTGTTGTATACGTATCACTAATGTGTATCGTGTTGTATACGTATCACTAATGTCTATCGTGTTTTATACGTATAACTATTGTTTATTATGTTGTATACGTATCACTAATGTTTATTATGTTGTATACGTATCACTAACATTTTTATCGTGTTGTATACGTATCACTAATGTTTATCGTGTTGTATACGTATCACTAATGTGTATCGTGTTGTATACGTATCACTAATGTGTATCGTGTTGTATACGTATCACTAATGTGTATCGTGTTGTATACGTATCACTATTGTTTATCGTGTTGTATACGTATCACTAATGTTTATCATGTTGTATACGTATCACTATTGTTTATCATGTTGTATACGTATCACTAATGTTTATCATGTTGTATACGTATCACTAATGTTTATCATGTTGTATACGTATCACTATTGTTTATCATGTTGTATACGTATCACTAATGTGTATCATGTTGTATACGTATCACTATTGTTTATCATGTTGTATACGTATCACTAATGTTTATCATGTTGTATACGTATCACTAATGTGTATCGTGTTCTATACGTATCACTAATGTTTATCATGTTGTATACGTATCACTAATGTGTATCGTGTTGTATACGTATCACTAATGTTTATCATGTTGTATACGTATCACTAATGTTTATCATGTTGTATACGTATCACTAATGTTTATCGTGTTGTATACGTATCACTATTGTTTATCGTGTTGTATACGTATCACTAATGTTTATCATGTTGTATACGTATCACTAATGTTTATCGTGTTGTATACGTATCACTAATGTGTATCGTGTTGTATACGTATCACTAATGTGTATCGTGTTGTATACGTATCACTAATGTGTATCGTGTTGTATACGTATCACTAACGTGTATCGTGTTGTATACGTATCACTAATGTTTATCATGTTGTATACGTATCACTAATGTTTATCATGTTGTATACATATCACTAATGTTTATCGTGTTGTATACGTATCACTATTGTTTATCGTGTTGTATACGTATCACTAATGTGTATCGTGTTGTATACGTATCACTAATGTGTATCGTGTTGTATACGTATCACTAATGTGTATCGTGTTGTATACGTATCACTAATGTTTATCGTGTTGTATACGCATCACTATTGTTTATCATGTTGTATACGTATCACTAATGTGTATCGTGTTGTATACGTATCACTAATGTGTATCATGTGGTATACGTATCACTATTGTTTATCGTGTTGTATACGTATCACTAATGTGTATCGTGTTGTATACGTATCACTAATGTGTATCGTGTTGTATACGTATCACTAATGTTTATCATGTTGTATACGTATCACTATTGTTTATCATGTTGTATACGTATCACTAATGTTTATCATGTTGTATACGTATCACTAATGTGTATCGTGTTCTATACGTATCACTAATGTTTATCATGTTGTACACGTATCACTAATGTGTATCGTGTTGTATACGTATCACTAATGTTTATCATGTTGTATATGTATCACTAATGTTTATCATGTTGTATACGTATCACTATTGTTTATCGTGTTGTATACGTATCACTATTGTTTATCGTGTTGTATACGTATCACTAATGTGTATCGTGTTGTATACGTATCACTAATGTGTATCGTGTTGTATACATATCACTAATGTTTATCATGTTGTATACGTATCACTAATGTTTATCGTGTTGTATACGTATCACTATTGTTTATCGTGTTGTATACGTATCACTAATGTGTATCGTGTTGTATACGTATCACTAATGTGTATCGTGTTGTATACGTATCACTAATGTGTATCGTGTTGTATACGTATCACTAATGTGTATCGTGTTGTATACGTATCACTAATGTGTATCGTGTTGTATACGTATCACTAATGTGTATCGTGTTGTATACGTATCACTAATGTGTATCGTGTTGTATACGTATCACTATTGTTTATCGTGTTGTATTCGTATCACTAATGTTTATCATGTTGTATACGTATCACTAATGTGTATCGTGTTGTATACGTATCGCTAATGTGTATCGTGTTGTATACGTATCACTAATGTGTATCGTGTTGTATACGTATCACTAATGTGTATCGTGTTGTATACGTATCACTATTTTTATCGTGTTGTATACGTATCACTAATGTTTATCGTGTTGTATACGTATCACTATTGTTTATCGTGTTGTATACGTATCACTATTGTTTATCGTGTTGTATATGTATCACTAATCTGTATCCTGTTGTATACGTATCACTAATGTTTATCGTGTCGTATACGTCTGCACTAATGTTTATCATGTTGTATACGTATCACTAATGTTTATCATGTTGTATACGTATCACTAATGTGTATCCTGTTGTATACGTATCACTATTGTTTATCGTGTTGTATACGTATCACTAATGTTTATCATGTTGTATACGTATCACTAATGTTTATCATGTTGTATACGTATCACTAATGTGTATCGTGTTGTATACGTATCAGTAATGTGTATCGTGTCGTATACGTCTCACTAATGTGTATCGTGTTGTATACGTATCACTAATGTTTAATATGTTGTATACGTATCACTAATGTTTATCGTGTTGTATACGTATCACTAATGTTTATCATCTTGTATACGTATCACTAATCTGTATCCTGTTGTATACGTATCACTAATGTTTATCGTGTAGTATACGTATCACTATTGTTTATCGCGTTGTATACGTATCACTAATGTTTATTGCGTCGTATACGTCTCACTAATGTTTATCATGTTGTATACGTCTCACTAATGTTTATCATGTTGTATACGTATCACTAATGTTTATCATGTTGTATACGTATCACTAATCTGTATCGTGTTCTATACGTATCACTAATGTGTATCATGTTGTATACGTATCACTAATGTGTATCGTGTTGTATACGTATCACTTATGTTTATCATCTTCAAAAGAAATGGACTTAAAATCTGAGTAAAAGAGGAGATTTTTAAAAAATCCGAGACGAGGAAAAGGCGCAATTATGTTTCTATAAATGCTTGCAAATTAGCTAATATACATTACACAACGACATGCAATGCTACATTATTCTGACCACGAACTTATGGAACATCATAAAGGATTACTAAATCTTCGACCTCATTGTCACCGTTTTGATCGATTCAATCATCAAACAAAAAAACAGGAACAGAATTATTATATGAACACAAATAAGAAACAAAAAATAGCCGCTTTCAGCCTCAATCGCCCACTTCGATACAGGCCCGCAACCAGAAGCATGCCTTTTATACAAATAATGCCGGCGGGAGTTTGGCGATACTTGGCGGATGGCGGCGATCAATCTGGCTTGGGTGTTGTGGAAGGTCATGTTGGTGATTTTCTCGACAAATGACCAAACGAAGTATTCCAGCGCGTTCAGGTCGGGGGAAGAGGGAGCCAGTGAGACAAGGGCACAAAGTCGTAGCACTCCTTCTGAAGTCAAGCTTGGGTCGCTTTGCACTTTTAGGTTGCACTTGTAGGTTGCCACCAAGGCCGCATCTCCGATTTCGCTCGTTGAACATTGTGTTACTTTCAGACATAATAGAAGACTCTTATCGCTCTTAGGATTTGTACACAACTGACAAACTAGTAGATGGTTTCTAACACAAAAACAAGACTGGTTTTAATCAAACGGAAATGGAATCATGTCGTCTTTTCTATCGTGATAATTTTATCGTTCCATTCTGTACGAATTCGACACGTTTGAGACCAATAATCTCATTTAGTATTAACGCCACAATCTAAAATAAAAAAAAAAAACCCAAAAGAACTCCACAATCACCCAAATATCATTTTTAAAAAGGCGAAGAAAAACATGTTTGTAGTACTTGATAAATCCGACTTACTCACCAAATTAAAAACAATTCTTGAAGAAAAAACAACATTCAAAAGGGATTTTGTCGTTCTGTTTAGGAGTCATAATATTAAGGTGAAAGAGCCTGGTGTTCACTACGAGCTGTTGAATTGCCTGTGTGCTTTTCGCTCGACGACAGAAATGTCTGGCTTACATAGAGTCTGACCAATCTCTACTATAATGGATATAGGGATGTTGACTATCCCAGAAAACCACACCCCCAAAGATTTCTTTCCCAGAAATATAGGTTTTTTTTTCACGGGCTGACCTAAAAGGGGTCCGTCAGTTTCATTTTTCTGCCGGAACGTCGTATTTCGGTACTCGTTTGAGGGGGTTCGAGGTTAAATGCGTATTTGGTTCAAGTATTTCTTATGCATGGAATGTGATCCTTCCACCATCTTAGATCATACGGCCGATCTTGTTCTTGAGTGTTCCCTGCTCCCAGAAAGTATTATTATCTTTGTGCATCTAGAAGAATATTTTTTTTCTCCCGGCACATAATTCTTCTTGTGAACAGTTGGCTCTGCGGGTTTTACCTGTTTTGGAAATAATTTGTCAAAGTATGACGGCGTTTTTCTCGCGAACATCACTTTGGTCGCAGACATCTTGGATGGTGTATTCTCGTTAGGCGTTATGCGGTACACCTGAAGAAATTGTTGCAACGCTTTTTTGGATGAAGTATCATTTGCCTTCTTCAAAGCCCTCTTCAAGGTATCCACAAATAAATATACTTTTTTTCTTTTCTCGTTGTTTTACCGAGAAAACAAAATTCAAGCAGGCTATCAACAGAGAAATGTTTGGTCACAGTAAAAAAGAGTTTTTTTTTTTCAAATATATGCTTTAAAACGAATATAGCTTCTTGCAAAAATGAATAATTAAGATATTTTCAGAAGCGAATGTAAGCTAACTCCCAGAAAAAAAAACTATTTTTTCCCCTCATTTTTTTCTCTGTGTGATTTAAACCAAAACTGTTCACTTCAACCAACAGTCCAAAAATAAAGGCTTTTAGATAAAGAAAACAATTCTGGGACACTAAAGATGTTTTCTTTCAAATTTGAAACTTTTGCACAAACCGAAAGTTTGAAATGAATTAAGTTAATTCTTTTTAGCAATAGACAGCTGTGTAGATTTTTTTCTATTCACGGCCGTTTGAAAAAAAAACTTTTCCGAAGTTAGGTTGTTTGGAAAAAAACTTTGTAGATCCAATATTTACTTTTCCAAAAAAGGTAGAAAAATACGAGTTGTTGAACAGAAGTTGGTTGTTTATTCAAAGTAAATCTTTGTGTGTCATTTTCCGAATACATACGTCGCCAATGTTGTGGTCCTATTTAGGAGTCACAATATTAAGGTAAAAGAGTTCTGGTTTCACTACGAGCGGTTAAAATGTGTGTGTACTCTTCATTCGACGGCAGAAATGTCTGGCTTACAAAGTGCCAGACGAATCCATACTATCATGGATAGAGGAATATTAACTACTTAAAACAGTATTTACTTCTCTCCCATTGCAAGAACTGTGACTCCAGGGTAAGAAAGTGGGATTGAGAAGCCAGCGCCACCGAGGACAGCCCCGTTAGAATTTCCTGGTAAGGGCACCTTCTCAAACTAACCCTTTCTCAAATAGATAAAAACAAAAATTGGAAAGGTCTCACTAATGTTTATCATGTTGTATACGTATCACTAATGTTTATCATGTTGTATACGTATCACTAATCTGTATCGTGTTCTATACGTATCACTAATGTGTATCATGTTGTATACGTATCACTAATGTGTATCGTGTTGTATACGTATCACTTATGTTTATCATCTTCAAAAGAAATGGACTTAAAATCTGAGTAAAAGAGGAGATTTTTAAAAATTCCGAGACGAGGAAAAGGCGCAATTATGTTTCTATAAATGCTTGCAAATTAGCTAATATACATTACACAACGACATGCAATGCTACATTATTCTGACCACGAACTTATGGAACATCATAAAGGATTACTAAATCTTCGACCTCATTGTCACCGTTTTGATCGATTCAATCATCAAACAAAAAAACAGGAACAGAATTATTATATGAACACAAATAAGAAACAAAAAATAGCCGCTTTCAGCCTCAATCGCCCACTTCGATACAGGCCCGCAACCAGAAGCATGCCTTTTATACAAATAATGCCGGCGGGAGTTTGGCGATACTTGGCGGATGGCGGCGATCAATCTGGCTTGGGTGTTGTGGAAGGTCATGTTGGTGATTTTCTCGACAAATGACCAAACGAAGTATTCCAGCGCGTTCAGGTCGGGGGAAGAGGGAGCCAGTGAGACAAGGGCACAAAGTCGTAGCACTCCTTCTGAAGTCAAGCTTGGGTCGCTTTGCACTTTTAGGTTGCACTTGTAGGTTGCCACCAAGGCCGCATCTCCGATTTCGCTCGTTGAACATTGTGTTACTTTCAGACATAATAGAAGACTCTTATCGCTCTTAGGATTTGTACACAACTGACAAACTAGTAGATGGTTTCTAACACAAAAACAAGACTGGTTTTAATCAAACGGAAATGGAATCATGTCGTCTTTTCTATCGTGATAATTTTATCGTTCCATTCTGTACGAATTCGACACGTTTGAGACCAATAATCTCATTTAGTATTAACGCCACAATCTAAAATAAAAAAAAAACCCCAAAAGAACTCCACAATCACCCAAATATCATTTTTAAAAAGGCGAAGAAAAACATGTTTGTAGTACTTGATAAATCCGACTTACTCACCAAATTAAAAACAATTCTTGAAGAAAAAACAACATTCAAAAGGGATTTTGTCGTTCTGTTTAGGAGTCATAATATTAAGGTGAAAGAGCCTGGTGTTCACTACGAGCTGTTGAATTGCCTGTGTGCTTTTCGCTCGACGACAGAAATGTCTGGCTTACATAGAGTCTGACCAATCTCTACTATAATGGATATAGGGATGTTGACTATCCCAGAAAACCACACCCCCAAAGATTTCTTTCCCAGAAATATAGGTTTTTTTTTCACGGGCTGACCTAAAAGGGGTCCGTCAGTTTCATTTTTCTGCCGGAACGTCGTATTTCGGTACTCGTTTGAGGGGGTTCGAGGTTAAATGCGTATTTGGTTCAAGTATTTCTTATGCATGGAATGTGATCCTTCCACCACCTTAGATCATACGGCCGATCTTGTTCTTGAGTGTTCCCTGCTCCCAGAAAGTATTATTATCTTTGTGCATCTAGAAGAATATTTTTTTTCTCCCGGCACATAATTCTTCTTGTGAACAGTTGGCTCTGCGGGTTTTACCTGTTTTGGAAATAATTTGTCAAAGTATGACGGCGTTTTTCTCGCGAACATCACTTTGGTCGCAGACATCTTGGATGGTGTATTCTCGTTAGGCGTTATGCGGTACACCTGAAGAAATTGTTGCAACGCTTTTTTGGATGAAGTATCATTTGCCTTCTTCAAAGCCCTCTTCAAGGTATCCACAAATAAATATACTTTTTTTCTTTTCTCGTTGTTTTACCGAGAAAACAAAATTCAAGCAGGCTATCAACAGAGAAATGTTTGGTCACAGTAAAAAAGAGTTTTTTTTTTTCAAATATATGCTTTAAAACGAATATAGCTTCTTGCAAAAATGAATAATTAAGATATTTTCAGAAGCGAATGTAAGCTAACTCCCAGAAAAAAAAACTATTTTTTCCCCTCATTTTTTTCTCTGTGTGATTTAAACCAAAACTGTTCACTTCAACCAACAGTCCAAAAATAAAGGCTTTTAGATAAAGAAAACAATTCTGGGACACTAAAGATGTTTTCTTTCAAATTTGAAACTTTTGCACAAACCGAAAGTTTGAAATGAATTAAGTTAATTCTTTTTAGCAATAGACAGCTGTGTAGATTTTTTTCTATTCACGGCCGTTTGAAAAAAAAACTTTTCCGAAGTTAGGTTGTTTGGAAAAAAACTTTGTAGATCCAATATTTACTTTTCCAAAAAAGGTAGAAAAATACGAGTTGTTGAACAGAAGTTGGTTGTTTATTCAAAGTAAATCTTTGTGTGTCATTTTCCGAATACATACGTCGCCAATGTTGTGGTCCTATTTAGGAGTCACAATATTAAGGTAAAAGAGTTCTGGTTTCACTACGAGCGGTTAAAATGTGTGTGTACTCTTCATTCGACGGCAGAAATGTCTGGCTTACAAAGTGCCAGACGAATCCATACTATCATGGATAGAGGAATATTAACTACTTAAAACAGTATTTACTTCTCTCCCATTGCAAGAACTGTGACTCCAGGGTAAGAAAGTGGGATTGAGAAGCCAGCGCCACCGAGGACAGCCCCGTTAGAATTTCCTGGTAAGGGCACCTTCTCAAACTAACCCTTTCTCAAATAGATAAAAACAAAAATTGGAAAGGTCTCACTAATGTTTATCATGTTGTATACGTATCACTAATGTTTATCATGTTGTATACGTATCACTAATCTGTATCGTGTTCTATACGTATCACTAATGTGTATCATGTTGTATACGTATCACTAATGTGTATCGTGTTGTATACGTATCACTTATGTTTATCATCTTCAAAAGAAATGGACTTAAAATCTGAGTAAAAGAGGAGATTTTTAAAAAATCCGAGACGAGGAAAAGGCGCAATTATGTTTCTATAAATGCTTGCAAATTAGCTAATATACATTACACAACGACATGCAATGCTACATTATTCTGACCACGAACTTATGGAACATCATAAAGGATTACTAAATCTTCGACCTCATTGTCACCGTTTTGATCGATTCAATCATCAAACAAAAAAACAGGAACAGAATTATTATATGAACACAAATAAGAAACAAAAAATAGCCGCTTTCAGCCTCAATCGCCCACTTCGATACAGGCCCGCAACCAGAAGCATGCCTTTTATACAAATAATGCCGGCGGGAGTTTGGCGATACTTGGCGGATGGCGGCGATCAATCTGGCTTGGGTGTTGTGGAAGGTCATGTTGGTGATTTTCTCGACAAATGACCAAACGAAGTATTCCAGCGCGTTCAGGTCGGGGGAAGAGGGAGCCAGTGAGACAAGGGCACAAAGTCGTAGCACTCCTTCTGAAGTCAAGCTTGGGTCGCTTTGCACTTTTAGGTTGCACTTGTAGGTTGCCACCAAGGCCGCATCTCCGATTTCGCTCGTTGAACATTGTGTTACTTTCAGACATAATAGAAGACTCTTATCGCTCTTAGGATTTGTACACAACTGACAAACTAGTAGATGGTTTCTAACACAAAAACAAGACTGGTTTTAATCAAACGGAAATGGAATCATGTCGTCTTTTCTATCGTGATAATTTTATCGTTCCATTCTGTACGAATTCGACACGTTTGAGACCAATAATCTCATTTAGTATTAACGCCACAATCTAAAATAAAAAAAAACCCCAAAAGAACTCCACAATCACCCAAATATCATTTTTAAAAAGGCGAAGAAAAACATGTTTGTAGTACTTGATAAATCCGACTTACTCACCAAATTAAAAACAATTCTTGAAGAAAAAACAACATTCAAAAGGGATTTTGTCGTTCTGTTTAGGAGTCATAATATTAAGGTGAAAGAGCCTGGTGTTCACTACGAGCTGTTGAATTGCCTGTGTGCTTTTCGCTCGACGACAGAAATGTCTGGCTTACATAGAGTCTGACCAATCTCTACTATAATGGATATAGGGATGTTGACTATCCCAGAAAACCACACCCCCAAAGATTTCTTTCCCAGAAATATAGGTTTTTTTTTCACGGGCTGACCTAAAAGGGGTCCGTCAGTTTCATTTTTCTGCCGGAACGTCGTATTTCGGTACTCGTTTGAGGGGGTTCGAGGTTAAATGCGTATTTGGTTCAAGTATTTCTTATGCATGGAATGTGATCCTTCCACCATCTTAGATCATACGGCCGATCTTGTTCTTGAGTGTTCCCTGCTCCCAGAAAGTATTATTATCTTTGTGCATCTAGAAGAATATTTTTTTTCTCCCGGCACATAATTCTTCTTGTGAACAGTTGGCTCTGCGGGTTTTACCTGTTTTGGAAATAATTTGTCAAAGTATGACGGCGTTTTTCTCGCGAACATCACTTTGGTCGCAGACATCTTGGATGGTGTATTCTCGTTAGGCGTTATGCGGTACACCTGAAGAAATTGTTGCAACGCTTTTTTGGATGAAGTATCATTTGCCTTCTTCAAAGCCCTCTTCAAGGTATCCACAAATAAATATACTTTTTTTCTTTTCTCGTTGTTTTACCGAGAAAACAAAATTCAAGCAGGCTATCAACAGAGAAATGTTTGGTCACAGTAAAAAAGAGTTTTTTTTTTTCAAATATATGCTTTAAAACGAATATAGCTTCTTGCAAAAATGAATAATTAAGATATTTTCAGAAGCGAATGTAAGCTAACTCCCAGAAAAAAAAAACTATTTTTTCCCCTCATTTTTTTCTCTGTGTGATTTAAACCAAAACTGTTCACTTCAACCAACAGTCCAAAAATAAAGGCTTTTAGATAAAGAAAACAATTCTGGGACACTAAAGATGTTTTCTTTCAAATTTGAAACTTTTGCACAAACCGAAAGTTTGAAATGAATTAAGTTAATTCTTTTTAGCAATAGACAGCTGTGTAGATTTTTTTCTATTCACGGCCGTTTGAAAAAAAAACTTTTCCGAAGTTAGGTTGTTTGGAAAAAAACTTTGTAGATCCAATATTTACTTTTCCAAAAAAGGTAGAAAAATACGAGTTGTTGAACAGAAGTTGGTTGTTTATTCAAAGTAAATCTTTGTGTGTCATTTTCCGAATACATACGTCGCCAATGTTGTGGTCCTATTTAGGAGTCACAATATTAAGGTAAAAGAGTTCTGGTTTCACTACGAGCGGTTAAAATGTGTGTGTACTCTTCATTCGACGGCAGAAATGTCTGGCTTACAAAGTGCCAGACGAATCCATACTATCATGGATAGAGGAATATTAACTACTTAAAACAGTATTTACTTCTCTCCCATTGCAAGAACTGTGACTCCAGGGTAAGAAAGTGGGATTGAGAAGCCAGCGCCACCGAGGACAGCCCCGTTAGAATTTCCTGGTAAGGGCACCTTCTCAAACTAACCCTTTCTCAAATAGATAAAAACAAAAATTGGAAAGGTCTCACTAATGTTTATCATGTTGTATACGTATCACTAATGTGTATCATGTTGTATACGTATCACTAATGTGTATCGTGTTGTATACGTATCACTTATGTTTATCATCTTCAAAAGAAATGGACTTAAAATCTGAGTAAAAGAGGAGATTTTTAAAAAATCCGAGACGAGGAAAAGGCGCAATTATGTTTCTATAAATGCTTGCAAATTAGCTAATATACATTACACAACGACATGCAATGCTACATTATTCTGACCACGAACTTATGGAACATCATAAAGGATTACTAAATCTTCGACCTCATTGTCACCGTTTTGATCGATTCAATCATCAAACAAAAAAACAGGAACAGAATTATTATATGAACACAAATAAGAAACAAAAAATAGCCGCTTTCAGCCTCAATCGCCCACTTCGATACAGGCCCGCAACCAGAAGCATGCCTTTTATACAAATAATGCCGGCGGGAGTTTGGCGATACTTGGCGGATGGCGGCGATCAATCTGGCTTGGGTGTTGTGGAAGGTCATGTTGGTGATTTTCTCGACAAATGACCAAACGAAGTATTCCAGCGCGTTCAGGTCGGGGGAAGAGGGAGCCAGTGAGACAAGGGCACAAAGTCGTAGCACTCCTTCTGAAGTCAAGCTTGGGTCGCTTTGCACTTTTAGGTTGCACTTGTAGGTTGCCACCAAGGCCGCATCTCCGATTTCGCTCGTTGAACATTGTGTTACTTTCAGACATAATAGAAGACTCTTATCGCTCTTAGGATTTGTACACAACTGACAAACTAGTAGATGGTTTCTAACACAAAAACAAGACTGGTTTTAATCAAACGGAAATGGAATCATGTCGTCTTTTCTATCGTGATAATTTTATCGTTCCATTCTGTACGAATTCGACACGTTTGAGACCAATAATCTCATTTAGTATTAACGCCACAATCTAAAATAAAAAAAAAACCCCAAAAGAACTCCACAATCACCCAAATATCATTTTTAAAAAGGCGAAGAAAAACATGTTTGTAGTACTTGATAAATCCGACTTACTCACCAAATTAAAAACAATTCTTGAAGAAAAAACAACATTCAAAAGGGATTTTGTCGTTCTGTTTAGGAGTCATAATATTAAGGTGAAAGAGCCTGGTGTTCACTACGAGCTGTTGAATTGCCTGTGTGCTTTTCGCTCGACGACAGAAATGTCTGGCTTACATAGAGTCTGACCAATCTCTACTATAATGGATATAGGGATGTTGACTATCCCAGAAAACCACACCCCCAAAGATTTCTTTCCCAGAAATATAGGTTTTTTTTTCACGGGCTGACCTAAAAGGGGTCCGTCAGTTTCATTTTTCTGCCGGAACGTCGTATTTCGGTACTCGTTTGAGGGGGTTCGAGGTTAAATGCGTATTTGGTTCAAGTATTTCTTATGCATGGAATGTGATCCTTCCACCACCTTAGATCATACGGCCGATCTTGTTCTTGAGTGTTCCCTGCTCCCAGAAAGTATTATTATCTTTGTGCATCTAGAAGAATATTTTTTTTCTCCCGGCACATAATTCTTCTTGTGAACAGTTGGCTCTGCGGGTTTTACCTGTTTTGGAAATAATTTGTCAAAGTATGACGGCGTTTTTCTCGCGAACATCACTTTGGTCGCAGACATCTTGGATGGTGTATTCTCGTTAGGCGTTATGCGGTACACCTGAAGAAATTGTTGCAACGCTTTTTTGGATGAAGTATCATTTGCCTTCTTCAAAGCCCTCTTCAAGGTATCCACAAATAAATATACTTTTTTTCTTTTCTCGTTGTTTTACCGAGAAAACAAAATTCAAGCAGGCTATCAACAGAGAAATGTTTGGTCACAGTAAAAAAGAGTTTTTTTTTTTCAAATATATGCTTTAAAACGAATATAGCTTCTTGCAAAAATGAATAATTAAGATATTTTCAGAAGCGAATGTAAGCTAACTCCCAGAAAAAAAAAACTATTTTTTCCCCTCATTTTTTTCTCTGTGTGATTTAAACCAAAACTGTTCACTTCAACCAACAGTCCAAAAATAAAGGCTTTTAGATAAAGAAAACAATTCTGGGACACTAAAGATGTTTTCTTTCAAATTTGAAACTTTTGCACAAACCGAAAGTTTGAAATGAATTAAGTTAATTCTTTTTAGCAATAGACAGCTGTGTAGATTTTTTTCTATTCACGGCCGTTTGAAAAAAAAACTTTTCCGAAGTTAGGTTGTTTGGAAAAAAACTTTGTAGATCCAATATTTACTTTTCCAAAAAAGGTAGAAAAATACGAGTTGTTGAACAGAAGTTGGTTGTTTATTCAAAGTAAATCTTTGTGTGTCATTTTCCGAATACATACGTCGCCAATGTTGTGGTCCTATTTAGGAGTCACAATATTAAGGTAAAAGAGTTCTGGTTTCACTACGAGCGGTTAAAATGTGTGTGTACTCTTCATTCGACGGCAGAAATGTCTGGCTTACAAAGTGCCAGACGAATCCATACTATCATGGATAGAGGAATATTAACTACTTAAAACAGTATTTACTTCTCTCCCATTGCAAGAACTGTGACTCCAGGGTAAGAAAGTGGGATTGAGAAGCCAGCGCCACCGAGGACAGCCCCGTTAGAATTTCCTGGTAAGGGCACCTTCTCAAACTAACCCTTTCTCAAATAGATAAAAACAAAAATTGGAAAGGTCTCACTAATGTTTATCATGTTGTATACGTATCACTAATGTGTATCATGTTGTATACGTATCACTAATGTGTATCGTGTTGTATACGTATCACTTATGTTTATCATCTTCAAAAGAAATGGACTTAAAATCTGAGTAAAAGAGGAGATTTTTAAAAAATCCGAGACGAGGAAAAGGCGCAATTATGTTTCTATAAATGCTTGCAAATTAGCTAATATACATTACACAACGACATGCAATGCTACATTATTCTGACCACGAACTTATGGAACATCATAAAGGATTACTAAATCTTCGACCTCATTGTCACCGTTTTGATCGATTCAATCATCAAACAAAAAAACAGGAACAGAATTATTATATGAACACAAATAAGAAACAAAAAATAGCCGCTTTCAGCCTCAATCGCCCACTTCGATACAGGCCCGCAACCAGAAGCATGCCTTTTATACAAATAATGCCGGCGGGAGTTTGGCGATACTTGGCGGATGGCGGCGATCAATCTGGCTTGGGTGTTGTGGAAGGTCATGTTGGTGATTTTCTCGACAAATGACCAAACGAAGTATTCCAGCGCGTTCAGGTCGGGGGAAGAGGGAGCCAGTGAGACAAGGGCACAAAGTCGTAGCACTCCTTCTGAAGTCAAGCTTGGGTCGCTTTGCACTTTTAGGTTGCACTTGTAGGTTGCCACCAAGGCCGCATCTCCGATTTCGCTCGTTGAACATTGTGTTACTTTCAGACATAATAGAAGACTCTTATCGCTCTTAGGATTTGTACACAACTGACAAACTAGTAGATGGTTTCTAACACAAAAACAAGACTGGTTTTAATCAAACGGAAATGGAATCATGTCGTCTTTTCTATCGTGATAATTTTATCGTTCCATTCTGTACGAATTCGACACGTTTGAGACCAATAATCTCATTTAGTATTAACGCCACAATCTAAAATAAAAAAAAACCCCAAAAGAACTCCACAATCACCCAAATATCATTTTTAAAAAGGCGAAGAAAAACATGTTTGTAGTACTTGATAAATCCGACTTACTCACCAAATTAAAAACAATTCTTGAAGAAAAAACAACATTCAAAAGGGATTTTGTCGTTCTGTTTAGGAGTCATAATATTAAGGTGAAAGAGCCTGGTGTTCACTACGAGCTGTTGAATTGCCTGTGTGCTTTTCGCTCGACGACAGAAATGTCTGGCTTACATAGAGTCTGACCAATCTCTACTATAATGGATATAGGGATGTTGACTATCCCAGAAAACCACACCCCCAAAGATTTCTTTCCCAGAAATATAGGTTTTTTTTTCACGGGCTGACCTAAAAGGGGTCCGTCAGTTTCATTTTTCTGCCGGAACGTCGTATTTCGGTACTCGTTTGAGGGGGTTCGAGGTTAAATGCGTATTTGGTTCAAGTATTTCTTATGCATGGAATGTGATCCTTCCACCATCTTAGATCATACGGCCGATCTTGTTCTTGAGTGTTCCCTGCTCCCAGAAAGTATTATTATCTTTGTGCATCTAGAAGAATATTTTTTTTCTCCCGGCACATAATTCTTCTTGTGAACAGTTGGCTCTGCGGGTTTTACCTGTTTTGGAAATAATTTGTCAAAGTATGACGGCGTTTTTCTCGCGAACATCACTTTGGTCGCAGACATCTTGGATGGTGTATTCTCGTTAGGCGTTATGCGGTACACCTGAAGAAATTGTTGCAACGCTTTTTTGGATGAAGTATCATTTGCCTTCTTCAAAGCCCTCTTCAAGGTATCCACAAATAAATATACTTTTTTTCTTTTCTCGTTGTTTTACCGAGAAAACAAAATTCAAGCAGGCTATCAACAGAGAAATGTTTGGTCACAGTAAAAAAGAGTTTTTTTTTTTCAAATATATGCTTTAAAACGAATATAGCTTCTTGCAAAAATGAATAATTAAGATATTTTCAGAAGCGAATGTAAGCTAACTCCCAGAAAAAAAAAACTATTTTTTCCCCTCATTTTTTTCTCTGTGTGATTTAAACCAAAACTGTTCACTTCAACCAACAGTCCAAAAATAAAGGCTTTTAGATAAAGAAAACAATTCTGGGACACTAAAGATGTTTTCTTTCAAATTTGAAACTTTTGCACAAACCGAAAGTTTGAAATGAATTAAGTTAATTCTTTTTAGCAATAGACAGCTGTGTAGATTTTTTTCTATTCACGGCCGTTTGAAAAAAAAACTTTTCCGAAGTTAGGTTGTTTGGAAAAAAACTTTGTAGATCCAATATTTACTTTTCCAAAAAAGGTAGAAAAATACGAGTTGTTGAACAGAAGTTGGTTGTTTATTCAAAGTAAATCTTTGTGTGTCATTTTCCGAATACATACGTCGCCAATGTTGTGGTCCTATTTAGGAGTCACAATATTAAGGTAAAAGAGTTCTGGTTTCACTACGAGCGGTTAAAATGTGTGTGTACTCTTCATTCGACGGCAGAAATGTCTGGCTTACAAAGTGCCAGACGAATCCATACTATCATGGATAGAGGAATATTAACTACTTAAAACAGTATTTACTTCTCTCCCATTGCAAGAACTGTGACTCCAGGGTAAGAAAGTGGGATTGAGAAGCCAGCGCCACCGAGGACAGCCCCGTTAGAATTTCCTGGTAAGGGCACCTTCTCAAACTAACCCTTTCTCAAATAGATAAAAACAAAAATTGGAAAGGTCTCACTAATGTTTATCATGTTGTATACGTATCACTAATGTTTATCATGTTGTATACGTATCACTAATCTGTATCGTGTTCTATACGTATCACTAATGTGTATCATGTTGTATACGTATCACTAATGTGTATCGTGTTGTATACGTATCACTTATGTTTATCATCTTCAAAAGAAATGGACTTAAAATCTGAGTAAAAGAGGAGATTTTTAAAAAATCCGAGACGAGGAAAAGGCGCAATTATGTTTCTATAAATGCTTGCAAATTAGCTAATATACATTACACAACGACATGCAATGCTACATTATTCTGACCACGAACTTATGGAACATCATAAAGGATTACTAAATCTTCGACCTCATTGTCACCGTTTTGATCGATTCAATCATCAAACAAAAAAACAGGAACAGAATTATTATATGAACACAAATAAGAAACAAAAAATAGCCGCTTTCAGCCTCAATCGCCCACTTCGATACAGGCCCGCAACCAGAAGCATGCCTTTTATACAAATAATGCCGGCGGGAGTTTGGCGATACTTGGCGGATGGCGGCGATCAATCTGGCTTGGGTGTTGTGGAAGGTCATGTTGGTGATTTTCTCGACAAATGACCAAACGAAGTATTCCAGCGCGTTCAGGTCGGGGGAAGAGGGAGCCAGTGAGACAAGGGCACAAAGTCGTAGCACTCCTTCTGAAGTCAAGCTTGGGTCGCTTTGCACTTTTAGGTTGCACTTGTAGGTTGCCACCAAGGCCGCATCTCCGATTTCGCTCGTTGAACATTGTGTTACTTTCAGACATAATAGAAGACTCTTATCGCTCTTAGGATTTGTACACAACTGACAAACTAGTAGATGGTTTCTAACACAAAAACAAGACTGGTTTTAATCAAACGGAAATGGAATCATGTCGTCTTTTCTATCGTGATAATTTTATCGTTCCATTCTGTACGAATTCGACACGTTTGAGACCAATAATCTCATTTAGTATTAACGCCACAATCTAAAATAAAAAAAAACCCCAAAAGAACTCCACAATCACCCAAATATCATTTTTAAAAAGGCGAAGAAAAACATGTTTGTAGTACTTGATAAATCCGACTTACTCACCAAATTAAAAACAATTCTTGAAGAAAAAACAACATTCAAAAGGGATTTTGTCGTTCTGTTTAGGAGTCATAATATTAAGGTGAAAGAGCCTGGTGTTCACTACGAGCTGTTGAATTGCCTGTGTGCTTTTCGCTCGACGACAGAAATGTCTGGCTTACATAGAGTCTGACCAATCTCTACTATAATGGATATAGGGATGTTGACTATCCCAGAAAACCACACCCCCAAAGATTTCTTTCCCAGAAATATAGGTTTTTTTTTCACGGGCTGACCTAAAAGGGGTCCGTCAGTTTCATTTTTCTGCCGGAACGTCGTATTTCGGTACTCGTTTGAGGGGGTTCGAGGTTAAATGCGTATTTGGTTCAAGTATTTCTTATGCATGGAATGTGATCCTTCCACCATCTTAGATCATACGGCCGATCTTGTTCTTGAGTGTTCCCTGCTCCCAGAAAGTATTATTATCTTTGTGCATCTAGAAGAATATTTTTTTTCTCCCGGCACATAATTCTTCTTGTGAACAGTTGGCTCTGCGGGTTTTACCTGTTTTGGAAATAATTTGTCAAAGTATGACGGCGTTTTTCTCGCGAACATCACTTTGGTCGCAGACATCTTGGATGGTGTATTCTCGTTAGGCGTTATGCGGTACACCTGAAGAAATTGTTGCAACGCTTTTTTGGATGAAGTATCATTTGCCTTCTTCAAAGCCCTCTTCAAGGTATCCACAAATAAATATACTTTTTTTCTTTTCTCGTTGTTTTACCGAGAAAACAAAATTCAAGCAGGCTATCAACAGAGAAATGTTTGGTCACAGTAAAAAAGAGTTTTTTTTTTTCAAATATATGCTTTAAAACGAATATAGCTTCTTGCAAAAATGAATAATTAAGATATTTTCAGAAGCGAATGTAAGCTAACTCCCAGAAAAAAAAAACTATTTTTTCCCCTCATTTTTTTCTCTGTGTGATTTAAACCAAAACTGTTCACTTCAACCAACAGTCCAAAAATAAAGGCTTTTAGATAAAGAAAACAATTCTGGGACACTAAAGATGTTTTCTTTCAAATTTGAAACTTTTGCACAAACCGAAAGTTTGAAATGAATTAAGTTAATTCTTTTTAGCAATAGACAGCTGTGTAGATTTTTTTCTATTCACGGCCGTTTGAAAAAAAAACTTTTCCGAAGTTAGGTTGTTTGGAAAAAAACTTTGTAGATCCAATATTTACTTTTCCAAAAAAGGTAGAAAAATACGAGTTGTTGAACAGAAGTTGGTTGTTTATTCAAAGTAAATCTTTGTGTGTCATTTTCCGAATACATACGTCGCCAATGTTGTGGTCCTATTTAGGAGTCACAATATTAAGGTAAAAGAGTTCTGGTTTCACTACGAGCGGTTAAAATGTGTGTGTACTCTTCATTCGACGGCAGAAATGTCTGGCTTACAAAGTGCCAGACGAATCCATACTATCATGGATAGAGGAATATTAACTACTTAAAACAGTATTTACTTCTCTCCCATTGCAAGAACTGTGACTCCAGGGTAAGAAAGTGGGATTGAGAAGCCAGCGCCACCGAGGACAGCCCCGTTAGAATTTCCTGGTAAGGGCACCTTCTCAAACTAACCCTTTCTCAAATAGATAAAAACAAAAATTGGAAAGGTCTCACTAATGTTTATCATGTTGTATACGTATCACTAATGTTTATCATGTTGTATACGTATCACTAATCTGTATCGTGTTCTATACGTATCACTAATGTGTATCATGTTGTATACGTATCACTAATGTGTATCGTGTTGTATACGTATCACTTATGTTTATCATCTTCAAAAGAAATGGACTTAAAATCTGAGTAAAAGAGGAGATTTTTAAAAAATCCGAGACGAGGAAAAGGCGCAATTATGTTTCTATAAATGCTTGCAAATTAGCTAATATACATTACACAACGACATGCAATGCTACATTATTCTGACCACGAACTTATGGAACATCATAAAGGATTACTAAATCTTCGACCTCATTGTCACCGTTTTGATCGATTCAATCATCAAACAAAAAAACAGGAACAGAATTATTATATGAACACAAATAAGAAACAAAAAATAGCCGCTTTCAGCCTCAATCGCCCACTTCGATACAGGCCCGCAACCAGAAGCATGCCTTTTATACAAATAATGCCGGCGGGAGTTTGGCGATACTTGGCGGATGGCGGCGATCAATCTGGCTTGGGTGTTGTGGAAGGTCATGTTGGTGATTTTCTCGACAAATGACCAAACGAAGTATTCCAGCGCGTTCAGGTCGGGGGAAGAGGGAGCCAGTGAGACAAGGGCACAAAGTCGTAGCACTCCTTCTGAAGTCAAGCTTGGGTCGCTTTGCACTTTTAGGTTGCACTTGTAGGTTGCCACCAAGGCCGCATCTCCGATTTCGCTCGTTGAACATTGTGTTACTTTCAGACATAATAGAAGACTCTTATCGCTCTTAGGATTTGTACACAACTGACAAACTAGTAGATGGTTTCTAACACAAAAACAAGACTGGTTTTAATCAAACGGAAATGGAATCATGTCGTCTTTTCTATCGTGATAATTTTATCGTTCCATTCTGTACGAATTCGACACGTTTGAGACCAATAATCTCATTTAGTATTAACGCCACAATCTAAAATAAAAAAAAACCCCAAAAGAACTCCACAATCACCCAAATATCATTTTTAAAAAGGCGAAGAAAAACATGTTTGTAGTACTTGATAAATCCGACTTACTCACCAAATTAAAAACAATTCTTGAAGAAAAAACAACATTCAAAAGGGATTTTGTCGTTCTGTTTAGGAGTCATAATATTAAGGTGAAAGAGCCTGGTGTTCACTACGAGCTGTTGAATTGCCTGTGTGCTTTTCGCTCGACGACAGAAATGTCTGGCTTACATAGAGTCTGACCAATCTCTACTATAATGGATATAGGGATGTTGACTATCCCAGAAAACCACACCCCCAAAGATTTCTTTCCCAGAAATATAGGTTTTTTTTTCACGGGCTGACCTAAAAGGGGTCCGTCAGTTTCATTTTTCTGCCGGAACGTCGTATTTCGGTACTCGTTTGAGGGGGTTCGAGGTTAAATGCGTATTTGGTTCAAGTATTTCTTATGCATGGAATGTGATCCTTCCACCATCTTAGATCATACGGCCGATCTTGTTCTTGAGTGTTCCCTGCTCCCAGAAAGTATTATTATCTTTGTGCATCTAGAAGAATATTTTTTTTCTCCCGGCACATAATTCTTCTTGTGAACAGTTGGCTCTGCGGGTTTTACCTGTTTTGGAAATAATTTGTCAAAGTATGACGGCGTTTTTCTCGCGAACATCACTTTGGTCGCAGACATCTTGGATGGTGTATTCTCGTTAGGCGTTATGCGGTACACCTGAAGAAATTGTTGCAACGCTTTTTTGGATGAAGTATCAGAATTGCACAGAACTAACATTCAGAATTGCACAGAACTAACATTCCTTCGCAAAAACCAGATCATTACAGGAATGCTCTAATCTCTGTTGACTTTAGGAACAGAGAATGAAAATCCCTAGCCTACTATTATATTAAAAATACAACTTAGCTGACTTATGGCTGAAAATAACGCGCAAATGGCTAATTGCCAATTTGCTAAAATTTTCGGTGATTATAGACCTGGCTATTTATATGGAAAATCTCATTCTTTTTCTTCGACCTATCATGTCACAAAGTACTACTCCCTTATATACATTATCGAAAATTGTAAATGAACTTATTCGCTCATGTCTAGCAAGTGTGTATAGTGTTAAGTTCAAGCAAGAACTATTACAACTTTTACACACCAAACAATCTTCAATAAAATCATTAGTTCGCATGATGTCGAAAACTAATGCACTAATACATCTGTAAAAGAAATAATTAATATAATCCTGAATATAATGTTTTGATTGCAGAAATTTCCCTCTCCACAAAATCGCCGAAGGTTTTCATTAACAGATGCCACATACAAATTTATTATGTCTAAACCTTCAACCTCATCTTATGTAACTACACTACGTCGTTTTATACACACTTATTCGTCATAATTAAATCAAATATTACACCCTAGGAGAGGCTTCATCACTATTTCCCAGACCTATACACATACAACCACCATTACACATTCGAAAATAGTGATTTCTCCCCAGTAACATTCCTCCAATTCGCATTGGCTGTTACCTTGAAATTCTATTATTCCGGATCATACAAAAAAACGAACACATCAGCCCTAAATCAAGATGGCCGCTCGATCGCTACGCATTTATATAAATAATTTATAATTTAGTTTAACGTTACATTTAATGACGATACCGTTGTTTCGTTCTAATTCGTCTAAATAAAAAATATCGTTGATCGATCGTTCAAACCTTATGAGATGAAAATATGAACTAATGTCTGGCGTACGTCTAGGAAATTTTTTCATTTATATATATATTATTCTAAAAGTTAAGTTTGTAACCAATGAGTTTTACGTTAAACATAAAAAAATGTAAATTGTGAAATCTAGAGGGGATGAAATTACATAAACGGCCGCCGAATCTCTTACTAAAGGAGTTTTCTTTTCTTTCCTGTGTGTGCGGGGGTCATTATTTATAACGTGTTTCTTTATTTTCGTTATTGAAAACAACGAATTGAGCAGGGGTCGCAAAAAATCGTTCCTTATAGCAACCATGCATGCACGTCTAGCAGTCTTCCTTGAATTGCTTAAAATAGAATAAAACATAAGAAAGAACCATAATGACTTACAAGGCCCAGAAAGGATAATATTGTTGCAACATCCTCAGGAGCTGCCATGTGCATTATTGCTTGAATATTGTCCCGATCTGATTTTCGACTATTTTTGTCAAATATGAATCCAACATAGAAGTTTGGAAGAATTTGCATTTGTCTGGTCTTAAGCGAAATCCATGTTGAATTCGATCGAGCACGGAAGCAAGACGACGCAGGAGTTCCTATTGAGATGTGCCTGCAACGATAATATCATCAATGTAGGCAGAAACTCCTGGTAATGAGCATTATATCCATAATTTGTTGAAATATTGTTGGAGCTGACTTGACCCCAAATAGAAGGCGGTTAAATTGAAATAATCTCTTGTGGGTGTTAATAGTGAGAAGATTTATGGAATCTTCATCAGTTTCCATTTGTAGATATGCATCTGCAAGGTCCAGTTTTGAAAAACAAGTTCCATCGTGTAATTTTGAGAACAGGTCTTTCGGTGCGGATAGTGGATACTGATATGTCTTTAGTCTATCATTTAGTCCTGCACTGAACCCCGCACATAGGCGTACTTTACCGTTAGCCTTCTTCCCAATGACAATAGATGCTGTTCAGGATGAGTAATTTGTATGTTGGATTACTCCTTCTTGTTGTAGGCGATCCAATTATTTTTCTACTGTAACTAAAGCTGCGTATAGTATTGGAAGCTTTGGTCTGAAGATTGGCTTTGCATCTGCCTTCAGTTTTAAAGTCGCTTTAACTTTAGAACAACATCCAAGACATTTTTCAAAATCATTGTTGAACTTTGCGTTAAGTATGTTCTTAAAATGTGTATCAGCATCTGCTGCAGCATCAATGTGTAAATAATTACAAACTGAGCTTAGATGAACATTGAAAAGATCAAGTTCTTCAATAAAATTCAAACCAACAAGATTCAGAGTTGATGCACCAGAAACATAACAGACACCTAATATAAAATTTTCCTTTAAAAAAACATTGCATGTTAACTCACCAGTTATTTTTAGCTTATTATTGCACCATTATTGCACCATTATTGCATCTCGTTTTAGATTTATTATTGCTTAACATTCTGTGCTCAGAATTTCTACTGTCATTTATTTGTCTTTTTCAACCATAAACATGTACGTATGTTCGGAAATTGTAATTCTGCCATGAAAATGAGGCTTTGAATTGATCCTCTGTCAGCGATTTCAAACGAAAATTTTTACATTGGAGATTGACAATTCCAGCATATTTGACAAAATCGTCTGTAACATTTTTCTTCAATTTCAACGGATATTAAATAAAGATGCTGACTCACTAAAAATGTGAAATCTGTTTTTTTTTTTTTTTTTTTTAGAAGAATGAAGTTTTAATATCTTTCATATTCTGCTGTGTCCAGCTTGCGACGAAGTAGTTGACGTAATTTTAATCCGTCGTCCACGGACGCGAATTCGTGTTGAAATGTATCCTTCCATCGTCCATACAAAACAGTAAAAGCTTGTTTCAAATTCGGATTGAACGAAAAAATCTGTTATTTTTATTGCTATGTTGTCCAGAAAATTGACTTTGGTGTTTCCATTAATGTTTGTGAAATTGTGCCGTTTTGATCTTTTAAAGATTCAGCTTGCTGATTACCCAATATTTATCCAATAAATTTTGACAAAAGCCATTCATTTCATTTGATGCCATACGGGGATCAAAGCGTTGATGGTGTAAAGATAGAAGCTGCATTAAAATTAACCAGCAACATATTTTCCCATTGAATCACGTGTGCAAGATTAAAGGAGAGAGAATTAGAAAGTTCTTGGTCATTTACGGCCTTTGAAGTGCTGCCATAGATGGCTGTGTAGTCAGCATAAATCTCTACGAATGATCTTAGGATGATTGGGACACCATTGAAGAGAAGTTTTTATGCCAAAGATGGACCCCCGAGAGACTCCAGCAATAACGCTGTGAGCTTCTGATTTCTGCCCATCAACCACACCTCTTATGAACCTATCAGAGAGAAATGATTTCATAATTGAGAAAATATTTTCAGCTATGTCGTAGCTGGAAATTTTGTGGAGTAGACCTTTATGCCATACCCTATTAAAGGCCTTTGGTATGTCAGGAGCAATTACCCTGGAAAAGAAACCTCCATCGAGAGATTCACTAAATATATGAGATATTACTGTTAACGCATCTATTGTAGATTTAGCAGAACGGACACCATATCGCATGTCACTGAGGAGATTATTTTTGCTGAGGTGGTTGACTACTTCTCTATTAAACACATTCCAATAACTTACTCATAACGCACACGAGGTTTATTGTCTGACCTGAGAGAGAGAGAGAGAGAGAGAGAGAGAGAGAGAGAGAGAGAGAGAGAGAGAGAGAGATTACTAGTAACCCAAATTTTTAAATACGGTGCATACTAATGAGGTTTTCCTGGGTGTTAGCAAGCAATTCTTTTTTAAGGCAACAATTAATCAGTTTTGTACGTATGGGAGCTAGTTCTGTTTGAAGCTTTTTCAACACAACAATTGGAATGCTGTCAGGGCCAGTTACTTTACTGGAATCAATGGTTTTGATTAACTTGGCAACATCACCCACAGTTGTTTGCCACGTAGCATGCTTTCAGGTACAAAACGAAATACAGGAGCTCGGGGGCCTTGGTCTCACAACGTAGAATTAGCTGCAAAGTTCTTGGAAAAAAGTTTGGCTTTGTTCGATGCTGATGAAATTACCTCAGATTCATTGATGATAGTTAGGAAAGAGCACACGTATCTGTTCAGGACCGTTTGTTATTTGTCAAAACTTCAAAGTGAACAAATGCAATTTGTAGTTTAATGATTATTTCAGTAATTGCATTTGAGCACGCAGGAACATTCTTTAAAGTGCAAAAAGCATTAATTGATTAATTATAAGCTCGCCACTTCAAGTTCATTGCTGCCTAATTATTAATCCCACAGCGACAATCTAACAATCCGAAAGAAATATTGCTATTTCGCTATTCATATTGCTCTCGGTGCTTATCAGTTAGCAAACTCATTTGATGTCGCTTGTGTTACAAGTCTATAGAATGATTTTCGAATTTAAACACTTCGTTCGTAATGTCATCTTCAAGGGAACAAGATAACAGCTTAAATGCTAAACTTAGCAAAAGAAAAATAATTTGGTTCAACTCCCCGTTTCGTTAACCATCCAACATAAATATCATTTTTTTTTTCTTAAAACTGATTGGTGAATATTTCAACGCTACGGGATGTTTAATATTTAGTAGGAAAACCTTAAAAATTAGCTACTAGATGAATAAAAATTAACTACTCGATAAATATTATCCGTAAATATTGAATAATTTGAACAACCGACATACAAATATAATGGGCTTATCACTGAAAGTAAGTAATGCAATACGTAGTGAAAATTCGAGTAACTGATATATGGGAAACAACCCGACTGTACTGATACTGCAGTCGCACTCGTATTCCTCAAGCTACCACCTTCATCGCGAGATCTGAACCTGGAACATTTATGTAATTCTTTCAAAAGAAAATGGATGAGTTTGATTCTGAAAATCCGCTGGCCCTTGACGTTGCAAGAGGTACAGTCTTTGATCTTTCTGAACTACATATCACGCATACTAATTCATGGAGTAACAATCATATGAGTTGTGTGTGAGGGATGTTGGGGTTGACAAAGACGATGATCGCAGATTGACACTTCTGGGAGGTGAAACGGAGCTGAATGCTGCGTCCATGCGAATGGCTTACCTAAAGTCACTCTCTCTACCGAGCTCAACAGCTCAATATAGTTGTCCGACTAAAGACAACAAAAGATTGAAAGAAAGAATACTTGGACGAATGAATCTTGTTAAGCGTTCACATATTTGTTCTTAGTTTGTAAACTTTGTTTACCCTTTTTTTTTTACAAATGAATAACTCAAAGAGTAGTATCTGTTATTAAATAAATTATTCTAAACTTAGATAATTTTTATTCTGTTCCAATCCAAAGTGGCATTCTTTGTGGGAAGCCACTATATAAAAACCGACTTTGTCTCTTAATTTGCCGTCGTCAGCAGACAGGTAAATAAGAACGTGGTTAATGTGAAATAGGCGATTGTAGAATAATAATGCAATAAGAAAGTGAAAATCAATAAATGTACAGTATGTAACTTATACCAAACGCAAGAAAATTTCTGTCGAATTTTTAGTGTTTGCTCAGATTTTGTATCGTTGCCTCGGAGACCTATAAAAATAGGAATTCCAGACGTCAAAACTGGAAGAACTATGCAAGTCGATTGAATTTTTTTTTTACGTTTGATAGAAATTATTTGTTGTGATTTTTTTCATCCCTTTTTCTTATTAGATATCCTGCATCGTCGCTGTGAAATATTATTTTAGGTACTAATGCTATCTTCTCAGTCTCTGTGTAATATTAATAAAGACTTGTATGACTTGATGGGACAATTAGTGTAAAAATGAATGAATGAATGAAACTCCTATTGTCTGGGAACAAAAGCGAATGTGTTATGTTCTTGCATGACCTTAATGCTAACAGAACAATGAACGCATAGCCCAACGGTTACGCCCGCACAATAATACACTCATTATCCACAGTCTGTGCCCATGGCACCCCCGGCAATTGCGTGATGGTAATTAATGTCGTTTAAGTGTAAACACAGGAGATAAAGAGACTGCATTAGAAAACAATACAAAAAGGAATGTGATCAAATTGGGGGAAATTATCGCATTTTGACGACGCGTGTCCACATGATTATCTCGTTTAAAATGGGGGAACGTGTCGCACCTTAAAATTACAAATACTAATCGACGCCTGCCAGCACTAGGGATGAACACGTTATACACGATTGGATTTATAGGACAAACTAATAAAAACACATTAAAATATTCTCGCTCGCTTTTAACTCATCCCCGCCATTTTTATCAATTTCTAAGATTTAATCATTTTATCATCCTCTTTTATTTACTCCCCCATTGCCCCATCCTTATGCACCTTGCCTCCTACTTATTTCTTGCTTTATTCTGCGTATTTTTATCCATTTAATCCACAGCAGCTATTGCCTCTTCTGAGAACTGTACCCACCGGTATATCTTCCAGACTTTACTGCATTAAATGTTTAGTTCTGTCTAACGCAGCTCATTTTACCAAATAAAAATATTCGAACGTATCAATATAAATATCTTAGACCAGTTTGAATGGGATGTTTGTGTTTTTATTTTTTTAAAGTTCAAAATGGAGTAATGGAAACATATTAAAGGTATTTGTAACTTCTCTTCCAATTTTCGGATTTTAATCGTATCAAATCACGCTTCCTTTCTTTTTGATGGAATGATTGTTGATATTTCTTCCGGTGAGTTAAGGGCATAAGATATATATATGTAGGTATGTATGCATTACAATAAGAAAAATGCGAGCATGAAACGTAATATGGTTAAGCTTAAACATTGAAAAATAAAGGACTAGTTGATAAAACTGGAAAAGAAAAGGACAAAATATTCTAGTAAAAAAATATAAGTTTAACTTAAAATATTGCAGCATTAAGCATTGATTACATAATGTTTAATTGAATTAAAAACTTTTTAATGATACAATATTTTAAGTTATAAATTTATTATATTTTTTAATAGAATATCTTGTCCTTGTCTTTTCCAGTTTAAAAACTAGTCCTTTACTTTTACATGTTAAAGTTTAACCATATTACTTTTCATGCTCGCATTTTTCTATTGTAATCCATGATTTTTCCAGGCTTCCTATAAATTCACTTGTTCTTTGTTTAATTTGAGTCTTATTTTGCCCCAATAAACACATATGTAATAAGGATGTACGGCACTCGTCTGCTTTCAATAAAATCCCCCAATTATTTCCATTTCGTGCTTTCATGTTCTCTGTTTCACTCGCCATTTCTCTTTCCGCAACAGCAGTGAATTAGTAGGAATAGTAGTCGCAGAAGCGACGTAGTTGCTATGGAAACCAGTCATAAAAAGCGTCGCTCGCCTCCTTACTTATTTTTACAATTTTGAACAGCAGAAAATTTACCATAACATTTGTTTTACTGAACGAAAATTGATCTTTCTTGTTCACAATATAGCTAAGAAGGTGATCTATAAACTGTTATGATTGTTTGGAATCTGATCGAAAAATGAGTGAGCGGTGAAGCTTTAAAGCATTTCTAAATGACTAAAACTGCCATTTTACTATTTTTTATTATTGTTGGCTCTCAAAGAGCTTTCACACAGGTCATCAAAGATCTCTTCTTGAAAAAAAAACGTGTGGTGTTCCCTGGAAGCTGTGACAGCAAGTCTTTCCAGAGTTCCAGTACTCTCCACCTCTTTTGATAATATTTGCAAATGAATTTGCATTATCGCAACAGCCGTTTACCATTGATTTCTCGCTGGCAGTGGCCATTAGTCTCAACTGGAATTTGAGTAGCAATAATCCTCCTTAATGGCCCAGTTCTCTTCCCACTTGTCCAGCGGAGGTCTGGTTAGCGCTCTCTCCTCGGCCTTTCCATCCTCCTTGACCCTTCTTGAATATTTGGCATCACTCTTTTTTTTTGGGGGGGGGGTAATGAGGCAATGAGAGGAGATTTGGGAGGCGTCACAAAACTTATAGATATGCAGCTTCAAGGTTCTCGGTTTCATGTAACGCTCCTTCTTGTCTAGCCCGCGCCTGTTGTTCATGTATATTAGTCTTCATATTCAAGGGTTTTACTTAATATTTCAGCTGTTTTCATTATTGGGTACTCTTGCATAATTTGGCCCGAATTCTCGTGAATTCCCGTCAAGCATGGATCGGGCGAGACCGGCAATTATCGGTGTCAGCCAAGCGTGCCGTAACAGACGCAGACTAATGAAAAAAACAAAACAAACCGGAAAAAATGCAAATGCAAAAAAAAAAAAAAAAAAAAAAAGAACTACCTTGAAAAATGAAAATATGTTTATTTCATTTAAGGGTGCTAGTGCACTTACTGATCCGCGCTATTTTTTTAAAATCGTATTTCCAAGTTTGATTAAAGTTTTCTAATATGTTTTTTATTCAGTTGTAAGGTTAACGTATAGAATAGTTACAAAACACCCTCCCCATGTTATAAATGGCTTTTTAAATAATAACATTATTATTTCAATAAGGTCACTAGTATCCATTGTAGTATTTAATTTTTTTTTTTGTTAGGTGTAAGTACAAGTTTTGTTTTGTTTTCTTTTATTTTTTGTAACCGTATTTTTTTTATTTATTTTTTTTTTGTGTGCTAATGCACTTACTTATCCACGCTATTTTTTATATCGTATTCCAAGTTTAATCAAAGTTGTATGATATGTTTTTTTATTCAATTTGTACAGAATAGGTACAAAACAGCCTCCTCTTCCCATGTTAAGAATGGCTTATTAAATAATAACATTATTATTTCAACACGGATCAATAAGTGCATGAGTACCTTTTTTTAAATTTTTTTTTTTTGTTGTTCAGTCAAGTTCTTTTGGTGGCACTGTCCATTTGTACATCTCCAGGAGAAACCATCCTTTACACACGATCTTTTTTTAAGTAAGCAGTTGTGTTTTTGTACCTCATTTTTTGGGAGCAGCATTTTTTTTTCTGACAATATGAGATTGTCTGCATCGATGTTCTCTTTTCTTTTTCTAACATGTATAGATTTATTTTCTTGCCTGTCATTTTTCTGTTTGGCGTGTTTGAAAATATATTTGTTTGTCAGCTTTTCTCTTTTTTTTTCTTTTCTTTTTTTTGCTGGTTTAGTCGCCTTCTTCCAATTCGAATGTCGTCTGCTCCCATTTAGATAGCTCTTTTTCATTGGTTAATCAAACTCACAAAAAATTCAATTAAAAAAATAATAAATAAATAAGTAACTAATCAGAAAAATAAAAAGTCACCCGCCCCTTAATATCACCTTAAAAATTAATAAAAACATAACAGAAAAAAATTAAATAAATATAATAAAAAGTCGAGTTGACGTTTCAACATTTTTGAACAAGGCTCGACTGACACCGATAATTGCCGGTCTCGCCCGATCCATGATTGACGGAAATTCACGAGAATTCAGATCAAATTATGCAAGAGTACGCATTATTGTTATTCGCTATATCTTTCCAGCCATTCCTCTGATTCCAATTTCTCCCATGTTTTCTCAAAGTTTTTCGGGATTGTTCCTAGTGCTCCTACTATTATAGGTGTTATTTTGATTTTCTTAATCATCCATTATTATTATTATTATTATTATTATTATTATTATTATTATTATTATTATTATTATTATTATTAATCAATGCTGTTCCCACAAGCTTTTTTGTCCTATAAATTTTAATTACAGAAATACTTTGCTAAAGTATTCGTCAGTTTTGATATTGTGTTATGTTTAAAAAAGAAAGCAAATATTCGATCTTCCACATCTATTTTCTTTTTCATTTTCACCCCCCCCTATGTATATATATATATATATATATATATATATATATATATATATATATATATATATATATATATAGTAGAACCCCGGAATGTATATATATATATATATATATATATATATATATATATATATATATATATATATATATATATACAGTAGAACCCTGGAATACGATGACCCTAGGATATGTCTTTTTCAGGTTACAGTGTGGAATACGATGTTTTTTCCGGTCTCTGGTTACGGTATTTGCCCCGCCTTATGGTGCTATTCATATATATATATATATATATATATATATATATATATATATATATATATATATATATATATATATATATATATATATATATATTATGCCGTATTCCGAGTTTCTACTGGCATACTACTACTATAAATATAGTAGTATTTGATGTGTTGATATTCCCCTTTGTTTATAATGACTCATTCGAATCTTTATATTTTGTCCTTTTAATTATAGTCTATTGGTAAAGATAATAAAAAGGACAAAATATAAAAATGGAATAAGTCATCATAAACAAAGGGGAATATCAACACATCCAGTATTACTAGTTAACCCGTAGTTTGAGAGAGAGAGAGAGAGAGCGAGAGAGAGAGAGAGAGAGAGAAACAGAGAGTAATTGTAGAGTCTAATTTTATATTTTTAATGTTTAACTGGTGTCGCAAATTCATACACACACACACAAACGCACAAACGCACACACGCATATATATATACATACATACATATATATATATATATATATATATATATATACATACATATATATATATATATATATATATATATATATATATATATATATATATATAGTGGAACAGAGACATAATGTGTATTATGATAGTTGATCGTGTCATGTCTAGAAATGATACAATGATATTATTTTCTGGGTTTCTATCAGCAGTCTGTCTCGTATATATCTGAGTGATGATTGTTCGAATAATTTCTATGGTAAAGAGTCAGTCACCTTTACCTTTATTAGAAAGTGTTAACACTATGTGAATTTGTCCCAAGTCTAAGCTATACTTTTGTGTAATTTAGCTTTGAGTTTTTTAAAATAAGGTTAAGTTTGTGTGTGTGTGTGTGTGTGTGTGTGTGTGTGTGTGTTCAGAACAACAACTAGCCCCGGTTTGTGGTGATTCTATTTTTCTGCCCACCATCTAAATATTTGCATAATTCACAGTGGACTTCCTGGCCTATCACGTAGTGTGTGATTTTATATACCTTTTCGGCTGTCTTACTACACTCGCTTATGTTGTTTACAATTTGTTCCCGTTGTCAACAGTTCTCTAGATATGCATCTACTATTGTTTTTATGTAGTTCGTTTTACTCGTGTTCTTTAGACGCGACTTTACTTATTTACAACTAAGATTTCCGTGTTGGCAATAGGATATGTCATTTTGCTCTTGAATGATTTTAATTTTTCTCTTCTCTTGAGATAATCATTTTGATCAGCTTCTAGAACTAAGAAATCGTCATCAAAAATATATTTGTATAGAGCAATGGGCAATGACAGGTGCGCAAAACAACGCAATCAATACACATAAAAATCAAGATAAACAAGATTCAAACACACATGCAGCAAATCTCGACTCTGAGATGAAAGAACCAAAACGGTAAGTGGTTATAACAAATTAGCCCAGAAGGAATATTAAAATAAACTTGAGTGAGTTGGAAAAGTAATCAATTTGGAATTGTGCAAACGGAACCAGTACAAACCGGAATCAGTATCGCAAAACAAAAGACACCAAATACAAACAACTAGAAAGCCACGCATGCTAATTGTCAACAAAAAGAAAAATAACCCTGCTAAAAACATTAATAACATTTTGATATTTTAATTACTGTTCATCAAAAATAATTCTTTTTTTTTCCGAATGTTTTCTGGTCATCTGTTGTTCATCTCCAATGTTTGTCATTTCATAATAGCTCATTAAGAGTCGCTCACAAATTGTGCATTTTTGGAATAAACACCTTATGATATCGCCGTTGTAGAAGGTTACATGGTGAAGCCAAATAAATATATATAAATATGTTACATATTGGAAACACTACGTCAATAGCTATTAAGTTGACAGTGTGGATTCTGATAAGGGTCACGCTGGGTGCATGATAATAAGTGAAATTTGCAAAATAAAATCATTCTCAGGGTTAAATCAATGATGACTTACATCTGAGGTTAAAACAAAATGATAAAGTTATATCAATTAGGCAAAGCAGAGATATGAGTCAAGAGTCATTTTTCGAGCTGAGAGCAAACAAAGGTTTTCAAATCAGTCTGTGGAATCTGTTTGGGAGACGGCAAACAATGCGAGTTTGCCATGTTGCACGATTGTTGGTTAACAATGTGGAAAACTTTGATAATTGCTAAGTGCGAAATGTTACACCATTGTCCGCATGTTATTTAATTCAGTTCAGTTAAGAATTAATGAGCTAAAAGAATCTTAATCTCTCTCTTTTTCTCTCTCTCTCTGATGTGAGTCAGTTCTCTCCCAAAATCAAACCATTAAGAAACTTTCAGCATACGTCACCTTGTGTCTTTCCTGCTTGAAAATAAGCTAAAGTCGCTCAAAACAAGAAGCGACTATAAAAGAAGTAGGAATGAAAGAAACCCCCCCCCACACACACACACATATATACAGGGTGAACAGAAAGTCCTTGGACCAATTCAAAAGTGGCTTATTAATAGAAAATTACAAAAATATAAATTAAACATGAATGAAAATTATAAGTTAGGAAACCAAGAATAAATTCAAATTATTTATTTTCAATGTGATTCCCTTCCTTTCGATTAGACGTGCAATTCTCTGTCTGAAGTGACCAACCGAGGCACGCAGCGTTTCCTGAGGTATTTTAGCCCATTCACTCAGAAGAGATGTCTTCAAAGCATCAACACTTGGATGAGCAACAGAACAGACCTTTGCCTCCAACAAAGACCACACAGAAAAATCCATGGGATTCAAATCAGGCGATGCAGGAGGCCACATCTCCTTACTCCAGAATCTTGGAAAATGACGTTGGCACCAGTCCTGAGTTTTTCTGGAGGTGTGGAATGGTGCTCCATCTTGTTGGAAGGTGAAAGGCTGATCTTTGAAGTGTTTCTTCATCTCTTCAAATGCTGGAACCAAAATATCGTTAATGTAGCGATCTGTGTTGATCTTAACCCCCTGCTCCACGAAAATCAGAGGCGACTTCCAAGATTAGCAGACTGCAGCCCACACCATGAGGGAAGACGGCTTTTGTCGGCGGAAAACTATTCTCACGGAGTCATCAATGTCTGCTGAAGACTTTGCGCAAACTTTGACGTTCTGATTGTTAACAGTCGCTTCAATTGTGAAGAGTTTTTCATCAGAAAAAACGATCTCTCGCCGTGCCAGCCTTCAGTTCTCCAAGAAGAAGCTTTGCTCTTTCAAGTCTCTTGTGCTTTTGGGCAGATGTGAGGTACTGTCTCTTTCTCATCTTGTAGGGGGACAACTGGAGATCGTTTTTTACGATTGTTCTCATCGAGGTCACGCTCACATTCATGTCTTTAGCCATTTGTCTTGCAGATCTCCTCGTGTCCTCCTTACCCTCTCTCGGACAGCTTTAATCACCTTCTTTGTTCGAGCAGTGCGAGGTCTTCCACTCCTAGGACGGTCTTCAGATGTATCAAGTTCCTTAAATCTGTTCACAACATGGTACACGGTGGATTTAGCCACTTTCAAGAGCTTAATAATCTCTGAGTTTGTCCTTCCCGCGCAATGAAGTTGAATTATGGCCTCTCGTTTGCTCATTTTTCTGAAAGTTTAAACAAAATTATTTTAATATTTTTGTTGAAAATAATTAGATCAATAGTTAGACTAAATACTTATATTATTCGAAAAGAGAAAAAGTGATTTTAACAATATTCAATTTTAAAACTAAAAATGGTCCAAGGACTTTCTGTTCACCCTGTATATACATTTATATATATATATATATATATATATATATATATATATATATATATATATATATATATATATATATAACTTTATTCGATTGGCAAAATTTTAGAATAATTATAAAGAAGTGAACCATCGCGTAAATTCAATCAACTAAAAAAATGGAAACCGGGGTGAGGAAAAGAAAAAATATATATAATGGGGCAAGTTATATGTACAATTCAATAAAATAAATAAGTCGATTAAAAACGATCGTTAAAATACACCCAAAGCACTTTTCGTTCAGACTAACATTTTCAAGGGTCATAAGTCTGAAAATTGTTATTTTTTTAGAATATTTGGTAGTGGTATGGAATAAGAGCGGAGAGGAGGTTAAGAGAAGAGAAAAAAAAACCCTGACTACCCAAATAATTCTAATTGAAGCCGGAGGTTTCTCTGCTTGCACAAAGTAGGGGGGTTAGCAATGATGACAAGTGCTTCGAGGACAGACAGGTGGAACTTTGTGCGTCCTCGGTACAAAACAGAAAAAGAACTATTTTATTAAAAATATAACAACTACACGTAACTAATAATGGGCTGCAGAAAATATAGTACTTCAGCTCAGATCTAAAATGGACGACATCCAATCTGTTGCTAAGATTACTGGAAAAATGATTGGATCATTGTACCTCTCCAAGAATTACATGACTGCTAATGCAATTCTTTATCTAAACTAAAGTAAGATACATCTTAAGCTGGAATTCTGCTGTCAAGAGCCAACCAATGCAGTATTTCGCCTTTGCAATCTAGTGTGAATGATTTTTTTCCTGTTTTTCACACTTCCTTTTTCACGGAAATGACGTAATTGTTTTTCTCTACTCTATCGTTATGGTGTTTAACTGAGCTAAAATGCCCTTTTCTCTTCCCTGCAACCTCTCTCCCACAGAAGAGACGTTGCAAGCCTATTTTTGTTTTATCGTTATTTTCATGGCAAGTGCTCGTCTGAGCTCCAATCTCTGCTTCCCTCGCCAATCTTTCACGAAAAACGCCCGTCTAGCTGAAACCACAGTCAATACTTTTCCCCACTCTTTATTAGAGCCTTAATAAAAACGTTGATTCCATGAACAAATCTTATTTCTTAGAAGTGCATGCCTGTGGAACTCTCTTCTGTTTGCCTGTTTCCCACCTGACTACAACTTGGATGTCTTCAAATTCAACATAAACAAATTTCTGATAAACGGCTCCCTTAAGCCATCCAATTTATCAAACTAACGATTACTACGATATTATCCCATTGATTACTGTACACGCATTAACCCTTATCCTCGAGTGGGTTCCCTGCCTTGATAAGCGGTGACTCCTATGAAAAACAATCTACTTTCTCCGCGTAAGACATTCTCAACAAGAACTCGTTCCCCCAGGGCATCTGTAAATTTTCTTTTCTGCCTCCATGTGTTTAACATAAAATGTAATGCCCATGTGTTTCCTTCGAAGAACTGTCCACCCGTGGAAAACATTATCACTGAATTTTTCCCTGCATACTACAACATCGTCTTCAAGCCTTCGTAAATGTCTTCGAATGATCTAAGAATATGATTTTGAAGACCGTTGATGAAGATAAGGGAGAGTTGGACCCAGGATGGAACTCTGAGGGACGCTAGCGTTGATACTTTAAGCTTTTGATTTCTGTCCATCGAAGACTATTCTTATAAATTTATCAGAGAAAAGAATTTAGAGTTGAGAGGACATTTCCAGATATTCCGTAGCTGGAAATCTTGTGTAGACTTTTTTTATATTCTAAGATCACTTGCACTAGAAACGTAGTCCCTTTCTAGAAATTCACTGGTCATGTGTGATATTACAGTTAATACATCAGCTGTAGATCTTGAAGGACGGAAACCAAGTACATATTTTGCTGTTGCTACTGGAATTATTGTTTTTGCTTCTATTAATATAATTACTACTAGCAAAATTACTACTGTGACTACTACTAATAATAATAACAATAATACTACTACAGGGAGTATCCTTTGTCTTTCGAGACCGAGCTGAGGCATCGATCGCTGCTGCTACTACTACTATTACGATTACTCTTTTCGATTTTAGTACTATGACTACTAAGCATCTACTACTGTCACCACTATTAGCATTACTATTACTACTGCTAATACAGAGAAGAAGAATATTCAACGTTTATATCAAAATTGTCATGGCATTATATGCCATATAGTACAAAGTATGCCACTGCTATTACTTTTACCATTTCTGGTTATACTACTATAACACTTACTAAAGCTGCTATTATTATTACTAATAATACTGCGCACTTATCTATACAAGTCTACCGGGTAACATTTCGCTAAATTTGTAAGTAAAGCAACCACAAAATATCTATTTATTTATTTGCGGACTTATCCTCATCTTCATAGTTGTTACTGTTTTATCACGTTTCGACCAACTATTCTTCTGGCCTTCTTCGGGTGGTTAACCTTCGGGACCCCCGTGGCGCACTGAATAGAGGCGTTGAATCTCTATGGTTCCAGGCGAGCATTGTCTGAAGACAACGGATTCAATCATAACCAAAGCATGCAAGATGATTAGTTGGCCAAAAACGTGGTGAGACGACAACAACTATGGAAGGCGGTAATTACTGAGGACACAGTGAAGAAACACACCATTCCAATCATGTTGCGGTCAACCACCTGAAAAAGGGCAGAGGAATAGTTGGATAAAACGTGGTAAAACAAGAACTATGAAAATAAGCAAATAAATAAATAAATATACAAATTACTCATCTCAAAAGATTCCAATAGTAATATATATATATATATATATATATATATAATAGCTACAAAATATACTACTACTACTAATGCTAATAGTAATAATGCTGCTGCTACTACTACTACTACTACTAATAATAATAATAATAATAATAATAACAATGTTCAACTGTTACCGACGCCTATCCTTACATTCAGTCCACTACTACCCGTCCCCGACATGCGTTGACAGATGGCATGAGTGTCGCCATTTTATTTGCATTATCTAATGGGCACGAGGCCATCCTATTGTCCACACTAATTTAAACAGTCAAGGCGCGCGATAAATTAAGTCACATCATTATATATTGTTAGTATCAGTTGTCATTCTTGGTTTTCTTCAAGCCCATCCTAGAAAAAAACGAAACAAAGACAAAAGCAACACCATCTTAGCCTGTTAAAAAAAAAAGAAAAGCAAAAAACGATCACTTAAAAATTCACGCCTAGGAGTAATAAACCTGCATTTTTGTAATGCATTTATGACCAGTAGGAATAACCAGTGTTACCCGTCCATAAAATCAATTAGGACTCCTCTGTACTTCTGTTAGGATCATTTGAAATATTTAGATTTTTATAGTTTTCCGATTGAATTCTACATGGGCCGTCTAGGTCCCTACACGTGGTAGCTTGTCTTATTATTTTCCACTACCGGCGAATGTCCGCTTTCCTTGAGTTCCTAGTATTTATTCGCTAGTGTTGTTTTCATACGGTGTTTTTTTATTGTTGAATGTACTTTTGTGGTCATAATATCAAGTTTTGAAATCTAAGGAAGTCATACCTACGTAATATTTTTTGTTATTCGGGTTTTCTTTCGCAAATATTGTGGTCTGGTAAACTACTAGTTTAAAACAAGCTACCACGTGTAGGGACCTAGACGACCCATGTAGATTATGCCTTCATGAAAAATTTGCTATCCTGTACTTTAAAGAACCCCAACATCTATTAAACTGTAGAAGAGAAATAACAAAAAAAAAAAAAAAAAACTGTGCTCACAAGATAAAATTTACTCTAGGATAGCGATACAAAATAGTTTTAAAACTAACAAAAACAATAGAAAATAAACAAATAAATAAATTAAATAAACATGAATATACTTAAACGATCACACATATATGTATGTATATATATATATATATATGCATATATGTGTGTACACATATATATATTTATATATAAACTAACATTAATAAAAAATTTTTAAAAACACACTAACCTAGATTTAAAACAGATCAAGAAACTAAATATCCAGGCTAAATAGAGCACACACAAAGGAACAGGTCAACCAGAGGTCAAATAGGCCTTTGTCCGATAAATGCATGTTCATTGGCTGATAGGAAAGACGCGGTGGATACTAGAAAGCTGATTGGCTAACTAAAATCTCAATAGAAGATGCGCATATAAAAACGACAAACAACCACATAATTCGCGCATAAGCCTGGAGAATCCTAGAGTGGATGAAACGCGGAATATTCAGTGTAGCTTAATCGCCATATACATTTTATAACTTACCGTATATATATATATATATATATATATATATATATATATATATATATATATTAGTGGAAATAGTGAGAATATGATGCATTCCTTATTGAACATATCAAGATAAATCAAGTGAAGCTCCCATTTGTTGGGCTATATATTATCCCAATAAGTCTCCTCTTAAAGAATTGATTTCATTCTCATCTGTTTACACCCCCATATATATATATATATATATATATATATATATATATATGTGTGTGTGTGTGTGTGTGTGTGTGTGTGTGTGTGTGTGTGTGTGTGTAATTCTTAGTTCGTTATAAGTGAATAAAACCATATTTCTACGTTACCAATTTAATTGAAATTTTCAGAATATTTATCTGTAAAGTCAAGGAATGTTTGCATGTTATTAAAATAAATTAACAGCGCAAATTATAAAAATATATAAAATAAAATAAAAGATTTTTCTTAAATGCGAACCTGTGGTCAAATTTTATTTCCGGTAGAATGCACGTTGGAATGATTTCACTACGATTTGACGATTTCGCATGACAACATTTTCAGTGTTACATCGCTAAGTATAATAAGCATTTCTTATTTTTACATTTTTTATTTCATTTTTTATCCAAAATTTACATTTATAATTCATTTGTTTATTTCATCCATCAAAAAATAAGTTTTATTTGTTTTTTACGGCATCTCGCATTCCAAAATTCCATTTTTTTAATTTAAATTTCAAGTGTTTAGATTAAATCCAAGCCTACCTAAAATAAATGTGTTTAATTCTTAAAAATATTAATAAATAAAAAATAGTATCCATTTGCTTCGATCGATTTTATTTGCTGTACTTTTTTTCATATATAACTTAATATTTGAACTTATCTCGAATTACAGGATTTAACCACTTTCCGGCAATTTGTGCAAATTCATTTGCTGTTTCTTTTTTTTTTGCAGGCAATCTTATTTCTACATTTTTTACGGCGTCTCGCATTCCAAAATTCCATTTTTTTTTTTAAATTTAATTCTTAAAAATTGTTTCGATCGAATTCATTGCATTTTTTATTCCTCGCGTGTTTCTCTCCGTTTATTTTTTATTTATTTTTTTAAATTTTTTTCTGATATTCAACAAATTCCTTGGTAAGTTTCTTTCTTTTCCATAAAAATTCATTGCTGTTTTTTTTTTTTTTCATTCAATCTTATTTCTACATTTTTTACGACATCTCGCATTCCAAAATTCCATTTTTTTTAATTTATATTCCAAGATTACATTTTTTTTTAAATTTAAATTCCAAGTGTTTTGATTAAAACCAAGCCTACCTAAAATAAATTTGTTTAATTCTTAAAAATATTAATAGCATCCATTTGCTTCGATCGATTTCATTTGCTGTAAAAACTTACCGCATTTTTGCCCCCCCCATCCCATTTTTATTCTTCTCCACGTGTTACAGGTGATTCTTGGTAAGTTTCTCTCGGTAAATCTGTCTAAATAACTTCATATTTGAACTTATCTCGAATTACAGGATTTAAAAATTATTTTGTTTTTCTTACTAATTCATTTGCTGTTTCTTTTTTTTTTTTGCAGTCAATCTTATTTCTACATTTTTGTTTTTTAACGGCATCTCGCATTCCAAAATTCCATTTTTTTTAATTTAAATTACAACAAGCCTACCTAAAATAAATTTGTTTCATTCTTAAAAATTGTTTCGATCGAATTCATTTGCTGTAAAAACTTACCGCATTTTTTATTCCTTACGTGTTTCTCTCCGTTTATTTTTTATTTATTTTTTTCATTTTTATTCTGATATTCAACAAATTCCTTGGTAAGTTTCTTTTTTTTCCATAAAAATTCATTTTCTGTTTTTTTTTTTCATTCAATCTTATTTCTACATTTTTTACGGCATCTCGCATTCCAAAATTCCATTTTTTATATTTAAATTCCAAGAAGTGTTTTGATTAAAACCAAGCCTACCTAAAATAAATTTGTTTAATTCTTAAAAATATTAATAAATAAAAAATAGCATCCATTTTTTTCGATCGAATTCATTTGCTGTAAAAACTTACCGCATTTTTTGCCCCCCCCCCTGATTTTTTTCCTTCCTCACGTGTTACAGGCGTTTCTATCCGTTTATTTTTTATTTATTTTTTTATTTTTTTACGAATTATTACTGATTCTGGATATTCAACAAATTCCTTGGTAGGAGTAATTTGGTAGGGAATTATACACAAACAGACAATTTAACTTCTCTCTCTCTTTCTTTCTCTCTCTCTCTCTATCTATATATATATATATATATATACATACATACATATATATACTCCCCTGTCCATATATATATATATATATGTGTGTGTGTATATATATATATATATAGAGAGAGAGAGAAAGAAAGAGAGAGAGAGAAGTTAAATTGTCTGTGTGTGTATAATTCCCTACCTACACATTCGAAATTTGACATAAGAGGTATTGAGATTTGGGAAAATCTTTTTAACTGGTTTTCAGCCAGGAATTCGGCTGTCAAGGGGTCAAAGTTCAACAATTTGACCTATGAAAACTCTACCGAACGCCTCAGCCAATTTTACGTCTAAACACTGGAAATTTTAGATGTGGGTTATTTGGACATGGATCAAACTTTTTTAATTTATTATAGCCCAAAATAATAAATGTAAGGTTAAAAATTGAATTAAAGGTTTAAAAAGATGTGACATTTTCGGTCTTTAGCTAACTATTCAGCCAGTTTTTGGTTTAAGCATTTGAAATTTTACATAAAGGGTATTCAGACATACAGCAAGAGCAAGGTTTTCATCAGTTTTTTTCGAAAATTTGGCTGCCAAGAGGTCAAAGTTGCAGATTTGACCTTTGCAAACTCTACCAAACTCCTGCACCAATGTTAGATCTTAACACCTGAAATTTTAGATGTAGGTCACCTGGACACGAATCAAACTTATATATAAGTTTGGTGGTTAAATTTCCAAATCTCCACAATATAAAAATAGCTAATTAACCACAGTATATAAAGCACTCACTCAAACATCGATCCCAACCCAACGAATAGCAAAACCTACTCATCCACAGATCGCCTCCAAACAGAAATATATACATTTTAAATGAATTTTAAATAAAATTAATTAAACCAGATCACACTACGACAACACGCATAATGAACAAACTGTATCTCAGTTAATCAAGTTGCCTTTAAATATACCCTCAAAATTAAAAGAACTCAACCTTAAACTCACTTAAATAAGTAACCCTCTATCACTCACCCATCTGCACAGCAAAAACAGAACGCCCACCCCATATCATGCACACTCTCATTGAAAATCACAAGAATATCCATTTCCCATTTGAACTTAAAATCAAGAGGTCAACATATTTACAGAATACTAAAATACAAATTCCCCCGTGAACAAATTCCATTAAGCAGCCGTCTGCTCGCCCAATTTTTACCCTCCCCCTCTCTGTTTACCCTCTCTACTTCACCCCACTCTCCTCTTGCACTCATCTAAAAGGCTCCCCTCACCCACTATAAACAAGAAAGCGAACTAGCACTCTACCGAGATTCACACCAGAAGCCAATCCTCCAAATCACCGTTCTGAATATCATCTCCCGGATTATTTTGCTATCTTGCTACTCATATTATTGATTTCGAGGTCCATTGCATACATAACTCAATGCGCAAATTCTATCACCCACGGGGATAATTAGAATGGAATGGTATATCCATCCAACATCGGATACACTAAGTCAACACCGAAAAAGATTTTGGACTAAATACACCAACACACACTCAACGTACCAACAAATTTAATGTACATTTCCCTACCAAAAAACTCCAAAAACTACCAAATAACTCTGTTAATTTTTGGTCTACAGACTCGTAATTTGACATTGGGCATTGAGATTTGGTTGTAAATGAGTTAAAGTTCAACGATTTGGCCTTTGAGAACGCTACCAAACTTCTCCGCCAATTTTGAGTCTAAACACTTGAAATTTTAGATATAGGTTACTTGGACATGGATCTAACTTTATAATTTTATTGGAGTCCAAAACAATAAATGCTAAGGGGCAAAAATTAAAAAGAAGGTCCTTCGCGGTCTCTAGGAAATTATTCAGACAATTTTTGGTCTAAACATTTGAAATTTTACATAAAATGTATTCAGTGATAGGGCAAACTTTTTAATCGGTTCTTGGCCGAAAAGTTGGCTGCCAAGGGGTCAAAGTTCAAAAGATTTTACCTTTGCGGTCTTTAGCAAACTATTAAGCCAATTTGGGGTTTAAACATTTGAAATTTTACATAAAGGGTATTCGGACATGCAGCAAGCTTTTAAATCAATTTTTGGGCGAAAATTTCACTGGCAAGAGGTCAGAGTTTAAAGAGTTGACCTTTGCACGCTTTACCAAATTCCTCCGCCAATTTTGGGTCTAAACACTTGGAATTTTAGATGTAGGTTACTCGGGCATGGGTCAAACATTTTAATTTAATTTTGAGCCCAAAACAATAGATGTTAAGGAGTCAAAATTGGGGTCACAGTTAAAAAAAAATTGATCTCTGCTGTCTACCAGCTTTTCTCGATGGTAATTAAGGAAGTTTATTATATAGAAAGGCATTACGGTACATATGCACAATTTTTTATATATACATATGCACATAAAGTTATGAACAGTACACAGGGCCCGATCAAAGCCGGGCTGAACTTCTAGTATATATATATATATATATATATATATATATATATATATATATATATATATATATATATATATATATATATATATATATATATATACAGTGATGATGATATTTATTGGCACGGTAAAATAAAAGTTAAATTTTGTCTAATAAATTCTAAAAAAGGGATTAAATTAAAGAAAATAACAAAGTATATTATGTATTTTTAACTGGACTTTCCGATGCAGCAATCGGATTTTAGAAAAAATAAATAACAAAGGAACAACAAACATAATTGCAAAAAACCCTTGTTCAAAATTATTGGCACGATTTATTTAATAATCAATTGTATAGCCTTTGGCCTTGATTACCTTCCTCAGTCGCTTTTCATAGTTTACAACCAAGTTGTTGCACTCTTCAGTAGTAATTTTAGCCCACTCTTCCTGACAATAATCCTCCAATTGAATAAGATTCTTAGGCTTCCTTTGCATTACCCTCAATTTTAATGTTCTCCATAAATTTTCAATTGGATTAAGGTCTGGGCTTTGTGATGGCCACTCCAAAACATTAATATGATTGTCCTCAAGCCATTTCTTAGTCAGTTTAGCCGAATGCTTTGGGTCATTATCTTGCATGAACCACCAACGACGACCAAGTGAGAGCTCTTTAGCAGAGTCTTTCAGGTTTTCATCCAATATTTTAACATAATCTTCCTTTTTTATGCTACCTGTGACATTAACAAGTCGCCCTGGTCCAGAGGCAGCAAAGGATCCCCAAAACATCAAACTGCCTCCACCGTGCTTCACTGTGGGTATGGTGTTCTTAGGCAGGAAAGCTTCGCCAGATTTTCTGTAAATATAAGACACTTTATTATGGCCAAATAACTCTATTTTCGTTTCGTCAGTCGTTTCCAGAATGCAACATCTTTATCAATATGACGTTTTGCAAAGGCTAGCCTTGCTTTCAGGTGCATAGGCTTCAATAAGGGAGTCTTTCTCGGACGACATGCTTTTAAACCAGCTCTCTTCAAAACTCTACCAACTGTATGTCGAGATACATTCACTCCAGAGGTGCTCTGTTAATCAACAATCTCCCCAACAGAGATCCTTGGGTTTTGTTTTACTTGTCGAACAATTTTCCGTTCATCTCTTGGGGAAAGAATCCTTTTTCTCCCTCTACCCTCTAAACTCATAACGTGGCCTTGCGATTTGAACTTGTTTATTATGGCTCTAACAGTGGATTTGGGAAGGTTTAGCTTGTTTGAAATCTTATCATAGCCCTCCCCATTGGTATGGCATGCTACAACAAGCTTCCTGACGTCTTCGCTGTGTTCCTTAGTTTTAACCATGGCGATTGAAAATTATAATTTAGTCACTTATAATAGTTTAAATAAATCGCTATCTAAAAATTATCTGAAAAAAATTATTCACTGAATTAGCGTTAAACAAGCATAATATGGCTATAAAAAAGTTCAGAAAGCACGTAAACCGGAAATTGATTGATATTATACTGATACTAAAAGAAAAACAAAGCCGTGCCAATAATTTTGAACAAGGGTTTTTTGCAATTATGTTTGTTGTTCCTTTGTTATTTATTTTTTCTAAAATCCGATTGCTGCATCGGAAAGGCCAGTTAAAAATACATAATATACTTTGTTATTTTCTTTAATTTAATCCCTTTTTTAGAATTTATTAGACAAAATTTAACTTTTATTTTACCGTGCCAATAAATATGATCATCACTTTATATATATATATATATATATATATATATATATATATATATATATATATGTATATATATATGTATATATATATATATATATATATGTATATATATATATATATATATATATATGTTGTTTCATTGGATGTACTTCTAGGAAACTAAACTCTACTGGCTATATATATATATATATATATATATACACACACACACACACACACACATATATATATATATATATATGCTACTGATGAATATTTGGTATCCGTCTTAAACTATACTAGCAATTTTAAGCCGAAATGATATTACTAATTTTCAATATTTATTTCAAATGCGGATAGCGTAACACAACTTCTGTTAGCATGACATTATTCTGCCAGGCATTACCTCCTTATTTTAGTAGGGGCATAATAACACCTGGCTTGTCGTCTGGAAGGTTTTACATACTCAATTTGGGGGTATTGAATTATCTCTTCTGTTGTCATCAAAATATCCTCCCAGATATTATCTCCTCCTTTTGATGTGTAGTATAGTGTATTTTCATGCGTTATGATACCGTCCTCTCGGCCACACCTCCTCATTTCGGCCAACATATTTTTACTTAGTCGAATTATGATGTTAAATATAAAAGTGAATTCTTTTCTTTTAAGTGATTTATGTCAAATAATAACCGTAATATTTACCTGTCCCTTATAAGATTAAACACTTCATCACAGAACATGTTGATTTTTTCTTATGCGGTAAAAGTGCTATAATGTTGACACAATGAACGAATTATTTGAATACATCAGGGTGAAATTTACGGTCTAATTTTCAAGTTAGTGATTATATAACCCTCTCGAAACCATATGCGTTGATCGTGATATAAAAAAAATCCTTTGATCACTCTAGACCTACTTAAATGACATTTACGCTTACATAAATATCAACTAAATACTCGCCGTTGTTGGCCGAGTATGTTGCTTGCTAATGGAGTCAGAGATGGCTTCATATCCGGGCTCGAGTCCCTCGACCGGCGGTAATCGCGACTCCCGTTCACTGTAGATTCTCGAAAGGACCAAACAAATGTAGGTATTAAAATAATAAGAGCATATATATGCATACATAGGTATGTCTATATTTTTGTATGTACCGTATTCACTCTTAAACTAATTAACTGACATTTATAAATTTTGGAAATGAGCTGCAAAGTGTAAAGAGTCAAAATGCGTGCTAGATTTTGTTTACGTTAATTCAAAAATATTCCCCAAAATTCAGTTTCTTCGAAACATTTTATAGGATTAACTTTAAAATAGGAAAAAGTCTACAATTTCAAAATGAAAATATTTCAGATGTGCAACAAATTTTGATCTAGAGAGATTAACTGTCAATGAGCAGGATTCAATAAATTTTTAATTACTTCTTAAGACCCCTTAAACATAAACCTTACATTTTGGATGTTTTATCAAATCAAAATCATGTAATAGAATTTAACATTAATTGGAATAAGGATGAATACAATTAAATACCAAGAAGACTGCGATAACCACGGCAAAGACATGAATTATCTCTGCTGTTGTCATCAAAATATCCTCTATCGCACTAGAACATTTCTCACACCTGCCAGTTTTCCTGGTGCACTAATCACTAGCTTTTTAATGGTCGACAGGGTGAAAAAAAAAAGCTGCTTTAGCCGCCGCACTGTCTACCAACTGCCACCTTCTGTCCCATGTATTCAGACGAATACTTATCTAAATTTTAATAAAATGTAATAAAAAATGATACATAAATTGTACGTAACACATTATGATGGCAAATCTAATTGATAAAACTCGGTATATATGTGTGTCTGTCTCCATCCTTTCAAAACGCATCTCGTCCGGGGCACAAGGGCACAAAACAGCTTGAGGCAGGTCAAATCATCGCCCTTTTATGAACCGTTCTTTTCTGAGTTTTTAACCGTAAAAACAGTTACTAAGGGGTTAACACTGAAAAAAAGAAAAACAACCCCAAAACAGAAACTTAGCAGGCGTAAGTGGGCTAAACGCGTTATTAGTACGCATGCGCAAATCTACACATTTCTATGTTAAAATCGGTTAATTTATAAATATTTCTTATCTATTTGAACGATAACGAGTAACGAGCGCTATATATTTCAGTTTCGATTCCAGCAGATGGCACCCAGATGATATCAACAGAGAATTGAGTATATTAATTAAACATAATATCTGCATAAATTAGAATGTGCATATTTAAGCGTATTTTATGATCGGGCAACACAAGGCGGCCAGTTAATATTGTATAAAAAAATGTCTTCCTGTGATATATATATATATATATATATATATATATATATATATGTGTGTGTGTGTGTGTGTGTGTGTGTGTATGTGTGTGTGTTTATATATGTGTGTTGCTTGTGTGTGTGTGTGTATGTGTGTGTGTGTGTATACACGCTTGTTTATCTGTCCCTAAATGTGGTGTCTGTGTATATTTATTGCAGGGAGACAGTTTCCACGTAAATACGTGAGGTTTATCGTCGTCGACTGCTCCGATGGCTTGCGTTCTTCTGGCTTCTTAAGTGTGTCCTAGTTTAGTGAAGAAAGAAAAAAAAAATGTCCACACGCCATTTCCGCATGGGACCACATATACATACCAACATACGTATGCCCAGACGTATTGTCTCAATCTCTATCTCCACACACACACACACACACACACACACACACACACACACACACATATATAATAATATTTTAAAAATATATTTAAAATATATAAATAATATTTTTTAAATATATTTAAAATATATTTATCCACTGACACGTGTTTCGTCGTCTATGACTCATCAGAGGGGCTGAATCCAGCGAGACTCGAAATCAGGACCCCACGGTAATGTCTTTCCTCGTAACCCGCTGGCCCATCTCGCTGACTGTTAGGATATATCGCGATTTATTTAGATTTTATTTGTTTTCGTTTTTTTATTGTTTTTTTTGTTTTTTTTTTTGCGATACGTTTTGAATGAATTCAATTATTTACGAAAGTGCATTTTTATCTAAATGCGAGTTAGGAATAATTTTCCCTTTAACCAATTTGGTACCCCCCCCCACATGGGGAGCGGTATATATAATATTTTTGAAAGGTATACAAAAAATTAAGAATAATTGAACTTCAGCAAGGGTCGTTGATAGTGCTCAATCAAAGAGAGTAAGTTATAGTTTTTATTTTTTTTATGAATGCAGTCATATTTTGCTACGATGTGCAGACTGTTTCGATTATAATTGACCTCATCAGGCAAGAAAATTAAAAAATTAAAACTGTTCAAGACCATTTTCAATTTTTGAATTGAAAATCGTCTTGAACCTTTTTTATTTTTCAATTTTTGAATTGAAAATCGTCTTGAACCTTTTTTTATTTTTCAATTTTTGAATTGAAAATCGTCTTGAACCTTTTTTTATTTTTCAATTTTCTTGCAAACTGTGGTTTCATTTACATAAACAAAATTTAAAAGCTATATATATATATATATATATATATATATATGTATATATATATAAAATCTATTTCTATTTAACAATTTTAGTGAATTTTTTAAATGCTGATATCATAGTCCTAGTGATTATGAAATGTCTATTGGCCTTAGTCTTGAAAAGATCAAGATATAGGTAGGAGGAAAACAGTCAGCACGAAAAGAAATTACGTAAACTTACAGTTCTTGGGAAGAAACTACTGGAATAGGAAGCTGTATTACAATGTATTACAATGAGGTATCAAAACAAAGAATTGATGGGAACAACTTAATCAACGAACGACCTGGATCAAAGGAAGCAGGGAATAATCAGAAAATTATGAGGAACCCATTCCATAAGAGTATTTATACATACATGTATATATATATATATATATATATATATATATATATATATATATATATATATATATATACATGTATGTATATATATATATATATATATATATATATATATATATATATATAGTCTAAAGAAGCATTGAATAAAAAAATGCAAAAATAAAAATAAAGAATGCAGTTAAAATTCCCGGATGGGAAAAATATATTAAAAATATATTATTTATATTATATCGCAGACTTAGCACCTACATAATCCGACTTTTAAAATGTTTATAATGACCAAATAGAATTCATTTATATAAGGATGAAGAATATATATATATATATATATATATATATATATATATATATATATATATATATATATATATATACTGACAAAAGTACCCGTCGTTGACTGGGTTCAAAAAAAGACTACAGAAAATGGACTCAGATTTATGAAAGTATGATAGGTTATGAAAAGGAAGGGTTGCAAAGAGATAGCTTCGAATTTCGGGGTATCAAAACCAAAGCAAAATATGATGAAAGTAAAAATGAAATAGATAAATCTCATAATTAATTATACCATACCTGTTCACACTGACACACTTATCACAATATTCTGTGGATCTATATTTAAAAAAAATATAATATAATATATTAAAAAAATATATAATATAATATATTAAAAAAAACTTGTTAAACTTTTTGACATATTTCCATTCTATGGAGATCAGGCGCGAATGAACACCCTATAATTTTATTATACCATATTTCTTCAAACTGAAACATTATTATCAAAGTATACTTACGCAGATAGATATGAAAAGTCTTTATTCAAGTTTGTGCCTATTTCCATTCTACGGAGGCCAGGCGCGAACGCAGACCCCAAAATTTTATTATACCATCCCTATTTAAGTTAAAACATACTTATCAAAGTATTATTATGTACATCTATATCAAAAACACTTGTAAACGTTTTTTTTTTATTTTTTTATTTTTTATTTCCATACTTTGTGAACCAGGCGCGTACGCAGACCCCACAGTTTTAATGAATCATCATTATACTAGATCAAACATACCCATTCCTCTGTCCCGATACATCTTCTATCATTATATGTGATCAGTTTTCTATAATAGTCAACCATATCGGATCCTATTCGTGACCAGACACACACACAGACGTTCAGCTTTATAATATATATATATATATATATATTGTAAGTTATAAAAATATATGGCAACTAAGCTACACAGAATCTCCTGCGTTTCATTCCTATCAGTAATCCTCAGTAAATTGATTAAGTAGTGTTTTTTTATAGCTAGGATAATCAAATTATATGAAAAAGCCAGAACAGTATATTTTGATCCGCCATATTTAATAAATAGAGGGAGACAACCTGAGTCAAACTATAGAGATTTTAAAATCAGTCTTGTAATAGTGTCGATATACTATTAATAGTAAAATCCATAAAAAAATATTTTCTATATATAAAAAATGCCACTTGATCAATTTACGTGATTTTTGGGATATGACATTTTTGTTCAATGACGTACCGTAACATCACAGAAATTTTTCTATATATATTCATTTATTTATTTATTTATTTTGATTAGGTCAAATTCTGGATATGGAAAATTATTTTGATATTAATACTTAATCTTCTCTTCTCTATCTCTTCTCTATTCTATCTATCTATCTATTTATCTTCTTCTATCTATCTTCTTTTCTTCTTCTTCTATCTATCTTCTTCTATCTATTCTTCTATTCTATTCTATCTATCTATCTTCTATTCTATATAAATAAAATGAACTCATTTTTTCACGTCTGAGTTTGACCTTAATAGGATTAAAAATCAAGACATTACATGCAAATGTAATGTGCACAAACTGCAGCACAGGATCTGTGAAGTGTGCTATAGGCCTATTAACCTTACACTTCCTCGATAACCGTACACTCCTATATTTTCCCGGTGAGAGTTCACTGACAAAATCGGTTAGATTCAATGGAAGTTGTAACATCTTTTCTCTCTATTAGATTCCGCCTTTTCCCGGTCCTCATTTACACCGTATCGGATGCGTTCACAAGGAACTGTACGAGGAAACACCGGCTTGGAATCGTACAGGGTTATTCATGACGTTTTTTTCTTCTTGTTTCCCTGATTTATGTTTGCTGTTTTTACCCTAAGTAAAATAAAAATAAAAATATATAAAAAGAAAAAAATATAAAAAGAAAACGCGATTATTATTATTGTTTTCTTTTTGCTTTTTTTTTTTTAGTCAGTGTAAGACGCAACCTGCGGGACTAACCAGTTCTAACTTCCGGTTTTAACGACTCTAACCTTGAAATATAACTATACCTTTATTTATTATTGCTTGCAACTAAACATTTGTTTTTACACAAAGACTTAATTCTTTACTGTTAATAATAATTACAACGCAACGATATCGTGAATTCACTTGCATTTAAATTAAATTAAAATTAAAACAAATAAATTCATTTAGAATTCGAGAAAACAAAAAAATTCATTTCAAAGTTGTTCACTGCGGAAATGATATTTTATCTAATTCCCTTTTTAGTTAATTAATCACATTTTTTTCGTGTTTTTTTTTTTTTTGTTTGTTTTTTTTTTGGGGGGGGGCGCTTTCGCCTCAATAATTCGAGTTCGAGCCATTGCCCCCACCATCAAAGTTTTTATTTTTATTTTTCAAACACCCGGGGACCGCCGGACCGTTCGTATTGAATCACATTCATTTTTTAAATTTTTTTTTCAGAATTTCTTCTTGATAGTTTTAACATTGTTTGTTTTTATAATATTATTAGGGTTATTACTTCGCTTTGTTTTTCATTTTACCACCACAACCACACACGCATCTAAAAACCCGGGCAACGCCGGGTACCCATCGCTAGTATATCTATATATATATATATATATATATATATATATATATATATATATATATATATGTTTGAGAAAATACCCACGAATTGGAATCTGTAATAGTATTAGTATCGGGAAAAATATGAATAGGTTCTTTATTTTTTTCTTTCTTTCTTTTTCCTGTCAAATAACAGTCCTTTGCTTTTAGCTACAATAAGCTGTTGGTCAAGATCAAAGTGTAGTATCTGTTCTTCAGATGCTGCACTTCCATTTCTTGTTCTCTTTCGGTGGAGGAGAAATCTTTCACGACTGAGACAATTTTTATTTTTGTACCTTTTCTCCACGTTAAAAAACGACCCTGGTGTCTAACTCTGTCCCGTGGGGAGGCATAGTAAATAGGTACAATAAGCTGTTGTTTTGCAGTAATTCTTTCTAGCACCCACAGGTCGGCCGGCTCACTTTCGAAGGAGTAAGAGGGGGACACTCACGTGTTTGCCAAGCATACCTTTCAAACCACCACGCATCTTTTTCCTATCTTCTATATCAGTCAGCCAAAATTCGCCTGTTGCAGCGGGTCATTTTGCTTTCGCTCAGGAGGAAAAAAAAAAAAAAACTCGACGTCACTTTCATATTTCTTCTCCTCTGTTTTTTTTTCCTTTCAATCTTGATGCATATATATGCATTTCATTCTGTGGCGCCAAGCTCATGCCACAGAGCTTAAATTTGGAGCCGGCATTAACTCGGTACACGAGTCGTCAATATGCGTACGTGTGTTGGCTGCGTCGTGTAAATGATGGAGCCAACGACTGCGTTACATTTAAAACAGAACCCTCTATTTAATTGGGGGTAAATTACTCATTTCACTAGCCTTGCCAGACAGAAGCCTTAAGTAAATTGCACTTTCTCACAATTAAGATTATTCTTTATCTCTAAAAAATCTACTATCAAACCATATATGGAGTACTGTTATCATATTTTACTGGACACTTTCTACAGGAAGGGGCCGTTTTTTTACCAATATTTTCGAATGTCATCCCCTCTTTTCGATTGTCTCGCCTTAATTTAAACCTACTTCACTTCTGGTTTGGTAATGGGCGCAACAGCAAACATGTCACGTTTTTTCACATTATTTTCGTCCTTCGCGGTATGGGTTTGAGTCTGCCTGCCTACTACCACTTTTTTTTTTTTTTTTGCTCAACACACACACCTCCAAACACATGGACAACGCCGGGCACGCAGGCTAGTTAAAAATAAAACAAAATGGTAGGCAGAATAATAATATTAAAATAATAATAAAACAAACGAATAATAATAATATAATCACGTTAAAGGTAAAGTAATGTCATTTATACACTACAAACACACACACACGCACACACACAGGCGCACACACACACACACACGTATAAATACATATGTATGTATGTATGTGCAAAAGTAAATAGATAGCATTATCAGAGTTTAACAAATTCATCTCCTTCCAACGTCGGACTGATGTGACACAAGAGTCGGCCCTGCCGGGCATTTCCTGTTAGAGTCGGCATGTTTAATTTAAAAAGCCAACACCTTAGAAGGAGATTACTAGCTTTCAAAAACATGTTTGAGCTTTTCCTGTTAGGAGAACTCAAGCGATTAGCATTCAACAGGATTATAAGCCAACTCCACAATGGCTTAGACTCTGTCAGTTTTGTGGGTCGATCTTCCTATTGATTCAGTAAGTGTTAATCACCGCAAATCTCGGTATTCCACTTACCACTGTTAATCAAGTGATTGTTTAATTTACTGGAGACGGGAAAAAATGATTATCTCCTTTTCCGGTTGATCCGACAGTAGTATTTGTTAAACCTAATAATTAGAGTGCCATCTTTGAGTACTAAACTGATACATCATATGAATTTAAGAAAGCCCTTTTCACATAAAGAAAAGGATTTTCTAACTATCGCTCTGATATCCGAAACCTCCTTACATTGAACCGCATACAACGAGTTAAAAGACAAAATAATGGTTATTTCATACGAAACCTAGTTTCAAGATAGAATCCGACACGTGTCTATTCACAGCAAAATTATATTCCAACACACTCAACTAAAGTGTCCCCTCTGCCGAGCTTGGTTCGCGAGTGATATATCGGAGCGTGTCTCTCTGTCCCCTACAACCCCAACTACGACTGCAGGGGCACAATTTTGTAATTCACTAATTTCCCAAAATGAGAAACACATGGGACTTTTCTTTTAATATCTAGATCTTTTATTACACACGAACACACTTGTCTACTCTTAAACGTTTATATATATATATATATATATATATATATATATATATATATATATATATACACACACATATATATATACATATATATATACATATATATATATATACACACACATATATATATACATATATATATACATATATATATACACACACACATATATACACACACACACACACACACACACACACACACATATATATATATATATATATATATATATATATATATATATATATATATACACACTTGCTCTGCTGGTTGATACTAGTAAATGCGGGACCCATTTCTTGAAGATCAATTCAGCATGCCTTGCGTAGTTCGTCGCAAAAATATAATAAAAAACAGTCGCTTATTGCCCAGTCTTCGCCTTGTATTTAAAAGTAAGTATAAAACAAATATGCATGTTGTACGTATCCATGGCCAAACGGAAATGTTATATTCCAAAAATCACCTAAATTTATAAAACTAAGAAAAACACACATTTTATGAATAAACAACAAAAGAAAACTTCCTTCGCATCGCCATCTTCAAGAAAAAAGGGCAAATAACTCTACAATGATTCAAACTTGTGAAATAAATCTTGTAATGTGTACGATTTTCCATTAATCGCTTCAAATCGTTTCAAACGGTTTTATTTATAAAGATAAAACTAGTTGATCAATTTCCGTGACTTTTGAAATATGTTTTTTTCGTTTAATCACGGGTACGTACATTGTATTTTTTTTAATATATGTAGAATTCTGGACAACCACTAATAATTCTCCTTTTTTATCCAGAGGACGACCATAGTTTCTTTTCTCTCCGATCTGTCTTGTTCCTAGAAGAAAAGGGTCACTTTCCAGATCGACAAATCGTATGATTTTATTCTTAAAAGGATTTTCAAAGCCCCCACAAAAGCACGCGATGGGACGACACAAAACTTTCGAACGATCTGACTTATAGAAGAAGCATCTCGATTTACTCTATAGATATTTACATGAAAAGAGCTCGACTGAGCTCCAACTTCTGGTTCATCGTTGTAGAACATTTACGGCAAGACGAGATGGGTATATATGCTGACGACACAACACTCTATAACAGACACGACAGGAAAACAAATGAACACATATCTAAAGAAATGGCAGAAACACTAGAGGATGGCCTCCGATCTGTAGTGGAATGGGGACATAAATGGATGGCCACATTCAATGCTGCCAAGACTAAACTCGTTTCCTTCAATAATTACAAGAAACCTTCTCTACCACCAATAGTAATGGCCATAGACTCATTATCTGAAAGTACATCTTTTAAACTCCTCGGCCTAACGCTCTCAGGAAACATGAGTTGGAACAATTACATTGAGAGTATCGCCAGGACCGCTACGAAGAAGGTAGGTTCTCTCTACCGTGCTAGAAAGCTACTAACGCCTGACAGTATGCTATACCTCTATAAGGCCATCATTCGCCCATGTATGGAGTATTGTTGTCATATTTGGGCTGGTCCATCTGCCACTAGTCTCTCGCTCATAGACAAGGTTCAAAAGAGAGTCGCCAATCTGATAGGTCCTGAACTGTCATCTAAACTTCAGTCTCTATCCCATCGACGAAATGTTGCATCCTTCTGCCTGTTCTACAAGTACTTTAACGGTGAATGCTCTGACGAACTGAAAGCACTTGTGCCCCCTCGACGTAAATACCCTTGAAAACCCCGACAAGCAGCTAAATCCCACCCCTTCACAGTAGAGATCCCTAGATGTAAGAAAGCCTTCTACTCCAGTAGTTTCTTCCCCAGGACGGCTAGACTTTCGAATACCCTTCCGGGTCCCTACTTCCCCAACTGTACTGACATGCAGAAGTTCAAGTGCAACGTGAACCGACATCTTTCTGGCCAACTCCCTACACAGTACCCCTGACGCCTATGTCCCTGATAGTAGCCCCATACAACAAACGAGCAATGTGCCTTGTTTGGGGTGAAAATGTAATAATTAAAAAAAAAAAAAGAACTCGTCTTCATGCGACAACGAAATAATGTCTAACATCAAGCGTAACTTCCATAGACAAAGCTGCTTTGCAAGGGCTTACAACTTTTGAACTACATTACGGTGGGATTGTTTCTCCGTTAGTTACAACTTAGTCACCTTCAAATCCAATGTCAAGAGATTTTTGTCTTAAGCCACACCAAAAGTAATGCAGTTCATATCAATGTTATTACTCCAATAGTATTCCTCATCTTTCAGTGTCAGTCATTCCCATCTCATTACCCCCCTATCCTCGAGTGACTGCTAGTCTCGATAAGTGGCGACCCTAACAGTAAAAACAAACAAAAAAACGCTTTTGGTGTTTAAGGATTTGCTATCAATCACAATGATATATTAAAACTTAGGAACTTCTATGATGTGTATGAATAAAAAATAACTATTGACACAAAACTTAGAATGAACTACTTTACTAGAGAGAAGAGTGGAAGACGATTTAATTGGAACATTCAAAATAATAAAGCGCATTTATAACTATCGTGAATATTTGTTTTAATAGATCCTATAAGTAGAAATGTATTAGCAATGTAGATTGCAATCACTTAATTTATTAACCAAATAAATTTGTCTGCTAATAAGCAATATATTAGGTTCGCCAAAACGTTCGTTTGTGATCTGTTAAAGTAGATATTAATGCATTTAATTTTCCATGTTGAATTATGAAATCTTGCAAGTGTCTGCGATTTTTCTGGTTATCAAACTGCAATCTTTTTTACCTGCAACTTTCACAAGGTCACTATTGATCATCTTTGGCCGGCCAGAGCAAGGCGCATCTCTCTGATAATTCGGCAAACAATTTCTGGCACGATCGCTCTATAACAGCATTCGCTCTATACCTATGGCGTATCTTTGTGTAGGTTTCTGTATATTGTATTTGAATGCATGAAATAGCTTTTGATGGTAAACAACTGATGATCCGTACAATAATATTAAAATCAATGTAAATTCTTTGAAGCAAACTAACGCAATTCTTGACTGATAATGAACATGGTGATTAATTGACTTAAATGCGCAGGAGTTGTCCAACAGAAGATTTGTAATTTAAAGTTTTTTTTTTCTTTATAGTTTTAATAGTTAAAAAAAGTTTCCAAACTATATGTGCGTGTGCCTCCTTACGTGAATGCAGTTTACTATGTTTTTCTTCTTTCTTTCTGCGTCTTTTTTTTATTTTTTATAATTAATAGCATTTTATTTTCCCAGCTTTTTCAAATTCCTCTCCACGGAATGTCCTACTTTTTATTCCACTTCAACCGTTGCTTTTTCGGGGCTACACGATGGAAAATAAAACCAATGCACACAAGCAATGTGCCTGGTCGTAGAAGCGTACGAGCCCATCTCTATATATATACGTATATGTGTATATCTCAGCAAACACGTGTTTAAAGATTTATAATATCTCCGCTCGTCGGAATATTCGGTGTCGTATGACGTGTGCCTCTTTTCATTCACGTGTTTGCTTTTATAAAAATGTCGTTGGCAAAACAAATCACGATCCAACCAACAATCTTCTTTGGATTTCCGAATGAACAACATTATATATAAACTTTGTGGGACGCGCAGAGATTCCACAATTGTATCCGTTATCTGCCGTGCATTGTTACATTGCTTCAAACTCTTTCCATTCTATAGACCTCCGTTGCCAACGAAGACCCAACAATATGACCGTACGGACTTTGTTCAAACCGAAAGATACTTAAGTATTAATCTGGTTATTGCAAGCTTAGAATATATGTGTGATAACGATGGTCTTTCTTCAAAACCATTATTGGAGTTTTTGACTTATTTCTATTCTATGGATATCCGACGCGATTGCAGACCCCGCGTTATTATTGTACTATCCATTGACAGAGCAGATACTATCCTGAAAGGCAAGAGAGTTTGAGTCTCACGTTCAAAAAAACAGTATATTAGATAAAAGTTAAAAAATACTTTTATTTTCAAAGCATTTTCTGCGGTCTTATTTTTTTTAATGTTGTTAAAATGGTTAACGTACGCACGAACATGAAATTGCGTTAACGTATTTATTATATAGATGTTCAACTGCGTATTTGTCTTACACTCAAATTGATTTGTGTAATGAACATAAAATTAGTTGATTAACTAGTACTTTAACTATATATATATATATATATATATATATATATATATATATATATATATTATTTTATTTTATTTTCCCATAGGCTAATATTATTTTTACAATAATAATAAATATTATTCGTTAACATCTCAAGATATCAATAGGGAATATATAGTTATTCTATTTTATATTGTATTGTCGTATTTTATTTATTTTAATGTACAGAATACAATAGCATTGCAGTAATACCTAGTTTAACATTAAAATCACCGAGTAATGCACAAAATACGAAACTTTCTATGTGAGAGTTTTTAATTTAGTGTAAACGTTAAAATCTAACCAAATTACTTGAAATTAATTTACAAATAAAACATTAAACATAATAAATTAAAAGTAAGAAACCATAAATCTCATTAATTCAGCATTTTTGTCCGGTTTAAAAATAGTCCAAATTTAACAATTCTCGCCGTAATTTAAAAACAAATACACGAAAATAGGGCCCATATAATTTTCTTTATCACAGATGATGGACATGTTAAAAAACGCGAGGGGATTGTATTTACTACCCGATGTAGTTTTAACAGTTAAAATTTGGCAAGATACGTACAAAGTTTGTATTTTTTTTTTTCAAACATATCTGATGAGGTGCAGTGGCGTAACATCAGATTTTGCCGCCCGGGACTGTCGTAAAATTCCCCCCCCCCGCTGGCATATTATTGTCTGTTTTGTCCCCCCCCCCGGAATATAATTACCTGTTTTGCGCCCCCCCGCTTGCGTACGATTACCTGTTGTGCCCCCCACCGCTAGGGACATATTTTTCACATTTCCGATACCTCCAAAAGATCCAGTTTTTTTTTACAAACTTTTCGGTAAAAAATGTAAGATATTTTGTTAAATTGCGATTAATAAAAAAAATATCATGAAAGAGAAAAAATTAATAAATTAAAAAAAGGAAAAAAAAAAAAGAAACTAAACAGAAAAAAAATCACATAGAAATCAAATTAAGCCTACTCCAAATTTTTTTTTTTTTTTTTACTTTCGTTTATTGTAAACAAACATTTACCAGCCTCTATACACGTTGGGACACATTTTGTCCTATAAATCAAAAATTTTATTTGATTAAAACCTTAACACAAAGCCAGTCTGGATGACGAGCTTAAATTAATTACTAAGACCCTTTGCAAGAATGGCTACCCTTTAGACATTGTTGAAACTACTGTTAATAAGAAAGTTTCCAATTTTTACAAACCTAAAGAAACTAGTTAAGAGATGTCCTGTTTACCTACGTCTATCTTGGCTAGGTAATATCAGTCACCGATTTGCTAAGCAAATCTTTTTGTCTGTACATAACGGTGTGATTTTGCATCGAACCCACGTGTGTGTGTTTTTTTTCAACTAGACCTATGTTGTCGTCCATTTGCAAAGATGTCCCCTCACCATGATAATAATGCTATTATTTATTTATTTATTCAAATGTAGTTGCAGCGCACACTATGATGGGTAGACTTCGCAAAGATCGGATTTTTGCTTAAAACAATTCGTTACGCAAATTTTCATCTTCGGACGATATGAATAATACATAATTCTGCCATAAATAACCATGCGTATGCCACGAATTTCAGTGCTGACATGTTTATCATTCTGCGCAGGTTGCACCCATCTTTTCATCTAAAAATTCTAGAGACCATTTTTATTAAATCCTTGAGACCTTCCCTTTGCAGGCAAAAAGAAAATATCTTAGGGATAAATTTGATTTCTATGTGATTGTTTCCTCTGTTTATTAAAAACAAAATATTTTCCTCTCCCTTGCCATATTCCTGACAACTTTTTTTTTAAATCGCAATTTTCCTCGATTTAGCTCTGTTGAGCACTGGAGCAGAAGTTGATAGAGATGTTCAAGGAAAACTGTATTTTTGCCGGCCTTGATGATTTCAGGAGGAATGTCATCACCACCTGGGGCTTTATTGGTGTCAATGGCTGCAGTGAGTTCGTCAAGGGACGGGGAATTATCCAGCTCATCCATGGCTAGCAGGGATGCCTTCAATTGCTGCGTTAGTGACGATATTCTTATGTGAGTATAGCTGCAGGTATTCAGATATTGCTTGATTCTGACTTCAGTGGTGCAGTCTTAACTATACTTGGGTCGAAGGCCACCTTAAGTCCCGTATACATTCCACAAACGTTTCCACAGTCAGCAGAAAGTTGGATGCTGCTATATAGGTTCAGCCAGTATTTGTTGGCGCAACGTCTGGTAGTCTTCTGGCCGTCACTTTTGGCCTCTTTAAGTACAGCGAGTGTCTCCTCGGAAGGGTCTATTTTATACTCAAGCAGCGCAACGCGTTTAGCTGAGATAAGTGGCTCTAATTCAGTGATTCCCGCTTCAAACCAGTCTTGATTCTTCTTCTCCTGCTTACCAATAGGTTTCCATAGCAGAGTTGTAGATGGCCTCACGAATGTGTCCCCATCTCTCTTCGCTGTATTGGTTAGACAGTCTTTTAAGGCTTCCTGGAGTGAATCTGCCAAGCGCACGCATGCGTTAGGAAAAGAGGTGAAGGCTATATTTATGCGAAGTCGTCCTTTTTGCTTGGCGTTGTGGATTTCTTAGGTTTTATACAGACTTTAGCTGCAACTAGCGTGTGGTCAGTATCGCAGTCTACACTGTGGTAGCTGCGAGTATTCCGGACACAATTCAGTGAGTTTCTTCTGGTAATGATGAGATCCAATTGATGCCAATGACGGGACCAGGGGCGTCGTCAGGACACTGTGATATGGCTTTGTTTGGAAGAATGTGTTTGTGATGCATAAGTCATTGAATGTACACAGCTATAGGAGTCTCTGTCCATTTTCGTTCATCTTGCTGATGCCAAAATGACCGATGCAACGATTCATGGTCGGCTCCGATACAGGCATTGAAATAACCAAGGAGGTATAGTTTATCTGAGGCAGAAATTGTCTTTATGGTGCTCTCTCGCTCCTCATAGAATTCGTCCTTTACCTCAGAACTAGAGTTGAGAGTGGGAGCGTAGATACTCAGGATATTCACTGGGCCTGATTTGCTGGAGAGACGCACAGGGAGGATTCTTGGCGTGCCTTTGGATGGAAGTTCAACTGCAGACAGTAAGCGGTTCTTCACTGCCAGTCCACCACTGTCTAAGCGTGGCTTTTCTAGTCCCTTGCCTTGCCAGAAAAAAAAAGTGTAATCCTGTTCTCTGATGCTGCCACCATCTGTGAGTCTTGCCTCCTGAAGGACTGCAATATCAATGTTGAACCTCTTTAACTCGCAGTTTATGATAGCTGTCATTCTTGTGTCGTCAATTTGCTGGAGATCATTGAGAGCTCAGGGCATATGGTCCTAACATTCCAAGTTTCCAGTCTCAGCGCTGGCGACTTTGAAAATTTTGAAGATTTGGTTTTGATCTGCTTTTAAAATTTTGTCCTAGCTCCAGTCACCCAAATGAAGCAAACAGACCGTGGCGAGTCAGCATCTAATTGACCGGGAGCTGGTCGGTTTAAGGCGGGTGATGACTGACTAGTTGGGATTTCGATGATCTCTCTCACCATCGGAGACAACACGTAGCGTCCAAGCTTACGCTAATATGCTTAAGACTTATAACTCGTAACTGCTGTCTCCTGTGTTGTTTCTGTCGCTGGAGCAATGGCAATGAAGTGACCTCTCCAGGATGCGAGCCTGGGCAAAGTGTATGGAGGTCCTAATCTGCCCAATACTTAAGGCCTCTCTCGACCTCGCTAGGTAAGCAGAGCAGTACGTTTGGCACCAGTTTGGTCACAGGAGTGGCCAGAGTCAGTTTGCACAGCACACTGATCCGCCTTCGTTTGATTTGGTAGGTTTATTCCCCTACACTTGGCCGTTGGATCATTAATCTCATTCGCCCTCTAGCCATTGACTATTTGCAGCAGTTCCTTCGCCTAGATTAGTGGAGCAGTGTAACCCCCCCCCTCGCGTGGTTTAGCCCGCCAGATGAAGCGGTGTACTGGGGTATGACGCTTGGAGTTAGCACGTGAGAGATTAGGAGGTGGATGGGGTCCAGTGGCGCTCATCTTCCCTAAGGGATAGGACATAGTATGTCAAGCTGCCAAAGGTAAACACCCTACTCAGCTCTCGCTGCACCCCATTATTTTCCTTATATTATTAATATTATTATGTATGTTTTTACTTATGTTTTCTTTATTTTCTTTAATGTGTTATTGTCTTATTTCTTTATTTATATTTATACTTCGCTTTATTTTATAATATATTATATTTTCTGAATCATTTAGGTTATTTCTATAAATATTATTATTATTATTATTATTATTATTATTATTATTATTATTATTATTATTATTATTATTATTATTATTTGCTTTATTATTTATTATCTTTTTATTACTTTATTTATTTTTTTGGATATTTAATTTTCATTACTTGAAATTTTATTTTTAAATTTTAAATTTCATCGAGGTAAATATGACATATGGTTAAAAATATACCCTAATTATCCTTGCATAGGTTTTCTTCGGGTTTTATTTATTAAATTAGATACATTCTCATCTTTATACACACACACACACACACACAGATATATATATATATATATATATATATATATATATATATATATATATATATATATATATATTAATGTTGGGACAATTAATCAGAATCGGAAATCGGAAAAATCGGAGCCTTTTGGGGTATCGGAATCGGTATCGGAATCGGAAGAATTTCTGGTTCGAAAACGGATTCCTTAAATTATCTTTTTTTTATTTCATTTTGGTTTAAGAAACATCTTCCACTGCTTGTAGTAATAATAAAATAATAAATATTTATTGATTTAAACTTCTAGTAAAACTAAAATCTCTTGATCATCCCCCCTCACAAATGTGTGTTTTACGTTTGAGAAAATATAGACACATTTACAGTAATCGGGACAAAATAACACTTTTATAGTTAAATATTTAGAGATTTATAAAGAATCGGAATCGGAATTGGGAATTTTGTACGAATCGGGAATAGTATCGGAATCGGGAAAAATATTGGAATCGACCCATCACTAATATATATATATATATATATATACATATATATATATATATATATATATATATATATATATATATATATACGATAGAGTGAGTGTTATTTTCTGTGCCACGTTTACATCGGGGTCGTTTAATTTTTATGTGCTTCCATTTCTTTTCATAATTAATTTGCAAGAATTCTTCATAAGTTTTGGTTTCGGTTTCGATTATAGCTGATGGCACTTTAGTCATTTTTTTTAAATAAATAATTTTATCAAGAATTCGTCATAAGTTTTGGTTTCGGTTTCGATTATAACCAATGGCACTCCAGTATTGGACTGAGTGTCGACGACGTATCCTTAACTGATATAAACAACATTAACTCAGACTGAGCCCCATAGATAGAAACTAGACAGTTTGAAAATGTATTTGTCAACAGACAGGCATAAAAATGCTTGATTATTATATTGATTTTTAATAACTGCACCGTAGTGTGCACGTACTAGCTACTGTAGATATCCTTAATAAAAACAACACTTCATCACAGACCCTCAACAAGGGGAAATAACAAACAAACAAAGAAATAGAAAAAAGATTATCTCGGATATGTCAACGTTTTCCCACGCTGTCTTTTGCCTAGAAAGCATTGTGCATCTAAGCGAACAACATTTGTCTTCCTTGGATTTCGAGAAATTATCATGAGTAAAACTCCTTTTAGAAACACAACAACACTACGTATTTACTGAGCAAACATTAACTACAGATTAGTATCTGGTGATCTGGTCTAAATAAAAGGGCTGATCTTCAGTTTTTCGAAAACAAACAAAGCAAAAACCCATCAAAATGAACGGCTGACATATTTTAATAACCATGACTTTTAATTCTTATTTCTTAACTACTATAACTTTGAATTTTAAGATTTTAAATGAATATAAACTCCAGTCGTCCTTGCTGTTTATGGATCTCCGGCGCGAACGAAGAGCATATTTCCTGCATTGACAAAGCACAAAACTAACTTCGCAATCTAGTGGGGAAATGTCCGGTTCTCCTCTCACAGTCTTTTTCTCATAGAAGTGAGGTTACTAGTATTTCTATCTATTATCCTTATTTTATGGTGGGTGCTCGAGTAGGGTTCCGCTGTAAAACATGCATAACAAAAAACTCGTTCAGCTACAACCACTATACATACGTTTCCTTTGTTTCCACTGTGTACTAAAAACTAAGTCGATCTTCCATGAGCAACGTTTATTTTCACAAACTAGGAATCTATTGTACATAATACTACGGTGTTGATTTTCAAGTTAATTACAGCATGGCGTTTCCAAGTCAAATGTTGACAAATTCTTGTTGAGCCGTTCTAACTAATAATCAAATTATGCACAGTCTCAACTCTAGTTACCCAAACTTCACGGTGTTGTTTCACTATCATCTTTGCAAGCCCCCCCCCCCACACAGGCGACGAATCGTTTTCACTATTACCTACCGAACCAAATAACCATTTACTCTCGAGTGGGTTCAGGATCTTGTAAAACGGAGACTTGTTATTCCATAAAGAAAGATTAGTTCCCCAATTTAAGATTAGTTTCCCAATTTAAGATTAATATTAGGTCCCCAATTTAAGGATAATATTAGGCCCTCAATTTTATATTAGGTCCCCAATTTAAGATTAATATTAGTTCCCTAATTTAAGATTAGGTCCTCAATGTAAGATTAATATTAGGTCCCCAATTTTATATTAGGTTCCCAATTTAAGATTAATATTAGGACCTAAATTTAAGATTAAGATTAAAGGTCCCCAATTTAATATTAGGTCCACAATTTAATATAAGGTCCACAATTTAACATTAATATTACGTCTCTAATTTAAATTAGTTCCCCAGTTTAATATTAGGTCCCAAATTTAAGATTAAGATTTGATCCTCAATTTTAGATTTGATTTCTCATAAAATTCTAGTTGATAAATGTTATGTTTGTCTTTGGCATAGTGTTTGCTTGTAATCGCATCTCTGTCGAGGGAGATATAGGCATGTAGAAAATAAAAAAGCGACAAAAAATGCTCCATGCGGAGTAGAGAGAGGGGGGGGGGCGAGGACAGAAATCGTTATATTACTCTTTTTCTATTTTCTTCTTTTATCTTGTAAACATCTGCTGCGCTACATCTTTTAGTAGTACATGCGAATTGCAAAGGTCGCAGGTGATAACTGATTGGCCAAAAAGAAGAGTGGGTGCAGAGAAAAGTTTGATCTGGACCTTTGAGGCAGGCAGTTTGTTTTTCTGGCGTCTTGCCTTCATTTGGGCCAGTGTGCAGTTGCAGATTTGGGGTCCTTTGCTGACCGACTTTGTTAATGGAGCTTATGTATTTCGATTTGGTCAAGTGAAAATCTTATTCTGCAAGTTTGCCATTCGATTTAAGTAAATGGGTGCAACCTGTACCTCCCCCCCCCTAATCTTATTTGTAAGAATTCGTTATTGCAGCACTGAGTGAATTGAATAACAATCTTAAATTGGCACAACGAGTGGGACAATCACGGCCTGTGTAGTGAACGCACACGTGCATGTTCGTATCACTCTTTTGATCTTTCCAAGTTGCTTGATCAATACAGTATCTTCTCCAAAAAATATTACACATTTTTTGTACAACAAACTTGAAGTATATTTTTTTGATGGTCTTGATTTCGTACAAACGAAACATCTCTTCCACAATTTCCTACTAGACCAGATAATTCATCCATGGAGCATCGTCCTTATATAGTGAGGCAGGGGGGGGGGCGTATCAAAACTTTGGTGGGCATGAGACCGACAATACAGCGGTTTCGATACAAGTAACGTTTTTTAGTTTTTCTTAAGATTTTCTTCTATTTCTAAAAGAAATATAAAATTCATATTTTAAATTTATTAAAACTAATACATTATAACATGAAAAAAATATATACATCACCATCTACGCGACAAGAATTAAAATGATTTATAAGCAAAATATTTAAACAAAAGATAACAACATTTAAAATGCAAACTCAGTTCCGTTTCTCGTAGTAAAAAAATGGGCGAATTTCAGGGTGCAAAATATGTATTTTTTAACAAAGTTTCTAAATATATTAATTTTAAAAATATTAGTACGAAGTAAAGAAAATGTGACAGAAGAAGTCACTAGATTACTTTCACTGATTCATTTTATTACATATTCATTTCATGATGAATATATAAACATAACCTTTCACTTTCTGCTTGTCTCACTCTCATGCAGCCCCCCCCCCAAAAAAAACGGGCCCCAACTCTAATTAGGCCTCGTTTCTTAGTGTTTTGTCCGAATGAAATGAAACTTTCGTCATAACTAGTTTATTATATTCAAAACATCACATCAAAGCACTTCTCTTCTTCACTCTATTGCGTTTTCTCTCTCTAATATCTCTCTCACACTACTCCTTCATCGTGCTATCATACCAGGCTGCCTTTACATATCAATCATCTTTGCAGTCGGTTACTGTATTACTTGCATTATTCTGACTACTATTCTTACATTCGTATTTGTTTTCACATCAGCTGATGTAACCGTCCAACGCTTTCATGTGCTTCTTCTAGAATTTAAAAAAAAGTCTAATGAAACTTGGGAACTCTCTATTGAAAATTGGGAACGTTCTCGTCAGATTATACAACGTTTCGTGAAACTTTTGCAATTATAGTTAAAACTTTGGAAAGTTCTAGTCAAATTATGAAACGTACCAGTTTGTTTCAGAAATTTCTAGTCGAACTCTTGAGCAGTCTTTTCTAGCCGAACTTTGAAACGTTTTAGTGAAACTTTAAAATTCCATAGTGAAACATGGGAACGTTCTAGTAAACATTTGGAATGTTCTCCTCAAACTTGGGAACATGCTAGTCTAACTCCGGAACACTATCTTTAAACTTTGGAATAATCTAGTCAGACTTGGGAACGTTATATTCTGGTTGTGAACTGATTGTTTCCTTCGTCACTGGAATGCAACCAACCAGTATATATATATATATATATATATATATATATATATATATATATATATATATATATATATATATATATATATATATACTAGCAGGCCGCCCGGCATTGCCCGGTCGTAAAATATGCTTAAATATTAATTACGATTTCGTATTTATTATTATTATTATTATTATTATTATTATTATTATTGCTGTTGTTGTTGTCTTTGTTGTCGTTGTTGTTGTTGTTGTTGTTGTTGTTGCATTGGATCCAATATATAATAATTATTTAAAAAGTAAAAAAAAAAAAAAAATTAACAAAATAAAAAAATACTCGTGCCCCACCACTGAGAATCGAAACAAAAACGCTTAGCTTACGATTTACTTTTTCTTTTGGCGTTAATGCTTAGGCTATGAAGACATGTTTGCTGCAAGGATAAAAATTACAACATGAACCAATAGCTATTACGTTACACATGCATATTCGTAATGCCGTCTTTCGACCTTCACTTGGCTAATTCCATTTCTTTAATTTTCATATTTTTGCATCAATTTTTCCCGGCTAAAACCCAAATATAAAGTTTTGCATTGGTTCGAATACCCTATATATTAAGTTTCATATCTATAGACCAAAAATTGACAGAGGAGTTTGGTAGTACAACATATTTTAAACATATATATATATATATATATATATATATATATATACTCACATAAATATAGATAGAGAGCGGTTTGTGTTTACTATAACGCTTTTTCACAAATATTATGCAAGTATAAATTATGTAAAATATTTGTATGAATATAATTACACGCAATAGTTAACTAAAGATGATCATCCCATAAGAAAACCGAAAAACTCATAGGGAATTAATTAAAATGAATTTTTAAACGAATGTACAAATTAGCTAGATTTTTTGCAAATGAATGCTAAGACCCATATATAACAAAGTTATATTTGCTTTTTAAATGAATAAGAAAAAAAAAGTTTTTTTTTATAATAAATACACACAAAAAAAAATCAGACTATATCTATCTATTTATTGTATAGTCCTATAAATTTGTTTTTCAAGCGTGTATATTGATATTCATAGTAAAATCTCTTTCTCTGTTTATTTAAAAAGAATTGCATTCACTAGCAGAAGATCTAGCTAATTTGCATATTATTTTAAACATTAATTTTAATTAATTCCATATTAGTTTCTTCGGGTTTCTCATGGGAAGATCAGATTTACTTTACTATACGTGTAATTATAGTAATGCAGATATTCTACATGATTTATACTTGCATAATATTTGCGTAAAAATTAACAAAATTGTTTCCATATATATTTATCTATACGTATATATTTTTGTTTAAAAAATTTTGCCTACCAAATTCCTCCTTGAGGTTTTTGTCTATAGACATGAAACTTCATATATAAGGTATTTGAATCCATGCAAAACTTTATATTTGGGTTTTAGCCAGGAAAAATCGGTGCAAAAGTGTGAAAATTAAAAAAAATGAAATTTGCCAGGTGAAGGTCGAGTGCCGCCATTATGAACGCATAACGTAGTAGCTATTGGTTCATGTTTTAATTTTTAGCCTTACAGTAAATATTTCTTCTTGGCCCAGTTATTTGCGGCTAGAGTTAAAATAAGTTGTAAGCTGAAGGTTTTGGTTTTGATTCTCGGTGGTGGTGCACGTGTCTTTATTTTTAAAAACTTTTTAAATCATTACTATATATTGCGTCCAATATCTATCTATCTATCTATACTCCTATAAATTCGGTTTTCTTTTGCGTGTATCGATATTCATATTAAACACCCTCTTTTCTATTTATTTAATGTATTTATTTGCTTCCCCACCAAAGCAAATTAGGCACAAGGCCGTTTTTAATGTGGGGTAAAACCAGCTCCCCCAAAAATAGGCAAAAAGGAGGCACCCTGGTTACCAAAAATAATAATTGTCCCAGTATAGAGGGTTTCCCCTCCATTGACTGGGACAAATTATCTTAAGTGCAGCATCTGCAGAAAAAAACTACACTTTGATCCCGGCCCGAAGGCCAAGAACAGCAGAAAAAAAGGCAAGGTATTTATTTGCTCCCCCACCGAGCAAATTAGGCACAAGCCCGATTTTTAATGTGAGGAGTGAAGTGGAAATGGGGACCAGCTCCCCGGAGAGTAGGGGAGCTGGATATTGACAATTGGTGTGAAGGGTTGCCCCTACATTGACCAAGGTCTTATATGTGGGATTGCCCCCACATATATGGTCTTTTCTTGCAGTATCTGCCGGAACAGATACTACACTTTGATCCTGTTTATATATTTTATTGCTTTTAAAAATTTTGAAAATACAATTAAGTAAAAAAACAAAAGATTTTCAAACAACAAAATTAGGCACAAGGCCCTACAAGAAATTGGGGAGGGGAAGGGTTCAGGGTCTTTGTGACTAAAGTGATTAAAAGTAATAAATGTAGACTTCGGAGTCCGAAGACCAAGAACAACAGAAAAAATGCAAGCCTCTTTTCTATTTACTTAAAAAGAAAATACAATGTTCTTATATCTTGCTTGTGGAATTGTATTCACTAGCAAACGATCTAGCTAATTTGCATATTCTTTTAAACATTCATTTTAATTAATTCCCTATTAGTTGTTTCGGGTTTTTTTTAATGGGATAATCATCTTTAGTTAACTATTACGTGTAATTATATTCATGCAGATATTCTACATGATTTATACTTGCATAATATTTGCGAAAAAGTTTATAGTTAACACAAAATTGTTTCCATATATATTATTGTATACGTATATATTTTTGTTAAACAAATATATCTATCTATATATCTATAAAAGTGAAAGTGTCTGTGTGTCTGTCTGTTTGTCTGTCTGTCTGTATACATTTCCCTACGCAATAACTCTGTCAATTTTAAGCCTACAGATTCGAAATTTGATATACAGGGTACTGAGATTGGGAAAATTTATGTGATCGGTTTTGGGACAGAAATTTGGCGATTAAGGGGTCAAAGTTCAACGATTTGACCTTTGAGAACTCTACAAAACTCCTCCGACAATTTTGGGTCTACGCACTTAAAATTTTACATATAGTTTGTTTGGCCATGGATCTAACTTAATAATTTGATTCGAGCCCAAAACAATAAATTCTACGGGTCATAATAGGGGTCAAAGTTAAAAAACTTGACCTCTGCGGTCTCTTCCAAATTACTCAGACAATTTCTGGTCTAAATATTTGAAATTTTACATAAAGGGTATTCAGAGATAGGGTAAGCTTTTTCATCAGTTTGCGTCGAAAATTTTTAGTTACCAATATATAAATGTATGTATGTATGTCGGTTTGCATGTCTGCCTTAAACTTTCAATAGACGGATTTTACCAAGATCAATAGCGTTTTAAAGTTCGACCTTTCATACGACAAATATCGAAAAATTGGCTAAAAACATTAATATCTTCCGCTTCAACTAGGAACTTTTCTACAGGGGTGGAGTCACTTTTTTCGCCGATACTTTTGAAAGTTATCCTCTCCTTTAGATTGTCTAGCCTTAATTAAAAAAAAAATGTCGCTTCCGGTTTTGCGGTGGTCGTAACAGTTTACTTTTTTTATACAGACACATCCAAACACACGGGAAACGCCGGGCTGAAATGCTAGCATATCTATAAAAGTGAACGTGTCTGTGTATCTGTCTGCGTCTCTGCCTATCTGTCTGTGAGTGTAAATTTCCCTACGCAATAACTCTGTCAATTTTTAGTCTACAATCTCTAAATTTGATATACAGAGTACTGAGATTTGGGAAAATCTATGTAATCGGTTTTTGGACAGAAATTTGGTGATTAAGGGGTAAAATTTCAACGATTTGACTTTTGAGAATTCTACCAAACTCTTGAAATGCAAGATATAGGTTCTTGGACATGAATCTAACTTAATAACTTGATATAAGCCCAAAAAAATAAAATTTATAGGGTCATAATAGGGGTCAAATTAAAAAAAATTGACCTCTTTTTTTTTTTTTGCTCAACATACACCTCCAAATACCCGAGCAACGCCGGGCACCCATGCTTGTATATCTATAACAGTTAACGTGTCTGTGTATCTGTGTCTGTTTGTGTGTGTACATTTCTATACGCAATAACTCTGTCAATTTTTAGTCTACAGACTAGAAATTTGACATACAGGGTACTGAGATTTGGGAAATTTTAAGTGATCGGTTTTCGGCCAGAAATTTGGCGATTAGGGGTTAAAGTTCAACGATTTGACCTTTGAGAACTCTCCCAAACTCCTCCGACAATAATCTGTTGATTTTAAATCCCTAAAAAAAGATCATCGCCCACAAGTATATTTTAGCGTTTAGGAAAATATGTGCACATTTAACGTGTGTTTTTCTACGCCAATCGGAAATAAAATACAGCTCTGTAGTTTAGAGATTTATAAAGAATCAGAATCGGAATCAATAATTGTATCGGAATCGGAAATTTAGTACGGAATCGGTAATTGTATTGGAATCGGGAAAAATATTGGCATCACCCCATCACTAATATATATATATATATATATATATATATATATATATATATATATATATATATATATATATATATATATATATACATGTGTGTGTGACTGTGTTTTATTTTTTTTTATTACCGTTTTATCTGTTTGGTTACATATGTTTCGGTTGGACCATGTTTACGATCCAACAGCCTCGTCAGACCTTACAGAAATGGTTGTTAACAACTATTCGTCAGACCTTACAGAAATGGTTGACGAGGCTGTTGAATCGTAAACATGCTCCAACATCCGAAACAGATAAAACGGTAATGAAAGAATAAAACACACATTTGCTCTGCAATAGTATTGAGCACTCTTCAGGTTTTTACTAATTACCAGTTTTATTATATATATATATATATATATATATATATATATATATATATATATATATATATATAGTCCTGGTCAAAATCATAAGACCACTTAAGAAAGTAAGCGTTTACGCATAATATCGAATTTTTCATCAAACAAATGGTTGAAACCATTGCCAAAAAGGAAAATATGATGGAAAAAAAATGAAATCCGCTTCATTCGAAACCTTAACCCTGATCTAATAATTATTTTTTAAAAAACAAACATTTTCACCCGGTCAAAATGATAAGACCACTTTAATAAAATCGGCTAGTTTAAAAAAAAATGAATATGAAAAGCTTTCTATGTTTCTAAAAGCAACTTGTTAGTGGATAAAAAACATCTTACTAAATTATAAATGGCAAAAGGGAAACCATTATCAGAGTTTGAGAGAGGAAGGATCTTTTAGCTTAATAGGGGGTGGACTCTCCCATAGATCCATTGCAAACGAAGTGAATCGTAGCAAAACGGTCATCACAATTTTTTAAAAGAAATCCAGATCAATATGCGCACAAAAAGAGTCCAGGTCGACCAAAAAAATAACTCCATCACTGGATCGCCGTATCAGAAGAAGTTAAAAAAAAAACTCCAGTATGAGCTCAAGTCGAATGTAGTCCTAAAACCATCAGAAGGCATCTGAAAATGAAGGGTTTCAATCATTTAAAGCGACTGCAGAGACCACATCTTCTTGAACAGCACAAAACTAACCGACTTAAATATGCCGCCAAATACCAGACTTGGGATGAAGAGAAGTGGGAAAATGTAATTTTCTCAGATGAGAAAAAGTTTAATCTAGATGGTCCAGATGGATTTCAACACTATTGGTATGATAAAAATTTGCCCAAAGAGACTTTTTCAACTCGGCATAGTGGAGGAGGATCTTTAATGATCTGGGGTGCTTTCTCGTCAGCTGGGACCCTTAAGTTGCAAGTAGTGAAAGGCCGGCAAACATCATTGAAGTACATTTCAATGCTTGAAAATGCTTCTATCAGGAGTGAAGGTCCACGTCTTTGTGGATGAAATTGGATTTTCCATAACGACAACGCTGCGATACACATTTCTCGACAAGCACGAGTATATTTTTCTTCAAATAATATAGAATTGTTAGATCATCCAGCATGTTCTCCGAACCTCAATCCCATTGAAAATCTTTGGTGATGGATGGCAAAAGAAGTGTTCAAGGATGGAACCCAATATGATTCCATAAAGGAACTTTCTGATTCAGTTTTCAGTACATGGGATAAAATTCCTTCGCAACTGATAAAAAACTTAGTCGCAAACATGCCGAAGAGAATTTTTGAAGTAATTCGTAATAATGGAGGCTATACTAAATACCTTTTTAGTAATTTATAATTGCCTTTTGCTAGATAAATTTTCAGTCGTCTTATCATTTTGAACAGATGAAAATGTTTGTTTTTTAAAAAAATAATTATTAGATCAGGGTTAAAGTTTCGAATGAAGCAGATTTCATTGTTTTTTTTTCATTTGTTTGATTAAAAATTCGATAATATGCGTAATCGATTACTTTTTTTAGTGGTCCTATGATTTTGACCAGGACTGTATGTATATATAGGGTGAATGAACCCTATTTCTGGGTCAACGGCCAACTAGCACCGTGTATATTTGTGTGTGTGTGTGTGTGTGTGTGTGTGTGTGTGTGTATGTGTATTGGGGTGGAGAGGGCTCCCGTAAGCCGTGGTGAAGGCAACCTTTCTAGGAGAAGCAAATCTCTGATTTAAAAAAACTATAAAGCGGAAGACCATTACCCGCATTAAGCTGGTCTGCAGTTCAACTTGTTGCTGGCTATCTTGCTCTTGGTTGTTGCTGGATCTCAACATTTTGAACCGAGACAGAGACTTAGCTGTCGTACAAAGCTAAGACTCTGTAACATTATCTTTGTATAGATACTCCCTCAGGTATTTGGGCTCATGGATTTTAAATGTCTGAGGGAGTGGCACTCGTCTGACAAGACGTTGCAATCATCATATATATATATATATATATATATATATATATATATATATATTGGGAAGGCATTTTTATTCACTGTATATTAAAATGTGTCAGATTTCGGTAGAGTAATTTCGACTGTATTGCCCCCCCCCCAAAAAAAACGGCCTTGATCACAGCTATAGACAAATTAACGACTTTTCTGACTGTAATCGTATGCACTCGATGACTGAACATCTTTATTGTGTAAAAGCATTAAATGACAGACAATGTGTTGATTTGCCGCACAACAGACAAACCAAATAAAATTGGAATTTATTATTTTGTACTCCTTCTCATCAACTTGTCAGTTTCTCTGATTATTCTGTACCATTTTCTTTTATTCTGCACCAACGATAACGTAAGTGTTCGCATTCGCTATTTATCGCTATTTATCTAGATATACCACTGAAACCTTCATAAACACTCACAGAATTACGACAGTAATTTAATTTTGAATAGATAAATTATTATCATTTCTGATGACCGGTTGACTTTTTATTTGGAATGCAGAATCTGAGATTGTTCTCTGACTTGCTCTTTGCTTCATCTCCTTTCTTCAGTACTTATATTTGTTTCGTCCAAGAGTTGAAAAAAGCACCTGTTTTACACGCGAACTTTTTGCGTGACGGGATAGAAGTTCATATATTTATTTTATACATGAATGCATAAATCTATGAGCCTGGATATTACCTTAAATTATATCCAGTGGTGAGGCCCCAGCTTGCGGGTCTTGGGGAATGTGGAGCCACCCTTTAATTACCATTGCTCCCAGGTCCACTTTGACCCGGAGTGGTAGTACCTCTTAGGGTCCCAACTATGGATTAAATAGAAATCGACTTGAAAACAACAAATATATTCTATTAAAAAATTTTTTTTCAAAATCTTTGGATTCGGCATTAAATAGCCCGAAAAGGGTTGATATGCCCTAAAACAAAACCAACCAACCAACATAAATCTATAATTATTTTTCTTTATGGGTGGGTCTAAGTGAGGGAAAATGTATTATTTATATAAATTATATAGATACTGTTTACATCGCAGTGACAACCACGATAACAATACAAAACATTTTTAAATACAGGGTAAAAAGATTTTTTTAACGATGGATGGCGTTTACTATCCGAAATTAATAAGAAACCAAAAATCAAGTTAAATAAATCTACTGATTTTTTAGCAGAATATACTCTGGTGAACCCGTTGCATTTGTGCCTCCTCGACGTACTGATCACCGACAAGCCCGCTTAGCAACAAAATAACGCCCCTTCACTGCTGTCCCTAAATACCAGAAAGCTTTATACTCTAATAGTTTCTTCCCTTGAATAGCTAGGCTTTGGAATTCCCTTCCTGCTACCTGCTTCCCTAGCTGTACTGATATGTTGATGTTTAAATGTAATGTAAACCAATATCTTGTTAATATTTCCTAGGCATGGCCTCGAATAGTAGCCCCTTACTTCCCATATGCTTTGTTAGGGGTAAACGTGAGTTAAAAAAGAAGTCTTGTACATGGTTTCAAAGTATTTCGTTTGTTTATTCAAAATTTCTTAAAGACGCTTCTAAGAACTTTTGTCAAATCTCGTTATACATTTACGACCACGTGCCTAAAAAAGTTCATATTAAAGAGACGCTGCCGTGTAACAACATATAACAGCATGAAACCAAAACATTTCTAATTACAAGAAACATTTTCTCTGATGATGGATGTTTTAATATGAAATTTCTAAGAAAATAAGTAAAAAAAGTTTCTAATATAATAACTTTTAATAAAATATTTGCATCTTAAACCTGGTTTCAAACGCATGCTTAACCATTATTTGTATTTTTGACATATAGGGGCATGACTTCTTCAGTCTTTGACAAAATATGGATACCTACGAAGGGTTGCCTGCGCGTGAATTTTTTCTGTGGCAAGAGGTGCGCAATCTCCAACCATATTTTCCTGGGTCAACGTTGTTAAATACCAGTGGCAAGTGAAGTGTCTGTACAGGACGACTGGAAACAAATGCCGAGATAAGCGGAGAGTACATACAGCGCCTAGAATTCCCAAATGGTCACCCATCTGGTACTAACCAGGCTCAACGTTGCTTAACTTAGGTGACCTGACGAGAACCGGTGTGTCAACGCGATTATGCCGTATATATTCATTTATATATTCAATTCGTTAACCTGATTATTAACCCTAAGTCTGATGACGGTCAGAAATGCGAAAAGATTAGAGCCGAGACTCTAAATTGTTCGCCTCATATTCAGATCGCACAGAAGATTAAATGTATTTTATTTTTAAATTGTGACGAGAGATAATCCACAAGTAGTCGTCTTTTTTTTTTTTTTCTTAATTAGTTTTTTTAATCAGTTGCGTGTTTTTTATTCGTTGTTTTTTTATGTTGTTTGCTTTACCCTAACCTCCAAGAATGCACTTCTCCCCCTCCCCCTTTTTTGTCGCTTCTTTACTTTCAATCTTGCTTTCCCACTTGCGAAGCTGAACTAAAATATAACCTCATTTCAGGCTCTAAATTTGTGCTCCTTAAACCTCATTTAGAAAAATAAAAAAAGAAACCCTCTCACGAAAAAGACGGAATTTCGTTCTATTGTTTTGTTTGTGGGGTTTTTTCTCTTTCTTTTTATTATTTTCCTTTCTGGGTCGCATTCAAAATTTCCCACGTGTACCCCGGGTATACAACAACAGTTTGTCGATCGAAGCATCCCAACAAGACAGCATGCACCAGATCTTTTCGACAAGTAAATGTAAACAAGGTGAAAGAAAGGGGGCTACTTGTAGATATTAAATCATAGCACCAGGCATTGTTTAGCAGGCTCTGTATATATATATATATATATATATATATATATATATTCATCCGCATATAGTACTGTTCGCTGTTTCACATCTCATCAGTGCGGCTAGACAAACAACTACCTCAAGCCAGGATCGAAACCCGACTGCCCAAATGACAGTCAGAGCTTCTAACCGTTGTGCTATTCGGTTACTATGTGGGCAGTGAATTAACAATGTTTTGACATTGTCCAAATACCTAAGCTCAATTAGTTTACACAAAGAGCATCGCTTAATATGCTAATCGTAATTTGTATATCACTTCCCAATTAATATCTATAAAGTAAAGAAAAAAACTTTTAAAAAAAAAGCAGTATATCAATTTTTTTTTCATTTTAAATAGTTAAAAGTGCAAGCAAAAGTGAAATAAATGTTCGACTCAATATCTTATTTATTTATGTTAACTAATCATTTTTTGGAAATCGCTCCAGACAAGGTATGAAGCTAGTTGATATTAGATGCTAAAAGAAGAAAATACTGCTTTTAAAGGTCCAAAGACAACGATAAGCGTTGAATAGATAGATTCCGACCTAAAATTCAACAATCCCGTTTTGTCAGAAAATAGTTCAGAACTTGTGGGTAAGGATTGATAAGGATATATTGTTAATTCAATAAAGAATATTATACGAATATTGAAAATGATGATGGGTTTGTGACAAGTATTTTATGCTATTAGATTTGGAGAGGACCGTGCTGTAGTTTGCAGGGAAGGAATTCTATAGTAATTTGTTTCAAAGATTAGAATTTCTTGGAAAGACACTCTGTTCAGGAGACGTTTGTTCAATGTTAGGCACCTGGAGAAAGAAAAAAAAAGTTCTTTATTATTGTGATAGAAGGCGAGCTCTATTTGTGAATGTCTTACATTGATGAACATTATTTTTAGTTTCCAATTTAATGTCTCTTTGTATTGTTTACGTTCAAATTGAGACATTTGCATGGTTCCCAGAAAACTGCCTTTCACACTCAGTCCTGTCTGTGTTCTATTCATGTTAGGTTAGATTGTTACATTCACTCATGTGATTTGCTGTTTAGTATGTTTGTCTACATCTTGTTTGAATAAAATATTTCCCTGGGCATTGTATACTTTAGATCTGACGTGGTTTGTTTTGATCGCGTTGTTTTGTGTAAGTATTAGTAGCAAGTTTGGTTATATTTTTTTCGCCGTTTTGTTTACATTTTTTTTTTTACTGTTTCTTGGATAATTTTTCTGTATTTGAGCTTCCGTATTTTCTTAGTTTTGTGTATGCGTCTGAGTAGCCGACACTGTCTTTTAGATATTGCATTCCTCTTACGCTATTTTTCATTTTCACGGAGAATTGACCCGTAGCATCTTTAGCATAGTGCATGGTCATTAGTTTTCGAGTCTTCTGATCCAGATTAATGAGTTCTTATTTTGTCCAACCTATTAAGTGTCTAGAAGATCTTATTAGAGATATTGCTGCGTTTATTAGGTTTCTACTTCATTATTTGGTTTCTATGATCTTTTTCAGTGATTTTTTTTTTAATCTTCACATTTTTTTTCTGCGCATTTGATGTCATCTATATATTTATAAGTGTCATATACGCGAAGCGCCTCCATCTTAGCTTGAGCAAATAGTTTCGTTCCCTCAATTGTTCCAATTTTTTCCCTTTTTATCTCTAGTCGTGCACATTTTTCCATTCCGAATTCCATTCAAATATCGTTGAAATTTTTAGTTGAATTTATCAGAATTTTTATTTGTTTTTCTTTTGTAAATAATTCGTTATGGGATAGTTTAGTCTTTTTTTTGTGTCTCAATCTGCATATTCTGAAAATCTTAAATTGTACAATGATAATGGAAAACAGTAGTCGTGATAGAAAGTCTCTCTAAACAATGTCTCCCTGTATATTTATTTCAGCCAAGTGCCATGCAGCCATCATTTCCAGTCTATTATTATTATTTTTATTATTATTATTATTATTATTATTATTATTATTATTATTATTATTATTATTATTATTATTATTAATGTTATTATTATTATCATTATCATTATTATTGTTATTATTATTATTATTATTATTAATGTTATTATTATTATCATTATCATTATTATTGTTATTATTGTTATTATTATTATCATTATTATTATTATTATTATTATTAATGTTATTATTATTATTATTATTATTATTATTATTATCATTATCATTATTATTATTATTATTATTAATGTTATTATTATTATCATTATCATTATTATTATTATTATTATTATTAATGTTATTATTATTATCATTATTATTAATGTTATTATTATTATCATTATCATTATTATTATTATTATTATTAATGTTATTATTATTATCATTATTATTATTATCATTATTATTAATGTTATTATTATTATTATCATTATTATTATCATTATTATTATTATTATTATCATTATTATTATTATCATTATTATTATCATTATTATTATTATTATTATTATCATTATTATTATTATTTTTATTATTGCTCACAAGAAGCTTTCACACAAGTCATCAAAATCTCATTGAATACAGTCTGTGGTGTTTCCTGGAAGCTGAGTGACAATAAATCTCTCCAGATTTTCTAGTACTCTCCACCTCTTTCGATAACACTTGCAAATAAATTTGCATTATCGCAACAGCTGCTTACCATTGATTTTCTCGTTGGCAGTGGCCATTGATCTTTACTGGAATTTGAGTGGCCTCCCTAAGGTCCCAGTTCTCTTCGCACTTATACAGTGGACGTCTGGTCAGTGCTCACTCCTTGGTCTTCCCTTTCTCCTTGACCATACTTTGCATTTTGGTCTCACTCTTTTTTGGGGGGAGAGGAACAGTGATGTGGTAATGGGGGTGGGGTTAGAGAACCTATATATATGCAGCTTCAATGTTCTTGGTTCCATGCAGCGCTTCATGTTTTGTCCCTGCAACAGTTTGTCTGGGCTGCGCTTGTGGTTCGCGTGTGTTAGTCTCCACATTCAAGGGGGTTTCTTTAATATTTCTGCTGTTTTCATTATGGTCGTTCGTTGCATTTTTTGCAGTCATTACTCTGATTTCAATTTCTTCCATTTTTTTTTCAAAGATTTTCGGGATTGTTCCTAGTGTTCCTACTATTATAGGTATTATCTTTATTTTCTTCATCTTCTATATCCCTATCAGCTCTCTGGCTAGCTCTGTGTATTTGCTCCGTTTCTCTTTTTCTTTGATATTCACCCCGTGGTCAGCTGAAACAGCAAAGTCAACCATTTGACATGATTTTTCTTTCTTTTTTATTATTACGACATCTGGTCTTCTTGCTTGGATGTGTTTATCAGTTTGTATATCCATATTATTACGACATCTGGTCTTCTTGCTTGGTTGTGTTTATCAGTTTGTATATCCATAGCCGTAGGATTTTGTGATTCTCGTTTTCAAGTACTGTTGCCGGCTTATATTTGTACCACTTGTCTGTGCGTTCGAGATGCAGTTGTTTGCATAATTCCCAGTGTACTGCTTTTTCACTTAGTCGTGTCCGTTCTTGTATTCCTTTTGGGCCAGTTTGCTGCATATGGCTTATCGTATCGTCTCTTTGTCCACAGAGTCTGCATTTACTGTTTTCTTGTGTTTTATCGATCTTTGTTTTGATGTGATTGGTTCTTATCGAGTTATCTTGTGCTACAGTTATCAGGGATTCAGTTTCTCGGCTTAGGTGTCCTTTTGGCAACTATGTCCAAGTGTTTTCGTTATTCTCATCTTTTGGCATCCTTATGAATCTTCCATGTAGTTGTTTTTTTCCAATTTTTCTTTTTTGTCTTATCTTTTATCTGTCTGTTTTCTGTTTTATCGATTTTCTCGGTGTTTCTCGCTGCCATGATTATTCTTTCCATGTTTTGCGTTATGTATTCTTGTTTTGTGCCATTCACACAGTCTTCTATATAAACCATCCCTCTTCCGCCTTCTTTTCTTTTCACACAGACTCTGTCAACATCTTCCTTTGGATGTAGCGTATTGTGCATGGTCATTAGTTTCCTGGTCTTCTGGTCGAGGTGTCTCAGTTCTTCTTTGGTCCATCCTATGAACGGTCCTGAGTATATTATTAGTGATATTGCCCCTGTATTTATACCTTGTATTAGGTTATTATTATTATTATTATTATTATTATTATTATTATTATTATTATTATTATTATTATTATTATTATTAATCCACTAAGAGTTCTCATACATGTTATTATCAGTGGCCACTCACTGATAATAACCTTGGAGTCTGTGTTCTGACAAGGCTCCTCAGATGTCTAGTACGCTACATCCGTCGATAACCATTGCATATAACGGTTATTACCTGGGCTTATGACAACAACATATTCTTTTCCTCGTTTTGATTCTCAGGTATATATCCATTGACATCTTATATGTTTTTTTATGTAGAGTGATATGGTTCTCGGTTGATTAACTATGTCTGTGTCGTATATATACTGGAGAGTCAAAACAATGAAAAGAATATGCTGTTGCCCTAGCCCTAGTTATTACCATAACTGTTTACCATTGACTTCACCCTGGCAACGAGCATTAGTTGTTTATGAAAGTTGTGTAGCAATAAGCCTCGTCAAGATCCATCGACACTCCGCACTCATTTAGTGAAGGTCTGATTAGTGTACTCACTCATCAGTTTTTCCATCCTCCTCAATTGTTTTACAACTATTTTGTGTAATGACTTGAGTCATCATTTTTTTTATATGTGTTTTTAGAGAAAGTGTTTATAAGAACCATATCAGTTTCAGTTCCCTTAGTTTTATGCGGCGACGTGGTTTCTATTTGTTTTCTTTTTTTTTCTGTTGCAAGATACACATGGCTAGTTAATGTTTGTATGATAGTTTCCCCATTCGACGATTTTCCCTAAGACCTCAGGTGTTTTCATCATTGTCGTCCTTTGTATAATCCCAAATTCCCCTAGACTTTTTCTCCGTTTTTATCGAGATTGTTCCCAGATCCTCTACAATTATTAGTATTTCCATATCCCTTTCACTTCTCGAGTAAGCGCCTTGCTTTCCCCACGCAGTCTTTTCTATTTATGTATTCTGTTATGGCTAGTTTGTTGCATTCAATTATTATGTAATTTACCGCTTCGTCGACTCATTTTTTGTTGTTTTATCGATTTTAGTTTTAATGCAGTTAGTTCCAATCTCATTGATCTGTACAGCTGTCAGTAGCAACCCTGTTTCTCTGTTTAAGTGTCCTTTTCCTAGCCATGCCTAGATGTTTTCATGGTTATATGCTCTTGTCATTCTTATGAATCGTCGATGTAGTTGTTTCTCTTCATGCCTTTTTCTTTCTTGTCTTTTTGTTTCTGGTTTCGCTACATTCTGAATTGTTCATTTATACAGTGTCTCTTTTTGCCTTCTGGGTTATGTATTTTTTCAATTTGTTATTTTGTCAGGAATAGGGTCTGCTATACTTACAAGTCCTCACTCTAGTCGTCCCTTTTCCACGTAGAGTATGCCAGTATTATATTTCAGGCGTAGTACATTGTGCACGAACATTAGTTTCCTAGGCCCCTAGTCAAGGTGTCTAAACCCATGAATGGTCCAGAGTATATTACTTGTGATAATGTCATGATGTTTATTCTTTTTACTTTTCAGCTATATGATTTGATTTCTAAGACTTTATTTTCTTATATATTTATTTTTTCTAGTTCATTCATTCATTCATTATTATTATTATTATTAGTAGTAGTAGTAGTAGTAGTAGTAGTAGTAGTAGTAGTAGTTTTTCACTAACTGGGAGTTCTTACACAGGCCATTACTAGCAATTGACTCTACTTGGCTGTTTGGTCTCACTTTTTTTTTTTGAAGGGGGAGTTCAGTGATGTGGTAATAGGGTATTGGGGCGGGGTTAGGGAACTTATAGAAATGCGGCTTCAATGTACTTGGTACCATGTGGCGGATTATTATTATTATTATTATTATTATTATTATTATTATTATTATTATTACTTACTTACTTACTTACTAGGAATTCTCACACAGGTTATCGCCAGAGATTTCTCACTAATAATAAGCGGTCGTGTTTCCTGGAGTCTTAGCAACAACAAATCCCGCTATATTTCCAGAACTCTTCACCACTTTCGATAACCATTGATTATTCCAGTGTGTTATCGCAACACCCGCTTACCATTGATTTCTCGTTGACAAACGACCTTGTGTCTTCTCTGGGATTTGGATAGCAATAAGCCCAATTCCTCAGTACTCTCTGAATCATCATCATCATCATCATCATCATCATCATCATCAATGTTGTTGTTGTTGTTGTTGCTCTTCTTCTTCCTCCTCTTCTTATTGGCTTGTTTACGCGCTTGGAAAAGAGCACAACAATCCACCCCTGTCATCTTATCCTACACCTTCTTTGTCTTCGCCCAAATAATGCAACGAAAACCTACGTTCACAGCTGTCTAAAATTCGGGTTAAGAGACGAGGAGTCTTAAAATGACAGCATAAAAAGAAGAAAACGATATTTATCAGACATTTTCGAGAAAACAGAATTGTTCAAACCGGCTCACAAAGATTCTCCCACGATTTGTTTTAAAAAAAAAAATACAGGGGGAGCTGCACTTGTACTGTCATTCTCTTAACTTGCATTCCGTCCTCAAAAGCCACGGTTCTCGTTCACGCTTTTAGCTCCCAGGCATATTTGCTTCGTCTGCTCCCATTTCGGGTCCAAGGTCTGAATTGAAGCATTATGGGAAACCAAATAATCGTCCTATTTATTTACGGGTACAAAACAAAACAAAACAAAATAAAACAAGATGCTATCAAAAACAAAATTCAAAATACTTAGTTATTTTTTGTTTGTTTGTTTGTTTGTTGTCTACTTCGAAATATCATGCATATATAAGTTGTTTTCTTTTCTATTTTGGTTTGTTTTAAATAGGCATTTTTTTCTCAAATATTTCCAAGCATAAATATGCAAATTTTTCAAATTTAGGGTGCAAATCTCAACCTGTTGCGTAATGGCGTTTCTGGAGTGACGACTTTCTTGTTTTTTTGTTTGTTTGTTGTTTGTTTGTTTGTTTTTTTTTTCTTCCAGTCTGTACATGTTCGGTGTTTATCCTCCCACGGTGGAATGATATGACACAAGGGTCGAAAATTGGGATTTGAAAAGCCAGCGCCCTAGACAAAGAGCACTCTGGTCGGCAAAAATGGCTAACCATGAGGGGCACCTTACATGATTAGCAATAAACTAGTCCTTTTCTCAAAGGGAGAAGGTTGCGCCTGGGAGAGTGGACTTCGAAGAACTTCATAAGACAAGAATCACCTCAACCACTAGGGAACTGCCCTAGGCTCTGGTGACTTTGATGTTGAGAGAAAAAAAAAACCGTGGGGCTAGATATTATCTTTGATAGCCAATATTTAATATTAATGAATAGTTTTTATCGTATTTAAAGAGATGTGATGATCGGATATAGTGAAGTAAATCGAAATTTGACTTTTTATTCCTTTGTGCTTTTTTAAAACAAAATCAAAAATAAATGAATAAAATTGTATATGTAAAGTAGCTAACTCCTATTATCCAGCGCGGCCATAGCCAAGATTGAACTCACTACACGAGTTTGTAGCGTAATTCAAATCTTGTCTGTAGCTGAATACGTGATGCTTCGCCAGAGGTATCAAGTGTATTTTTTATCGTGACGCCATCACTGGATGGGGTGTCTACCGTGGCTCAAGAGACTCCCATCTACCTTTGAGAAACGGATAGACCATGCCAGTTTCTCAACCTGGTATTGTACCTCACGGTACATACAGCGTCTTGCCTTCCCAAATGGTCACCCGTCTGGTACTAGCTAGGCTCAACGTTACTTAACTTTGGTGATCTAGTGAGAACATGTGTGCCAACGTGATTGTGTCGTATTCATAATTATCCATAGTTATAAACTCCTACTATATCTTCTATATAAATAAAACAGTAGACGTATGTATGTGTGTAAATATCTAACAGGTAAACTCTTAAACTACTGGTCACATAACACTGAAATTCTCAGGAAATAATATTCATGCACCAAGGATGGTTTATAACGAGTAACATCGGCAAATTTACATGTAAAATAAATTAACCACTAGCCGGCATTTTAAACAGCATCAGACTAGAATGCTACATATTTTGACTGTCTTTGAATTAATAAAAAAAAATAATAAGTAAAAACCTATATATCTTTTTATTATTCACTTATCGAAGACATATCTGTATATCTTTTGTTGTTATGTGAATGATTAGATAAACTATTATTAATTACACAGAAATAATCGGTGTTTTTACAATGTACGTACCGTGTTACATTTTAGATAGGATTTCAAAACTAAATTAAATTTTTATTTAAATAAATAAACAGAACCCCCTTATTGTCCCCGACAAAATACTAAAAGCATTGCATAAAAATTAAAAAAAAAAAGATGTCAGTTTAGCGTTTCAACATTTGAACAACGCTCGGCTGAAACCAATGATTACCGGTCTCGCCCGAACCATGCTTGACGGGAATTCCCGAGAATCCGGTTCAAATTATGCAAGAGTACCAAAACTTCTTACGTTTCGAATGCATGCGTTCTTTTCTATTTTTTTCATACGTTACATGGCATTTACGAAACATACCTATATATATTTAATTCATTTATCGATTAGATGAACAACTTACACAGGACATTATGCCAACACAAAATACAGGTTTATTTTAAAAAAATGTTTTATATATTTTATTTGGACTATTATTCTCATTTTCCCGAAAAATTGAGTCATAGAAAAACCTTTAACAAATATCTTAGTGGCCCCTGTTTTTTTTTTAAATTTTGAAATGTTATTTAAGATATTTTAAATAACTTGAGATATTTTCCATTTATCATCGGTTATCTTCGATACTTACTTCGCTTAAAGTAGAATAAGTAATTTCCATGATTATGATTTTCATAACAAAAACAAAACATGCATTCACGTTCAAATCCTCGACTGATGAAAATCCGCCAAACTAGTCAGATTGTCGTCTGCCACTTATTTCAATCAAAACACAGCTACGAGACTATTTCAACACATGAAAGGTTGACACGAAAGCAATCATTGAAACATAAACAGAAGTTTTCGAAACTGGAGACGCCATTTTATTTCGAGCACCTGTCGATTAGAATCAGAGGGAGAAATCAATATTTTAAACTGTGGCCGAAGTAAGAAATAAATAACAAAAAATTAAACTAGATAAACTTCCGGAAAAGTAAAAAAAAGGTAAAGAAAGTGAAAGAGAACATATGTCCATAATTGGAAATGTTTCGATTTGATTAATAAAAACGGGAAAGTTTTTCATTTAATTTTAGGAAGCAATCGTTCTCCAGTTTAATTTTTTTTTATTTATTTCATGCTTCGCACATAGTTTAAAATACTGATTTCTCCCTTGAATTGTAATAGCAGATGCGCGAAATAAACTGGTGTCTTCAGTTTCAGCGATAAAGTGTAGAAGTACCAAGTTTTCTTCCTCATTATTTTTTAAACGAAATTAAATAAAAGTTGATGTTGCTCAAAGAATGAAATTTTATTCATAAAGTTTCGTTCATCCCCGCCCCCGCCCCCGCATCGATACAAGTGCCAATCGGCATTGCTTTCTCTTTAAACACCTGTTTCCTTGAGATAAGTTTATTTTCTCCATATAATATCCTTAATTTACATAGCTTCTCCCTTTTTCTTGAAATAATTTCTCTTTTCTCATTAAACTGTTAGGTGAAAGTGCAAAATAGTTAACAAGCCCCCTCCCCATGTTAAGAATAGCTTTCTAAATAATATAGTTATTATTTCAGCATGGTTTGTACACTGCACAAGTACCAAAAATTCTGTCAAGACGGGCGTTTATGTAGCAAAATAATCTCAAACCTCCTGTCAAATAAAAGGAACCAAACTCCCTAACCACCGTTATGTTACTATGCCAATAATATATAAACAATGATATCGATATTTCAGAAGTTGAGTTTTAAGCAAGCAGAACTTCTTAAAAAAATAATCAATATGAAAACAACTTAAAAAAAAGAAATAAATATTTTTTTTTATTTTAAACAATATGAATCTTTTTCTTTTTATTTTAAACACTATAAACAAAACTTTTTGTATTTCTTATTTTTAATTTTAACCAATTCAACGAGAAGTTTGGTGCTTTTAACCAATTCAACAAGAAGTTTGGTGCGTATGTATTTTTGGTACTGCACTATTTTAAAATAGTATTTTCAGGTTAAATTTAAGTTTCACGATATCTTTGTTTTAATAAATTGTTAGGTGGAAGCAGAGAATACTTACAAAACACTCCTCACTCCTCATGTTAAGAATGGCTTTCGTAACAATAACGTTATTTAAGCACCGTACATAAAATATACAACTACCGAACTTTTTATAATTTCTAACGGTAATTTTTTTCTTCAAAATGACGACTTTAACTGGTTTTCTGATATACTGAAAACGAATATTTTATATATTAAATATTTTAATTTTCCGCAAATATGTAATTTTTCGAATATTAAACAGTATAATTTTCATGTTAAAAGTGGGGGCCATAGTTGTGAAAGAGAATACACGTGAAAATTAATAAATTTCAAAATAATTGAAAGAGAATAGACGATAAAATTATTAAAAGTCGCAATAGAATACGCGTGCTTAATATTAATTTGTACCGTTTATAACTACTCATGTGATGTAATAATAATCACGTGATTCACGTGATTCAATTTTGAATTAAAAATAAAGCTTTTTACACTTTGTTCTATTTATATTGTTCAAACTTAAAAGTGTTCATAGTTTCAAATGATAAAAAGTTCTATTTTTATATTGCTTTAAAAAAAGTTGATAACTATGAAATGTTTTATTTATATTGTTTATTTTTTTATATATTCTGACAATTTAATATTTTTATTTATATTAATATTGTTTATTATTAAAAAGTATTCATTGTTTAAAATTGTTTAAAAAATGTTTACATTGTTTTCATGGTAACATAATTTATCAATTGTAATCTTTTGCCAGAGTTGCCTGGGTTAAAGCATTCTTATCAATCCATTGATTGTGTTATTGATGAAGATCAGGCAGTAGAATTTCCTGTAGAATTCTAAATTCATTACAGCCGCCTGGAATGCCACATCATAACCTGATAATTAAGGAAGGAGTCCCAGTTATATTATTAAGAAATATTGATCCACTTAAATTGGACAATGGTACACGGTTAGCAATAAAATCTTTGAAAACTAATTTCAGTTCAAGCATTTACAATTCCCATAAGGACAAAGCCCCAAAATTGTTGGACTTAATCTTCAGACACCTTGCTTTTCTCATGGTCAGTTGTATGTTGGTTTCTCACGCATTGGAAGTCCTGAAAACCGTTACATTTACACACCTGTTAGAGGTCACACCAAAAATGTTGTTTATGTAGAGGTTCTTCAAAATTAATGCTAGAGGTTCATTTACAAGTTTTCAGATATGCACTAGTCGAAACTGAATTTTAATTATTTCATTAACGGAATAGATTACTAATGCCATCTTTATATATATAGTAAATTAAATAATTAAAACAAAGATTTAACAGTTTTCAGATATGCAGTATGATATAAAATAATTGCAATTCTCACATCATATTTTGAAAGAACGACTAGAAGATAAAAGATTAAACTATAAAAACCGATTAGGTCTGCTGGGGAGAACTCTATAAAATAAAATGCACTACTGCTCCCACCACATGGAGTGTGTGGAAAAGGAAGTCATTATTAATTTATGTTTTGTTTAATCTATATTTATGATATCATTCGTTAAAAAAAAAAAATCTAGTCAATAAGTCATTTAATCACCTGCAATCACTGCATCAACTCTCTCAAATTTACTATAATACCAATTTTTTTTATTTTTCAAGGGATCATCAGTTGTTTACCATGAAACACTGTTTCGGGGATTTATATATATATATACATACCAATTCGAATATATTCAAGTATATATATATACATATATATATATATATATATATACAGATACATCTATATATACAGATACATCTATCTTTATAATATAAAGCTGAATGTGTGTGTATGTGTGTGTGTGTGTGTGTGTGTGTGTGGTCACGAATAGGGTCCTATATGGTTGACTATTTTAAAAACCTAATTACATACAATGATAGAAGCTGTATCGAGACACAGGAATGAGTATGTTTGATTTGGCAGAACGGTGGTTCATTAAAATTATGGGGTCTGCGTTCGCGGCTGGTCCACAAATTATGGAAATAAAAAAAATAAAAACTAGAAAAAAAAGTTTGCAAGTGTTTTTGATATAGATGTACATTAGAATACTTTGATAAGCATTTTTTAACTTAAATAAAGATGGTATAATAAAATTGTGGGGTTTGAGTTCGTGCCTGGCCTCCATAGAATGGAAATAGGCACAAACTTTAATAAAGACTTTTCATATCTATCTGCGTAAGTATACTTTGATAATTATGTTTCAGTTTGAAGAAATATGGTATAATAAAATTATGGAGTGTTCGTTCGCACCTGATCTCCATAGAATGGAAATATGTCACAAAGTTTAAGAAGGTTTTTTAATATAGATCCACAGAATATTGTGATAAGTGTTTCAGTGTGAACAGGTATGGTATAATAAATTATGGGGGTTATCTATTTTATTTTTACTTTCATCATATTTTGCTTTGGTATTGATACCCCCAAATTCAACCCAAATTTACAACCCTTTCTTTTCATAACCTATCATACTTTAATAAATCAGAGTCCATTTTATGTAGGCTGTTTTTGAACCAGTCAACGACGGGTACTTTTGCTAGTAATATATATATATATATATATATATATATATATATATATATATATATATATACATATATATACATATATACACATACATATACACATATATATACACAAATATACGCACATATATAATCCATATACGTATGCATACATATTGTTAAGTTTGCAGGTTGAAACAAGTAACGTAGAAAGCAATACAAATGACGACTCAACAAACAAAGGTAGATCAAATAAGAAGTGTATTAGGAAAAGGTATATTTACAGGATATTTACATAATGGTGTCAAATAAGAGAGTCTTTGCTGGAGAAACATATCTGCTCTCGGCGGCCTTCGGTGGCTTCTAGTGAACACACACTCAGACTAACTGAGTCTTCCTATTTATGTGTAATTACTATCCACATATGCAAATGAATATGTGTCACCACAACACCCTCCTCCCAAGATTTGAAGTCGCACAGATTTCAATATCTTTTTCTCTTGGGATTTAACATTAATGGTTCATTAAACTTTTTTCTACCTGATCTTCGGGGTTCAGGTGTATATTGAGGCGGTTCCAAATTAAAGGATTCGTATATGATGTCCATGGTTTCCTCCTCTTCGACTGCTATTGTATAATTACATCTTGAATGTGGCGTTTTTTTATTTGGTTCAGGTGCCTTTTATGTATATTTTGTGTACCTTTAATCATGTATGTACAATCACCAATGCGTTTATCCACTACTTCACATTCCCAGTAAGAAGTGTTATTCCTGTAGCACTTGAAATATACTCGATCTCCCGAGTTATTTCTTTCTTATCATGTGTGTAGTGTTTCGGACAATTGCCTGTCTTGGCAATAGTTTATCAAACGCTGATTTCACTTTTCTGGCAAACATTAAATCAGCTGGTGATATGTTTGATGGGGTATTAGGGTGCGGTGTTATCCTATATATTTGCAAAAATTGTTGCAAAGCTTTTTCCGTTGGTATCCCAATGGATTTTTTCAACGCTCGTTTTAACGTGTCCATGAACCTCTCCGCGAGGCCGTTCGATCTTGGATGATACGGCGGAGTAGTGATATGCTTTACTTGGAACGTGTCACAAAATTCCTTAAAATCTGTGGATGTGAATTGAGTTCCATTGTCAGTGACCAGTGTGTCTGGAACACCAAATCGTGCAAATAACTTGTGTAGGAATCGTATTGAGTTGTTCGTTGTTTGATTCCTGCATTATCTCAGGCCATTTTGTATAACTATCTATTACAATTAAGTAGTAATTTTCTCCTACTGAACCAGCGAAGTCCATGTGGATTCTCGACCATGGTTGGTCGGTTTTCGGCCAAGGTTTGTGTACTATAGGTGGGGATTTTGCCGCTAACTGGCATCCTTCACATCTATTTATTGTTGTAGCTATGTCGACGTCCATGTTACGCCAGTATACATAGCTTCTCATTAGAGACTCCATCCGATTTATCCCCGGATGTCCTGTGTGGAAGTCACTCAAAATCCTCTTCTGCAACGTTTTAGGTATTACTACTCTCTCGCTATATAATAACACATCGTTACATATGGAAAAAAAATTCCTGAACCTTTTTGTCATTTATAATTTTTTCTTTTATATCATTTATATATTCATCTTTATCGGCTTCTCTTTTAATGTCCGACAATGTTACCGGTAGTTCTTTAATGATGTTTGCTACCATATTTTTCACTTCGACGTTTGTTCGAATTGCTGCAATCACTGATTCTTCCAAATTATGTTTCTGTTGTTGGAGTAGTACATTCTATTATTTTACAGAATGTATTAATTGGTTTATCCCAGAGTCCAAATTTCTCAATTAAATCTATTCCAAACAGGTTTTCGCTATTTTTCAATACGAACATTTTTAATTTCTTCGTAATCCCTTTCAATTTTATCGGAAGGATAACTTCTCCTTCAAATTTTATCTCACCACCAGTTACCGTCCGAGCTGATTTACTTGTTTTCATCATGGTTGGTTTATCCAACTTTTTCCATGTATTCAAGTTTATTATAGAAATATCGGATCCCGAATCCAGTTGTAATTTTATTGGCGTTTTAAATATTTCCGCTTTTATGTATTTTCGCCGATTTTTGTCTAATTTGTCATTTGATTTTGTTTGCTGTACTCTCTTTCTGGTGAAATCTTTATATCTGCAACAATCGCTTTTGTGTCCGACTTTCTTGCAAATGTAGCCTTTTTTTCTTCTTATAAGGGCAATCCCATTCCCAATGTCTTTCTGCGCATCTCTTACAGTTATATCTAGGAAGAGACTTGTTATATTCTTTACTATAATTATAATTATTATATTTGGAATATCTTGTTCCGTTTTGACTGCTTTTATTTGTATAGTTCTTGGTTGGTGTGTATGGTTTTCTAACCTTTCTTACATATGCCACTCCGGATTCTTCTATCTTTTTTTAATCAATTTTTGTGTAATGACCCTTTTACAATCCACTGCTAATTTCTGAAGTGTTAAATCTTGTTCAGATTCCAGCTTAGACAACACTCGTCTGCGTATTTCTGCATTTTTCGTGGAGACTAACCCTTGTGCGAAGATTAGGCATTTGAAATCTTCTACTGTTAGTTCCGCTAGCTTAAAATTATCACAGTTTTTATTGACAACTGATGCGTATGTCAAATAATCTTGGTTGTCCATCTTCCTTAGATTCATACACAACCATCTCTTATGAAAAAGAGATATATTCGGATTAAATAATTATTTTAGTAATTTTACAGCTTCCATGAAATCTAATTCCGTAGTTTGTTTTAGGTAGTATATAATCTACGAAATTGCTGTGTTCTCTTACACCCAACTTCCTGAGTAAAAGACTCACTTTCTGGCTATTTGGCCAACTTTTGCAGTCCAGTTGAAAGACATCCTCGTTGTACAATAAATATATATATAAAGACTTATACATATATATACATATACATATATACACACACATATATACATATATATGCATGTAAATATACATATATACATATATAGAGATAGATAGATAGATAGATAGATAGATAGATAGATATAGCCTTATTTATAGTATTCCAAATTTAGCTGAGTTTATATAATTCAAAATTCGGTAATAATTCATATACCAATAAATTTTAAGCCAAAAAGAGATGACTAAAACTGTAAGCTACAACATATTTATATTTTATAAGTGAGCATTCATATATTGTTTTAACAAAATCAAGACATCAAGGAATAGATTGATAGTAACAAATAGTGTATTTCATCGTTAGTTACGTTGAACCAATTGTAACTAACGATGAAATACACTATTTATTGCTATCAATCTATTCTATTTGATTTTGTTTAAAACAATATATATAATATGTATATACATACTTATATGCATATACATATATATATGTGTGTGTATGTGTGTGTGGGGGGGTGCATACGTATACGTACAATGCCTCCCCACGAGACAGAGTCAGCCAACAACGTTGTTTTTTTTTAACGTGGAGAAAAGGAACAAAAATAAAAATAAAAAGTGTCTCAGTCGTGAAGGATTTCTCCTTCACTGGCTGAGAACAAGAAATTGAAGTGTAGCATCTGAAGAACAGATACTACACTCTGATATGTTTCAAATATTTATTCATGATGTTTGGTTGGATTGCTTTTTAAAGGGAAAAAGGAAACGGGAAGCGGAAAAAAGGGAGAAAAAGTGTGCTGTTTTTTTTTTTTGTTTTTGTTTTTTTTGCAGAACAGAATGCAGTTTTGTAAAAGGAAATAGAAAAAAAAATCAATGTTGGGTCTATTTAATCCCATAAATCAAATATCTTCAGACAGTCTCATCTGATCGCACCAGCACCATCCTTGTGAAGAACCTACTGGAATATGAAGTTGTTTCATAATATTTTATCAAAACAACGAATTAATGGAGACCACTCGACCAACGTGTCAAACGAGCTGGAACAAAGGATGCAGGGAACAAAGGAGCAGACAATTCTAAAGAACACATGCTATAATAGTATTCATAGAAAAATAAACGCTGAAATTAGCAACATCACGCATGTAGAAGCTTGGTTGAAGGGGTGAAGAAAGAGCGTTTCATAACCGTATCAAGAACCTTCCTGGGGACAGAGATTCACCAGCCAATTTTAAATCCCATGACTGCAGCTGTGCAATCTTTTCTATGTTGACACGCTTTATTTCCGATATTTGTGTCTGATCTCTTGTGTTTAACAGTCTCCAGTTTAGCCCATTAATCACCAGAACACATCGTGTGATGGATATTACGGCTAGTAAATGATATACAGTTACATATAATTAAAGTTTCACACAGATTTAAACCGTCTTGCTTCGGAGAGATACTCACAGTTTTGTATTTAAAAAAGCGGTATTTTATTGGTAACCAAACTAATTATCTCTAAATAATTTCGTTTACCATGACTAACGCAGTAAAGTTAAGTCCAGGGCGACCCGAATGCTCCCTTTTAATTATCCCCGACACAAAGGTGAAAATAAGGCCCTTACTCTATTCGCAGGATTACTCCATTTGCCCTTTATCCTCTTTTTGAGAATTGGGCATCAAGTACAATATTTTAGCATTTGGTGTGACTCGATCGAAGATTGAAAATCTCTCTCCCTGTCCATTAGCCAATACGCTTAACATTATGCCAAATAGCCTGACAGGATAACCCTTATTTATACAAATTATGTGTATGTATAAATGAGGGTCGTTCCAAAAGCAATGTATCCTATGTTGTAACTCAAAAAGTTGAAGAGCTACGAAAACAGGAGTGGTACAATAAAAATGAGCGACTTTTTGTGCTCCAGCATTTATTTTTCTAGATAGTCACCACCATTCTCAATGCACTTTTGCCAGCAATGAACGAGAGCCTTAATGCCTCGACCGGGACAGTCAATGCCTGTCAAAGTGGTATATCTCTTCATGGCTGCAATTACAGTTTTGTCGGAGAAAAGCTACCTACGTAATGCGTCCTACAGATGTTTGAATAAGTGGAAGTCTGACGGTTCCAGTTCGAGACTATACATTGGGTAAGACAGCACCGCCCAACCGAACTATTCCGTGGTTTGCAAAATTACGTGTGGCCTAACCTTGTCGTTTTGCAAAATATAATGGTTCCTTTTTCTCTGGCTTCACACAGTTAATGCGGGGATTCAGCCTTTTCAACGTTTCAACGTAACGGTCAAAGTTAAAAGTCAACCCTGGTTCCAAGAAATCCAGGAATATGACCCCCATTCCTATCTCAGAAGATGCTACACATTTTTTTGCCTGCAGATGTCTGTGCCTTGAACTTCTTTGCTGAGGTGCGGGAGTGATGCCATTCAATCAACTGTCATTTGGATTCCGTCCTTCACCATATCTATATATATATAAATGTAACTTTGGTTCGTTAAAAGTGAATAACACCATATTTCTACGTTACCAATTTATTTGAAATTTTCAGACAACCCATCTTTAGAGTCGAGGGATGCTTTTATGTCATTAAAATAAATTTACCTCACGAATTATTAAAATATTAAATAAAATATAAATATTTTTCGAAGTCGTTTCTGCGAGACTTGCCCGGTTTTATTTCTGGTAACTTCGGTTTCAACTACTCTCGAATTACCAGATGCAGAGAGTGATCCGTGCTGAAATAATAACGTTATTATTTAAAAAGCCATTCTTAACATGGGGAAGGGAGGGTGTTTTGTACCAATTCTGTACTTTAACCTTACAATTGAATAAAAACATAATAAAACTTTAATTAAACGTGGAAATACGATTTTTAAAAAATAGCGCGGATCACTCTCTGCATCAGCACAAACACACACAAAAAAATAATCCCATATTTTAAAAATTTAAATTCATTTATGTACTTACCAATTTTTTAATTTTAAATTCCTTTATTTATGTTAAGGCTTTCACTCATGAAACATTACGTTTTAATTGTTTAGTTTCTTTTCATGACATTGTTTACATAAAAAAGTTTGTTTTAACTTTTTCTAAACTGTTTCATTTTTACGACATGACTCAACGTATTATAAACACCCTAACCTCCCCATGTTAAAAAAATGCCATTCCATAAACCTCGAAAACCGTTCTTAATATGGGGAGGTTGGGGGTGTTCATTCCGAAAGCCGTTTTAACATGGGGAAGTTAGGGTGTTTATAATATGCTGGGGCGAGTCGTAAAATTAACGAAGTTGCTATCTATTATTTATTGCAAAAATTGCTTGAAAAAATTTGACAAAAACCCCTACATTTTGGTACTCCTTGTACGTTGAGTTCCATGGCGACCAGCAGAAAAAAATAATAGTCGCCCCCTTAGTCCCCCACCCCACTCCGCACGTAACATATTTTATTTACTGACGTTGCCGTAACTAAACGATTATTTGTCACATTTACAAACATTAATTTTATTTTGAAAAAAGTTTTACTTTTTATGAATATTAAAAGAAAAATGGGTACTCATGCAGAGAGTGATCCATGCTGAAATAATAACGTTATTATTTAAAAACCCATTCTTAACATGGGGAGGGGAGGGTGTTTTGTACCTATTCTGTACTTTAACCTTGCAACTGAATTAAAAAAAAACATATAAAACATTAATTAAACGTCGAAATACGATTTAAAAAATAGCGCGGATCACTCTCTGCATTAGCACCGAAAAATGTTACTAAGCGTTTATTAATAATTTCTCACTTTTACAAGCATTTGATTTTAAATTTCTTTTTAAATGACGACTTTTATCGACTGTTTTTTTTAAATATACGCCCCCAAATGGTGTTTATTCCGAAATCCGTTGTTAACATTGAGAGGTTGAGGGTGTTTATTCTGAAAGCCGTTGTTAACATTTGTGGAGGTGGACCTAATGTAGAAAAAAATAAATAAATAAATTAAAAAAAAAACTAAATCATTTACTGATAACTTCTCACTTTTACAAATATTTTTTAATTTATATGCGCGGATGAACAAATCGTTGAATAGTGCGAAAACAAACGTTTTTGTAATAAACTTCGGGATAATTTTTTTTGTAAATATTTACATTTAGGTCCACCTCCACAATTTTCTTTTTTAAATGACGACTTTTATTGATAAATAAATTTACTTCTCCGCAACTTTTATTGATAAATAAATTTACTTCTCTGTCACGGGCACTGAACCCCTCCTTTTTTTTAATAGTATTTTCGGGTGGGTATGCTGACAACAAATATCAGTTAAATTTTGCAAATAGCCCCCCCTCCAAAAGTGGTGTTTATTCCGGAAGCTGTTCTAAAGATGAGGAGGTTGAGGAGGGTGATTGTAAGGTGGACCTAATCTAAAAAAAAAAAAAAAATTTTTTTATGCGCACATAAGCAACTATTTTTTATTAACTTTTTTTTTACTTTTTTATTTAAAAATTAGTAAATTTCAATGAATAGAATAATAAATCATTTATCATTAATATGTGTTTTTGGTTTTGTGTTGAATGAAACTTTTTTTTTTTCATTACAACAATAATGACCCAATTTAAATCTTCCGGCATGCGTTTAAGGGTTACGAAATTATCAATAAATCGTTTAGTTACTCAACCAACGTCAGTAAATAAAAAATGTTACGTGCGCATGCATTAGCCTGGACTAGGGGGGGGGGCTAAAGGAGCGACCATTAAATAATTATGCTGGTCGCCATGGAACTGAACGCCCAAGGAGTACCTAAAGTGGCACTTATGCACTTATGTTATCGTGCTATTTTTTAAAATAATATTTTCATGTTAAATTCAAATTTTACAATATCCTTTTCTTTTATTAATTTGTTAAGTGAAAGTACAGATAACCCGGTCGGTTTCTAATGTGAGGAAAATCTAGCCCCCCCCCCCAAAAAAGGAAGGGGTACTCTGGATAATAACAAAACATTAAAATTGCCTCAGTCTCAAAAGATTTCTTCTCTACTGAACGAGGAAAAAAACGGTAAAGTGTAGTTCACCTTCTGTTTCTCTCCCCCTCTCTCTTCCTCTCTTAATATCTCTCTCTATCCATCTCTCCCTTTCCCTCTCTCAATCTATCTTTCTCTCTATATCACCCTCTCTATCTCTCTTTGAGCCCCTTTCTCTCTCTAACTCCCTCTATCTCTCTCCTTTCCTCTGTCTCATCCCTCTCTGTTTCTAACTCTCCCCCTCTCTCTGTTTATCTATCAATCCCTTTATCTTTCTATCTCCTTCTCTTTCTCTATTTTCCTCTCACTTTCTCTTTCCTATCTATATATTTTCCTCTCTATCTGTCCATCTCTGATCCCTCATCCTATTTTAGTCTCCTAAATTAATTACAGTGAATAAGGCATTGTCAAAACATGGATAAATCCTATTTTAGTCACCTAATTTACTGACTGTGAGAATAGAAGTTATTTGGAAATTACTGCTACCTTGAACAGCACCAGAAGTAACTGGTAAAACCTTTCTAATTAAATTGATTTTGGCAGCCATTTGGTAACAAAATGGCATAGCCTTAGCCCTTGCTGCATGAGGAATACCTGCGACCTTGCTGCCAAGTAGAAGAATTATTTATTCTACTTTAAAACATTCAATTTTTCAAAAATCTCATGTTCGACATCTCCAAAACATCCAATATGGGGAAAAATATTGCAGAAATGCAAACTTATTGTTTAGGATGAATGCACAATGGTACGCAAAAAATCACTTGAGGCTCTTGGTCGATCCTTGCAAGATTTGCGTGGCAATGTCAGACCATTTTGGAATGCAGTGATATTGCTTGCAGGAGATTTCAGACAAATGTTACCTGTTATTCTTCAATCAACACCAGCAGATGAAATAAATGCTTGCCTCAAATACTCTACTTTTTTGTTCCATGTGAAGACATTAAACTTAACTCAAAATATGCATGTCCAGTTGCAGACTGTTCGATCCGCACAAAAACTTTTGCATCACTTGTGGGAAATTGGGTACGAAAAAGTGCTAGCTGATCAGAGTTAAGGGCAAATTTTTTTTGCTTTTAACTTCTGTAATTTCTGTAATTTTATTTCATCAAAAGAATAGTTAGTTTAAAAGGTTTTTTGCAGATATTCAAATTATAAGAATTCCATTTGACTGAGTGAATGAGCTATTCTTGCAGGTCAATACAAAGATGCCCATGAACTTAACGCTATTATTCAATGTAAAATTCCAAGTGAGGTAGTCAAATACAAATCCATCGACAATGTTGTGAAAGCAGATAAAGTGGTTAATTATCCAACAGCTATATTTGCCAGGGATGCAACCGCATGTATTGCAACTGAAATTTGGTGTACTAATTATCATGTTGTGAAATATAAACCAATCCAATCTTTGCAATGGCACATAGCTTGCAGTAAAAAAAAATTAACAAACAATATCATAGAAACAACAATCTTAACAGGACGTTTCACAGATGAATATATCTTCATTCCATGCATTCCTATGATTCCACCGGATACATCATTACACTTTAGCAAATTGCACTTTCCAATTTTATTGTCATTTGCAATAACCATCAACAAAGCACAGGGAACAATTTTTACAATTGTGGGCCTTACAGTTACACACTGACTGTTTTTTCACATGGACAATTTATGTTACGTATTCAAGAGTCACCAAACCGGAAAATCTCTATATCAGCTAAGAAAATGGAACAACAAAAACTGTGTACCCATGCAAAATGGAAAATTAAACCTATAAGAAACATGCTTTTTCTCATTTTGGAACTTTTTCCATTGCGCCAATTTAAGCCACAGCAACGCGTGGCAGGGTAAAGGTAGTATATATATATATATATATATATATATATATATATATATGTATATATATATATATAGTAAGTTATAAAATGTATATGGCGATTAAGCTACACTGAATATTCCGCGTTTCACCTACTCTAGGACTCTTCAGGCTTATGCGCATAAGCCTGAAGAGTCCTAGAGTGGATGAAACGCGGAATATTCAGTGTAACTTAATAGCCATATATATTTTATAACTTACTAACTAGCTCTACCTACGTATTGAGCACTTTTGAAGTAAGTACTTAAAGTTTACGCATAAATCTATACTTTCGTATATTAATTTTATGTGAGTAAATGAAGTATATATATATATATATGATGCAATTCAAGAATCCGTCACCTTCGGCTTCGTACTGATGCAACAAGTCTTTACAGTCATCTCGTGGTGGTTCTTTTGGCTCTGAGTGATCATTTCTGGAACCCACCTAGCACACACTTTACTGTATCCTAGGGATGACAACATCGTTTCTAGTGCACTGACACCCACATTCGACTCTACACGGTCATTCACAATCATCCACTAATCAACGCGGATGAATTGGTCAAGGCGCATAGTGCTTTCTGTGGTAATGGATGTGCATGGGCGTCTGGATTGCGCTTTGTTACTCACATCTCTTTCGCTATTCTGAAATCAACGAACCTATCTCCTAACTGTGCTTGACGTCAACTGCATCGGTTTCGTGAAAGTTCAATAGGCGCCTATCAATGTTCAGTGTTTTCTGCACAGATGAATTCAATGGCGTATTTCGGCTTCTGAAAAATCCATGACAGAGGTTGCTTTCTTAGAGTTTTACACTATCAATATTTACAAAAAAGATGAAACTTTCAGTTCATGAATGCACAAGTTTAGTCATCATAACAATGCCATTTGCAGTCTCCGCTGATCTATTCTGCCGGGATTAAAAAATAGGGGCATTACATTTGGAATGACCCTCGTATTTATATATTTATGTGTACTGGATTCACTCCTAGACTGTCTAATAAGGCGATTTAATTATCAATTTTATAATACAGCAGTAATGCCTAAGGGTGGGTGATGTGAGCTATATATAGTTTAATTCAGTTTTATGCAAAGAGGGTAATATGAGCAGGAGTCTTTCCTTGAAATTCAGATACCTTCGAATCTTATGAAATTTTATAAATCGGTATTACACATCAATTAATAAATAGTCCACAAATTTCAGTTATTGTATTGTATGTTTAAGATGTTTTAAGGAATCTAATAAATCTACAAACTCCCATTTGATTATTTCAGATATTTCAAATTTGCAATAACTTTTATCTATAGTCATAAAACACTGATTAAGCAAGATTCGACGTATTTCAATTTTAATTCTTGACGCTTGATAATTTATATATTTATTCATATAGAAATGTTAGAATCAATGCCGTAATACATTTTCTCATTGAAATTAGAATAAGGATTCTAGACTTAAAGTGTAATAGCTTTATATCTTGAATTTATTCTTTCGTAAGTGGATGTGAAAGTGGTGCAAAATCAAAGAACGAATTTTCTTCATGTTTAGAAGAATAGGTTAATAAGGAAGGAATAATATTAGTTGCGTTGACTACCATGCCATACCAGCAGCATTCGCCCTAGGAGAGTTGAACCGGCCTCCCACCTAAGAGGAAGTGGCAAAGCAATATTAAGTTCACAAACGGTCCCCAGTCGCATGTATATTCCGGTTTAGGGAGATGACGACGTTAAGTTTTTGAAGTTCTTGCAGAGTGGTACTGACGCCCTCCTACAAACAGCACCTGGTATTTCAAAATGGTCACCTAGCTGGTACTAACTAAGCCCAACATTGCTTAACATTGATCTAACAAGGACTGGTGTGTAGTAATAGGACGATTCCAATATTTTCCCCGATTTCGATATAATTACCAATTCTGTACTAAATTACCGATTTCGATATAATTCCCGATTCCGATTTCCGATAAATCTCTAAATATTTAACTAAAATGTGGTTATTTTGTAATATATATCGTAAAAATACATGTTAATTGTGGAGGTATTTTCTCAGAGATAAAAATAAACTGGTAGGGCGATAATCTATCGATTTTGGTTTTACTGGAAGTCTAAAATGCAATAAATATTGATAATTTGATCATAAAAGATTTTGTTTAAAAAAACATTAAATCAAAAAGATAATTAAAAAAATCGGTTTTTGGCAATGAAAAATAATCAGAAAATTTTCCGCTTCCGATACTGATTTCGATACATCGAAAAGTATCGATTTTATGAACAATCGTCCCAATACTACTGGTATGTCAACCTTGATTAATATATAATTTATGTGCATTATTGTAGAATTTGGGGCAAAAAATATAGCTTCTTTTTTCGTCTCGTATTACTTTTTCTTCTAAATGATGAAAAATAAAACAGTCATTTCTCAAGTTTTCTGCTAAAAGAACAACTTCCTAGTTTAAAAAAAGAGTAAATCTTATAAATCGTGTTTTAAAATCCAGATACCATTCGATTTTTGTTGTTTAATCTTTCATTGAGACTTGACTATCAGCAAACAGCTGCCTACTTTTACCCACTGACGACTACACTTACATCACAAATCTTTGTGTACTTAAACTTCAGCAAAATGAATAGTCCAAGAAAACATTTTAGAATAGAGCCGCATTATCGAATCAATATATAAATAGTTTTTTTTTTCCTGCTGAAACTAGTATTTTTCTTTTATCAGTATAAGGTATGATTCTTAATAGGCTTTACACCCACCGGACCTTGACCCAGATTTTTATCTGCGTATTGTCTTAATTAATTTACCATAAAAAGTCACAGTGCTATTGAAACGCCTGTGTAAATTATGGAGTCACAACTACGGTGGCATCCTAAGTGAGGAGTTGGACAGCGAAATAGTTGTTTAATAATTGAACGGCAATAAAGCAAAAACAAAGAGTTGGTACAAAAGTCAGTCATATATTACAGTTATTTTGAGTAAAATACATTTTGATTGTTAATGGGTGGCATTTGGATAGGGGATCACCCTGTACCGAATTGATGAATAATTACGTGGTAATTAAAAGAAATGAATGCTTAATTTGAACTATAAACTCTTTTGTAAATTTGATTAACATTTGTTTTACAAATTGAAATGCTTCCTTTTAAGTTGTTCATGCGCAGAAGATTAAAACTTAACGTTGCTTTCGATAATTAATTTAATATACATATTAATTACATATATATTTACATTTGGTATTTGGTATTTTGTTTGACATTCTTTTAATCTGCTGATTATTCTGCATTAAATAAACTAAATTCCTATTAGCACTCTTCTTAATTTTATGCGGTATACGAGCAAATGTATTTATTAGTGTTGGGACGATTAATCGGAATTGGAATCGGGAATCAGAAAAATCGGGAGATTTGGGGGCATCGGAATCGGTATCGGAATCGAAAAAATTAGTGCCTATTTTTCGATGCCAAAACGATTCTTTTAATTGTCTTTGTTTATTTGATTTTATTTAAAGAAAAAGGTTCCATTGCTGGCAATAATGATAAAATAATAAATAGTTATTGATTTTAAATTACCAGTAAAGCTAAAATCGATAGGTCATCCTCCACAAGTGTATTTTGACGCTTAGGAAAATATCTTCATATTTAACAGGTGTTTCTACGCAAATCGTGGAAAATAACAATATTAGAGGTAAATAATTAGAGATGTATAAAGAATCGGAATCGGCATCAGTGATGGTATCGGAATCCGGAATGTAGCACGGACTCGGTAATTGCATCGGAATCGGGAAAATATTAGATCGTCCCATCACTAGTATTTATTTAACAAAATATGGAAACGTTTTGATGAATTGTCTTTCTTTTACTGTTCATTCGGACTTTCTATATTACTCATATTCTTTTGGACCCGAAAATAATAGCAATCGAAAAACGGTTCTTTACTCAGAAAAAGTATTGAATGTAGTATGAGATCATATCTAGTAGTCGTTATTTATAAGGTGTTTCGTTGTAATGGGTTTTGTTTATTATGTGTAGCCTAGTTTATCACAAAGTTGCACGTTTAATACATAGCTACACCTTACTACCGGAAAGAAATTTCCAATATTAACGATAATTATTATGATCATCCAATAATACCTTCGATTAAACAAACACACAGAAAATTCAACCGGTAGGGTTAAAAGTGATTAATGTAATCGATTCATCAAAAAATCTAATAACAAGCTATACATGAAAAATCATAATAGAGTGCATACCAAATTATATATATATATATATATATATATATATATATATATATATATATATATATATATATATATGAAATTAAGATGGAGTGGGAGATTACTTCAAGGGGTCTACGCGAATCAAAGTTTTGACAGTTGCATGGCGTCGTCGTCAGGACTAAAAACAATCTAGTCGACGACATGGAAATGTGGAACGAATATCGATCCATATAGACTCTTTAAAATGCATATATATATAGGACCAGTTAACATTTATTGTTTTGGGCTCAAATCAAGTTATTAAGTTAGATCCATACCCAAGGAACCTATATCGAAAATTTTAAGTGTTTAGGCCCAACATTGTCGGAGGAGTTTGGTAGGGTTCTCAAAGGTCAAATCGTTGAACTTTGACTCCTTAACAGCCAATTTTCTGGCCGAACATCAAACACATAGATAGTCCAAAATCTCAGTACCCTGTATATCAAATTTCGAGTCTTTAGACTAAAAATTATAGAGTTAATGCGTAGGGAAATGTACACAGACAGACACACAGACACACAGCCACGTTCACTTTTATAGATATACGAGCATGGGTGCCCGGCGTTGCCCGGGTGTTTGATGGTGTATGTTGAGCAAAAAGAAAAATAAGTACAAAAAACAAAAAAAAATGGTTAACTCCTATTATGACCCCTTAACATTTATTGTTTTGGGCTCAAATCAAGTTATTAAGATCCATGTCCAAGGAACCTGTATCTAAAACTTCAAGTGTTTAAACTCAAAATTGTCGGAGGAGTTTGGTAGAGTTATCAAAGGTTAAATGGTTGAACTTCGACTCCTTAACAGCCAAATCTCTGGCTGAAAACCGATCACATAGATTTTCCCAAAACTCAGTCCCCTATATATCAAATTTCGAATCTGTAGACTAAAAATTGAGTTATTGCGTAGGGAAATGTACAAAGATAGACACTTTCACTTTTATAGATATACTAGCAATGGGTGGCCGCGTGGCGCGGGTGTTTGGAGGTGTATGCTGAGCAAAAGAAAAAAAAAACAACGGTAATTTTTTTAATTTGACCCCTATTATGACCCCTTAATATTTATTGTTCTGGGCTCAAATCAATTTATTAAGTGTGATTAATGTCGAAGGAACCAATATCTAAAATGGCAAGTGTTTAGACCCAAAATTGTCGGAGGAGTTTGGTAGAGTTATCAAAGGTCAAATCGTTGAATTTTGCCCTTTTAACAGCAATACTTTCTGGCCGAAACCCGATCACATCGATTTTCCCAAATCTCAGTAGCCTGTATATATAATTTCGAGTATGTAGACTGAAAATTGACAGAGTTATTGCTTTGTGAAATGTGCACAGACACACACACACACACACACACACACACACACAAGCAGACACGTTCACTTTTATAGATAAATAGATAGACAAGTATGGGTGCCCGGCGTTTCCCGGGTGCAAAACAAAAAAAAAGTGGTCAATTTTTTAAATTTGACCTTTAATATGACCCCTTAAAATTTATTGTTTTGGGCTCAAATCAAGTTATAAAGTAAGATCCATGTCCAAGGAACCTATATCTAAAATTTCAAGTGTTTAGACCCACATTGGCGGAGGAGTTTGGAGAGTTTCAAAGGTAAAATCGTTGAACTTTGACCCCTTAATCGAAAAATTTCTGGCCAAAAACCGATCACATCGATTTTCCAAAATCTCAGTACCCTGTATATCAAATTTCAAGTCTGTAGATTAAAAATTGACAGAGTTATTGCGTAGGGAAATGTACACACACACACACACAGATACACACACACACGCAAAAAGATATTTCAGTTTTATAGATAGATAGAAAGATTAGCAGTTCCGCCCGGCTTTGCGCTCGGGACTTATGTACTGTCCATAAGGTTATTTATCATTATTATTTTTGGTTTATCAATATTATGTTTGGTTTATCAATATTATATTTGGTTTATCATTATTTTTTTGTTCATCATTATTATTTTTTGTTTATCAATAATTTTTTTATTTATTAATTTTTTTTTTTTTTGGTTTATCATTATTATTTTTGGTTTCTCATTATTTTTTTTGGTTTATTATACATTATTTTTTGTTTAGCATTATTATTTTTTGTTCATCATTATTATTTTTTATTTATCATTATTATTTTTTGTTTATCAACATTTTTTTGTTTATCATTATTATTTTTTGTTTATCAATAGTTTTTTTTATTTATCATTATTATTTTTGGTTTTACATTATTATTTTTGGTTTATCATCATAATTTTTTGTTTATCATTATTATTCTTGGTTTATCATTATTATTTGATTATCATTATTATTTTTGTTTATTAATACTTTTTTGTTTATCATTATTATTTTTTGTTTATCATTATTATTTTTGTTTATCATTATTATTCTTTGTTTATCATCAATATTTTTTGTTTATCATTATTATTTTTTGTTTATCATTATTTTTTGTTCATCAATATTTTTTTGTTTATCAATATATTCTTGTTTATCATTATTCTTTTTGTTTATCAATATTATTTTTGATTTATCAAATTATTTTTTATTTATCAATATTTATTTCGGTTTATCAATATTATTTTTGATTTATATTATTTTATGCATTATCAACATTATTTTTTATCATTATTATTTTTTCTTTATCATTATTTTTTTTGTTTATCAATATTTTTTGGTTATCATTAGTATTTTTTGTTTATCAATATTATTTTTGTTTATTATTTATTTTTTTATGAATATTTTTTGGTTTATGAATATTTTTTTTGTTTTTCAATATTACTTTTGGTTTATCAATATATATTTTTTGTTAAATATTTTTTTGCATTATCAACATTATTTTTGTTTATCATTATAATTTTTTCTTTATCATTATTATTTTTGCTTATCAATATTATTTTCGTTTATTATTTACTTTTTGTTTATCAATATTTTCTTTGGTTTATCAATATTATTCTTGGTTTATAAACATTATTTGTTGTTTATCGTTTTATTTTTGCTTTATCATTATTATTTTTGTTTTATCATTATTATTTTTTATTTATTTATATTATTTTTGGTTTGTCATTATTATTTCTTGTTTACAATTATTATTTTTGGTGTATCATTATTATTTTTGGTTTATAAATACTATTTTTGGTTTATAAATATTATTTTTGGTGTATCATTATTATTTTTGGTTTATCAGTATTTTTTTTTGTCTATCAACATGACTTTTTGCCTATCATTATTATTTTTGGTTTATAAATATTATTTTGACTTTATAAATATTTTTTTTTTTGGTTTATCAATATATTTTTAGTTTATATTTTTTATTTCTGGTTTATCATTATTATTTTTTGTTTATCAATATTATTTTTGGTTTATCATTATTATTTTTGTTGATCATTATTATTTATTTGTTTATCAATATTATTTTGTGTTTATCATTATGTTTTTGGTTTATCATTATTATTTGTGGTTCATCATTTTTATTTTGGTTTATCATTATTATTTTTAGTTTATAATTATGATTTTTTGTTTATCAATATTATTTTTAGTTTATAAATATTATTTATTGTTCATCATTATTATTTTTTGTTTATCAATATTTTTTTGTTGATCAATATTTTTTGTTTATCATTATTATTTTTTGTTTATCAATATCATATTTGTGTTTATCATTATTATTTTTGGTTCATCATTATTACTTTTTGTTTATAAATATTATATTTGGTTTATCATTATTATTTTTGGTTTATCAATAATATTTATTGTTTGTCATTATTTTTTGTTTATAATTATTATTTTTTGCTCATTATTATTATTTTTTGTTTATCAATATTATTTTTTATCATTAATATTTTAGGTTTTTCGATATTATTTTTGGTTTATTATTATTATTATTTTTTGTTTATCAATATTTTTGGGGTTTATCAATATATTTGTTTTGTGAATTATCATTTATTTTGGTGTATAATTATTTTTTATCGTTTTTATTTTTGATTTTTCATTATTATTATTGGTTTATCATAATATTTTTAGTTTATCATAATTATTTTTGGTTTATCCTTATTATTTTTGGTTTATCATTATTTTTTGGTTTATCAATATTATTTTTGGTTTATCATTATAATTGTTTGTTCATCAATATTATTTTTCGTTTATACATATTATTTTTTGTTTATTATTATTATTATTATTATTATTATTATTATTATTATTATTATTGGTTTATTATTATTATTATATGTTGTGTATCATTATTATTTTTGGTTTATTATCATTATTTTTGTGTATCATTATTATTTTTTGTTTATAAATATTATCTTTTGTTTATCAGTATTATTTTTAGATTATCATCATTATTTTTCGTTTATAAAAATTATTTTTGGTTTATCATCATTTTTTTTTGTTTATCAACATTATTTTTGGTTTATCATTATTATTTTTAGTTTATCAATATTTTTTTATTTTTCATTATTTATTTTTGTTTATCATTATTATTTCTAGTTTATTATATTAGAGTAAGTTTATCATTATTATTTTTGGTTTATCATTTTAGTTTTGGTTTATTAATATTATTTTTGGCTTATTAATATTATTTTTGGTTTATTATTATTATTTTTTGTTTATCATTATTAATTTTTGTTTATCATTATTATTTTCGGTTTATTAATATTATTTTTGTTTTATCATTATTATGTTTGGTTTATCATTATTATTTTTGGTTTATAATTATTAGTTTTAGTTTATCAATGTTATTTTTGGTTTATCAATATTATGTTTAGTTTATCATTATTATTTTTGGTTTATAATTATTAATTTTTCTTTATCATTATTATTTTTAGTTTATCATTATTTTTTGGGTTTATCAATATTAGTTTTGGTTTATCATTATTATTTGTAGTTTATCATTATTATTTTGGTTTATCAATATTATTTTTAGTTTATCATTATTATTTTTGGTTTATCAATATCATGTTTAGTTTATCATTATTATTTTTGGTTTATCATTATTAATTTTTCTTTATCATTATTATTTTGGATTTATCATTATTATTTTGGTTTATCAATATTATATTTGTGTTTATCATTATTATTTTTGGTTTATTCATATTATTTTTGTTGGTTTATTATTAATATTTTTGGTTTATCAATATTTTTTATTTATCTCTATTTTTGGGTATATCAAAATTATTTTTTGTTTATCATTATTATTTTTGGTATATCAATATTATTTTCGGTTTATCATTATTATTTTTAATTCATCATTATAATTTTTGGTTCATCATTATTATTTTTTTCATAAATCTTGTTTTTTGTGTATCAATATATTTTTTTATCATTATTATTATTTCATTATTATTATTTTTTATTTATCATTATAATTTTTTGTTTATCAATATTATTATTGGTTTATCATTATTTTTGCTTTATCATTATTTTTTTTCTCAATCTTTGTTTTGTTTATCAATATTTTGTTTTTGTTTATCAATATTATTTTTGCTTTATCATTATTATTTTTGATTTATCAATATTATTTTTGGGTTATCATTATGATTTTTAGTTTATCAATATTATTTTAGGTGTATCAATAATTTTTTTTAGCAATCTTTTTTTTTTGTTTATCAATATTTCTTTTTGGTTTATCATTATTATGTTTGGTTTATGATTATTAATTTTTATTTATCATCATAATTTTTGTTTTATCAATACTATTTTTGGTTTATCAATATTATTATTGGTTTATTATTATTATTTTTGGTTTATCAATATTATTTATTGTTTATTATTATTATTAATTTTAGTTTATAAACATTACTTTTGGTTTATCATTATTATTTTTGGTTCATCATTATTATTTCCGTTTCATCAATATTATTTTTGGTCTATCATAATTGTTTATCATTATGTTTTTGTTTATCATTATTTTTTTGGTTTATGATTATTATTTTTGGTTTATCATTATCATCTTTGGTTTTTTAATGTTATTTTTGGTTTATCAATATTATTTTTTGTTGATCAATATTATGTTTTTGTTTATCAATAATATTTTTGTGTATCAATATTATTTTTAGTTTATCATTATTATTTTTGTTATATCATTATTAGTTTTTTTTTTGGTTCATCATTTTTTTTGTTTTATTAATAATATTTTTGGTTTATCAATATTATTTTTGGTTTATTAATATTATTTATTAAGACACGTTAGAATATCACTTTTATCGTTCAGTCATGGTTATTCGTACTAATAATTCACCACATATTAGCGTTCAAAGCCAACTCGAGGATAAGGGTTACTGGGTTTGTCGGATATATGATAGGAAAAACATCTAGAAGGTTGTAATATGTTGATTGAATTTGATTATTTCAGAGACCGACTCGAAAAGAATTGGCTAACATTGAATTTTGAAAACCAACATCTCGTTGTCAGTTGGGAAACAATCCCGTGGTATTGTGTTCCATAAATAGGTAGTTATTGGAATGAAACTTTACTCATGGAAGTTCTGTTTAGTTTTAGCAACGATTAAACAAATTAGTAAAAATATGAGCTAGTTCCGTTTTTTTAAAGCATTTTTGAAGCATTATAATTGAAATATCATTATTATAATTAAAATATTATCAGAACTTGCTCCCTTGCTGGCAGCCAGAGTCTTAAAAAGTTTATTACCTACCGAACAGATACATGAATGCCGTATCGTATGTTTACAGTAATAGAGACGAACTCAGAAAGCATGCAGTCTTGGTGCAATTTTTTGTTAAACCTTTGGCGTCATTGACTGCCGAGAAGACCGCCTTTGGTCTATTCATAATGAATCAAATAAAGGTTTAAGACCCTGTTATTATTCGACAAAACCTGTAGACGTCAAGTCTTTGATCAACCATTCTCGATTTAACAGCTCGAGCATAGAACTCTTCTGTATTTTCGATAACCCTTTTCCATTGATTTAGAGTAATTTTTAAGTTTCAGATCATCTATTTTTGTTGAAAGCAATGGAAATAGTGATTTCTGTGTGTTATGGCGGCTGCTACTAAGGGATGCATCACAATTTTGTAGGAATTTCCTGGCGCAATGAAACTTTTAGTGCCAGCGATTAACCAATCAATTGCATTGGATTTTTTTAAAAGTAGAATGTAGATAAATTTTCGATGTTAAATATTTAAAGTTCTTCCATTCAAAACTCGAGTATCTGTACATCTTGCGATTGAGAGAGACAATCTCATACAGGACATGGTTCCGATATAAACTGAGACAATTTATTACACTGGGAAACAATTTATTTTACTTTTTTAATGCTGTTTAGATTTCTACAACTGGCTTAGGGTATTTTTTCACTGCTGAATCAGGAAATAGCATTTGTTTTTCTTAAACAGTTCAGGCTTTTGAGCTAAGTTGATTTGAAAAATAAATGAGATCTTTTGACAAAATAAGTTACATTTTTGTGGCATTACGATCTGATTATTGCTGACACACATATTATCTTTAATATGTTATTGAGAGAAATATATTTTCCAACAACATATATTAATTACTTGATAGAAACATCGATTGCATTAAACTGAAAGGTGAACATTAATAAATGTAAGTAAACGTAAACTCCATGTTGCTTTACCACTGTTCAAACTTCAGGGATTGAACTTCCGTTTCGTCGTAGTCCTGGTATGCTCAGCGATAGGAAGGTACCTCTTCAGATTCCAACAGTAGTTAGCTGCAATGACTGCGCTACAGCGACCCTCATACCTTGTCTCCTCACGTTCTGGTTCTGATCGAATCTCTTTCCCTGCTCGTCACTAATTTAACCAAGATTCCCAGGAAACCGGTAGTGCATCTTGACGCTCATATTGCAGCCTAGGTTTCTGAAGGCAGTCAGCATGTTGTTGACAAATGCGGTCTAATTTCTTGCCTTATTGTTACCAAGAAATGTCTTCACTACCATAACAAATGCCTTACACTTTTCCAGTTCCATTTAGTTCATTGAATTTTCGAACTCTGGATCTCTGATGAGCTGCAGGATTTGAGGACTGTCAAAAATCCCATCATGGTCAATCCTGGAAAAGCCTAGTACAAGTAAGTGAAGCAGTCACCATCCTTGGTGAACCTATTGATTAAGCTGAGCACGATGGGAAGCTGTGAAAAGAGCATTCTATCTCTGTCCACCAGAGGGTCGTTAGAGACGTTCTTTTCTTTGCTAGGAACCAATTCCTTCCGCACAGGCCAGGTATTTTTCGTGTAAGCTGATCACCAATATTTGGAAGTATTTGAAGCATTATATCTTCAAACTGATCACCTTTCGGCATAATCACCCCAAACTATCGAACTTTCATTAAAATAATCATTGTCATTAAAATAATCATTTCCATTCAAACCAACTATCTGACATTGCATTTTACCCCACCAACATCTTTTAAAATGCTCCATATGTGAATAAAAACCTAAAAAATGACATGTGGTCATGAGCTAAAAAACTTGACCTGATTGCGCAAAATCAATGTGTTTTTTGGGGGGGGGGATTAAGCGCATCAGATTCGTCCTAAATCACTAGAAAAACGCTGTTGATCAGTGTTATTACCGTTGTCTGCTTAGGATAGGTTTAAATAACATGTTTTGTTCAGTTACAGATAATTTTTGAAATGGCATTTTCGGTGGCTTATAAAGAATACGTTTGGTATCTTTGCTGTTTAGTAATGTTTAAGTTTAAAATATCATTTTTATTAAGCTGTCAAGGATAAGTTTGAAAGCGCATTTTCGGTTGATTGTCAAGAATAAGTTTGATATAGCAGTTTTGTTAATCTGTCAATGTTTGAAATACACTTCCCGTTGTTCAACAATGTTTAAGTTGAAAATTACATTTTCGTTCATCTGTTAAAGGCGGGATAAAAATAACATTTTTATTGGCTTGTTAGGAATAAGTTTGAAATATAATTTTTGATGGCATCTCAAGAATATTTTGAATAGCTTTTTACGGGTCTTTTATATATAATTGAAATATCACTTCCGAAGGTTTGTCAGAGTTAAGTTGAAAAAATTATTTGTCAGAGTTAAGTTGAAAAATTTTTGTCAGAGTTAAGTTGAAAAAATTATTTTTTAAATTTTTAATTTATTTTATTACTTTAAAATAGAATTTTACTGGTCTGAAATGGAAAAAAATATTTTCGCTTTTTTGTTTTCGGGATGAGTTTGATATGTCATTTGCGCTGGTCTGTCAGGGATAAGTTTAAAATATAATTTTTGCTGATATACCACACACAAGTTTGAAATAACATATTTATTTACCTGTCGGAGATAAGTTTGAAATATTATTTTTGCTGACCGTCAAAAATACGTTTGAATTATAATTTTTATTGTCCTGAAATGGATAAGTTGGAAATATATATTTTCATTGACCCGTCAGAAATATGTTTGAAATATAATTTTCTCTAATCCGCCAGAAATATGTTTGAAATAAAATTTTCTCTAATCCGCATAGATAGCATTCTTGTTCGTCTGCTGAAATTAAGTTTGAAATCGCATTCTTGTTGGTCTGTTTATATTAAATTCAAAATATCATTGTTGTTGGTCTGTTAAAATTAAGTTTGAAATAGCATTCTTGTTGGTCTATTAAAATTAATTTTGAAATTGCATTATTGTTGGTCTATTAAAATTAGGTTTGAAATAACATTCTTGTTGGTCTGTTAACATTAAGCTTTAAATAACATTGTTGTTGGTCTGTTAAAATTAAGCTTTAAATAGCATTCTTGTTGGTCTGTTAAAATTAAGCTTTGAATAGCATTCTTGTTGGTCTGTTAAAATTAAGCTTTAAATAGCATTCTTGTTGGTCTGTTAAAATTAAGCTTTAAATAGCATTCTTGTTGGTCTGTTAAAATTAAGCTTTAAATAGCATTCTTGTTGGTCTGTTAAAATTAAGCTTTAAATAGCATTCTTGTTGGTCTGTTAAAATTAAGCTTTAAATAGCATTCTTGTTGGTCTGTTAAAACTAAGTTTTAAATAGCATTCTTGTTGGTCTGTTAAAATTAAGTTTTAAATAGCATTCTTGTTGGTCTGTTAAAATTAAGTTTTAAATAACACGCTATTTGGTCTTAAAATTAAGTTTAAAATAGGATTTAAGGAATCTCTGTTCTTACTGCTTCAACAGATCGTTTTCGAATCTTTTGCACTTTTTTCAGTTGAAGATTAGCTAACATCCGGGCCTCTCGACTGACGTTTGAGTAGGTCATCATGCTTGTAGCAGCAGCAGCCAATAGCCATAAAAACTGCTTGTCATTTCTTGCGTATCCCAGATTGTGCTTATTATATTACTTTCTTTTCTTCTTCTTCTTCTTCTTCTTCTTCTTCTTCTTCTTCTTCTTCTTGTACAAGCGTGACACTTGCTGGCACCAGATCTTGGAGTAAATTGGTTCCCACGATTTTTACGCCTGCAGTTTCTCCGCGCCACCTCCAAAGAAGCGTTGTGTCGTCGCACAGGCTTAAATGCATAACTCAATTTCAATTCAGTTCACGTCCGCAGTTTCGTATTCTTATTACAGCACCTACCTCTTCCCCCTCCCCGGCAGCAAACTCTCAAATTCTGAGGCCATCTCGCCAAATACAGATTTCAATAAACTAACATTGGGTAATTAACACTTTCCAATAATGATATTGCTGTCTTCATCGTGCTGTTATTTTTTTCCGAGCTTTCGATTTATATTTTAGTCATTTTCATTTATATCTGTTATTACATTAAATGTAAGTTTATCCGTGTTTATTTCTGGAAGGTTTTCTTTCTATCTATATACAGTGTAACTCACATATAAGGGAAACGGGTGTGAGTGAGATGTTATCTGGTCCCAAATTAGAGCCTTTTTTTAATGTACAGTGTAACCCGGATATAAGAACCTCGGATATGTGTAACCCGGATATGTTAGAGCTGGAGGGAATGGGGAACGGGGTCTCTTATATCCGAATTACACTGTACTAATATGCTAAGGTATTTCATGTTCGTGAGTACGTTAACATCTTTCACACAAAATGGACTCGATTATGTAGTGATTTGTTTCACGGAATGTAAACGTGTTATTTAATGCTGAATCGGGTCATTTCGGTAAAAGCTTCAATCTATGTCCCCCCACCTCGCCAAACATTCACGAAAAACACTCGTCTAGCCAAAACCACTATCAATAATTTCCCACACTGTTTATCTGTGCCTAAACCTAAATGTACATTCCATGAACAAAGCTTCTTTCTTAGAACTTGTCCGCCTGTGGAACTCTCTTCTGATTGCCTGCCTTCCAGCTGACTACAATCTGATTGTCTTCAAGTCCAATGTAAACAAGTTCTTGATGAACCGTCCCCCTAAGTAATCCAATTTACAAAATTCACACTACTTATTTTTACTACGCTATAATCACATTGATTAATGTATACCCATTAACCCTTATCCTCTAGTGGCCTCCGGGCCTTGATAAGGGGCGATTCCTGTGTAAAACAATGCCTTTATGTGTCAACATTTTTTTTTATATCTTCAAATATTTATTTATTCATGTTGTTTGGTTTGGTTTGGTTTGATTTGGTTTGGTTTGATTTGGTTTGGTTTGGTTTGGTTTGGTTTGATTTGGTTTGGTTTGATTTGGTTTGGTTTGATTTGGTTTGGTTTGGTTTTGTTTGGTTTGGTTTGATTTGGTTTTGTTTGGTTTGGTTTGTATGTTACGTTTGAGGCATATCAACCGTTTTCGGAGTATTTAATATCCAATCCTGTGATTTTGGCAATAAGTTTTTATGCTTCAAGTTATTTATCTTTTCAAATGTTTATTCATCGTGTTTGATTTGGTTGCTTCACGTTTTGATGCATGAAAGATTTTTGAATTGAGATACTTGATAACACACAAAAAAAACAACAATAAAATCAATGTTTTGATGCATTTTTGGTTAAGAAGTTTGCATTTTAAGACTGTGGAATCTGGTGGCACCAGGGAGTTCTAGCAATTCGTTTTAATCGGATGTCAATCAGGTAAACGATTCTTACTTATCCTATAAAAAATTAATTGTTCCAAAATAAAATTCTGGACCACGTCGAGTTTAAAGCAGTTCAGTTTTGAATAAATATATTTAAGAAAATTGCATTTGTTTTCATTGATTTTTTAGAATATTTAGTTGTTATTTTACGGCGAGAAAACATATTAATTATAACTAAAAGAACGTGCATATCTCTCTCTCTCTCTCTCTCTCTATATATATATATATATATATATATATTTATATATATATATATATATATATATATAACTACTTCGTTTACTCACATAATTAATATACGAAAGTATAAATTTATGCGTAACCTTTAAGTATTTATTCCAACAGTGCTCAATACATATGGAGAGCTAGGTAGTAAGTTATAAAATATATATTTTTTATAACTTACTATATATATATATATATATATATATATATATATATATATATATATATATAGAGAGAGAGAGAGAGAGAGAGAGAGAAAGTTGTAGTATTCCGAATTATACTGGGTTAATATAATTCAGTAATTCTTCATATACCAATAAATTTAAGCCAAAAAAAGAGAGATGACTTAAATTGTAAGCTACAAAGTTATCATATTTCATAATATACTACAAAATTATCATATTTCATAATATACTGTTTTAACAAAAACCAAGACTTTTCAACTAATGGGTTGATAGCAACAAAAAGTGTATTTTATTGTTAGTTATAATTGTTTCAAGACCATTTCGACAAATTCAAACATTATGTCGTTTGAAAATTTTCACAAAAACAGCCTTTCTTCAGACTTATTATATAAAAAAAGGATGCGACAGAGATAAAGTGTTCCCGCTTGTTTTCTTTTCCTCATAAATGTTTTATTGTTAAAGTGTTATCTCTTCGTGATTCCTATTTTCTTCACTATGACTTTTTATATATACTACTATTTCAATTTTAATTCTCCTATTTTTTCTTTCTATTCACGTATGTTTAACCCAGTCCTCCTAGTAATGTTTTAATATTTCAAAGTTTTTTATTCTTGTATTTCATATATGCTTTAACATTTCTTAATATATAATTCTATTTCATTTCCAATCTAAATTTTCTTAAACCAGTTTTTATCGATATATATTTTACATTTTGCATATATCTAATCCTTCTTCGCCTCTGATGAGAAGAATTTACCTTTGAAATGTCATTTTCTAAATAAGTTTTCATATATTACCCTTTCCTTATTGATCTGATGATATAATAAAGTTGTTTGTAACTTGTTTCGTATCTTTTATTATATATATATATATATATATATATATATATATATATATATATATATATATATATATATTAGTGGCCTGGCAAGCCCAAATGAAGACAACAGAAGCAGAAAAACTAAAACTGGCCTGCTAGGACACTATATATATACAAATGTAGGCAAATTTGGACAGATTTTATTAGTTTGGAAATATATGTTCTTTGTCTACCAATTGTAATAAAATTTTAACCATAGGATAGTATTTCTAATCTTCAAAAAGCCTGCAAATTTTAATGTAGTTTCGTCCCATAGAACCAAAGATATGAGCATTTCATTTTTCAATTTAGCTACGAGTATATAATATATATATATATATATATATATATATATATATATATATATATACTAGACTACCCGTGAACCGTTGGGTTAGTATGGAATTCATCTATGAGCGTGACACTTGTGACGTAAAGAAAATAGTTTTTTTTTTTTACATAACAGAAACATTTCTATGAAAGTATATTAAAATGAAAAATAACGGACAGATTACTCAAACATGAAATAAAAATCCTCCCTATTCGTGTAAAGTTACCTATTTTTCAGAATAATCGCTCAAAAATCGAAAATTAACCATGATTTTCCTATGAATCGAACGCCGACGAAAGTCATTTAGCAACAACAATGCACATGAACCTACCGATAAGAAATATAAGAATGAAAAACCCATATTGGAATCCTTCAACCAAGTTATAGAAACTTAAAATCTAAAAAAAATAATTGATAAAAGCGGAAGCAAAAAAATAAAACCTAAATAAATAAAATAAAATAAAACTAATATTGAAACATATTTATTATATGTGTCCTTAAATTCACCGTTCTCACACAACTATTTTGTATCTAGAAATTTAAACAAAAAATAAAAAAAGAAGGCAGGGAGGAAGGAAAAGGCACGGATAGAGAGTTGTAGTAGTAGTAGTAGTAGTAGTAGTAGTAGTAGTAGTCTTGGCTTTACTACAATTGTTCTTATGTTTGTCAACGGATTAAAGTGGTTTAATTGTAAGAAAATAAGGACAGCATAGTCGTAATAAAGAATAGTTGCAAAACACCCCCACTCTTCCCATATTAAATAATAATTTCGAAATAAGAGCGTTAATATTTTAGTGCGCAAGTCAAAATCTGCAAGAGAAGCGATTTGTGTTTATTTGTTTATATATATATATATATATATATATATATATATATATATATATATATATATATATATATATATATACACCACCTTTTTTTGGCAATTTTGTAAGTTCGAAATCCCGGCGACCATTGAGCAGAATTTAATAAATAAAGGTTCGTTGGAAATCTAATGACCTGAATTGTGTAGTGGGCTATGTTACATTTGCCCTTATAGTCGCATATTATTGTTTAAACAAGTGGGGGTCACTTTTCTATATTAATTTAACATGAAATGAGCACCCAATTTATGGCCACCTTGACTATTAAGTGGGTGTTTATTTTACGTTAAATTAATATAGGAATAGCATCCCCCACCTTTAAAACTATAATTTATTCATATCATTGAGATTACTCGTTTCCTGCGATTTTAACTGGTTTTTCTTTTCACTTTTAGCACCCCAAAAACGTTTAATTGTGGTAATTTTATAGGATGTTTTGCGAGTGAAAAGATGTTGCACCTTTACCAATATTTTAATAATAATCACTTGTTTTTCCTAGTTTTGCATATGAATTACAAAATATCTGATATTTCACCAAAACCTCTGGACTTGATGGAAGGGGAAACTAAAACTTGCTGCTATGGTTTCAAATGATCTGAAAAAATAGCAAGGGGAGACATGATTCCAAATATTTCTCATATCTTATATGTCCCCTCTTTGGTTTTCATACCTGAAGTAAATTTCACAGTGTCTAAATATTATTTGATACTGGAGATATTTATAATCGTACCTTATTTCAAAAAGAGGAGAGATATAACATTTGAGAAATATTTGGAATCAAGTCTCCCCTTGCTGTTATTTTAGATCATTTGAAACTATAGCAGCAAGTTTTAGTCACTCCTACATCAAGGCAAGAGGTTTCGGGGAATATATATATATATATATATATATATATATATATATATATATATATATATATATATATATATATAAAGAGGTTTTGGGGAATATATATATATATATATATATATATATATATAGTAATTTATAAAATATATATATGGCGATGAAGCTACACTTAATATTCCGCGTTTCATCCACTCTAGGACTCTTCAGGCTTATGCGCATAAGCCTAAAGAGTCCTAGAGTGGATGAAACGCGGAATATTCAGTGTAGCTTCATCGCTACATATATATATTTTATAAATTACTAACTAGCTCTACCTACGTATTGAGCACTTTTGAAGTAAACACTTAAAGTTTACGCATAAATCTATACTTTCGTATATTAATTTTATGTGAGTAAATTAAGTAGTTATATATATATATATATATATATATATATATATATATATATATATATATTCCCCAAAACCTCTTGCCTCAAAATGTCTAAACAGTTTGTATCTCAAATTCAAGGGAAATGTGTAGTGACCTATCTAAATCACTTTTGCACTCAAATATCCACAGACGTAAACGAAGTCGCGAAATTAGTATAAACACAATCGTGTAAAATAAGACAGAATGCATCCGCCCTTATTGTAAACTCAGCCGGCACACTGTACCGGATATGTCACCATGGCAACCACGGGATGGAAAATCACATAAACCGTATAAAATAACAGAAAACCACAAAACAATTTTTAAGTCACCAGAAGTTTCTATCAACACGTCCCAACCAAAATAACTTCAGAATTAAAAGTCTAAATATGCATTGCATATTTATTTTTTTTAACACTTTCTAATAAATATTTATTCACTACGAAGCAATTATAATTTGATTCTACAATTTTCTTATATATACACACACTAGTTTTCTTGATATTATTATTATTCTAATAATAATAATAATAATAATAATAATAATAAGTAGTAGTAGTAGTAGTAGTAGTAGTAAGATGATGAGGAGGAGGAGTATTAATTAAAACGATTTAATAATATACTTCAAATTCTAAATAATGATATCCGTTTGAGTATTTTGCTTTTATTTCTTTATTTGTTAAATTAACCCAGACACACATCCACCCATAGCAAAAGCTTAGATTACTTTCGAATACTATATTTTAAAATATAACTTCTGCGTTAAACCAAATGACTAACAAAAGTTTTTTTTTTCTACTACATCCGTTTATTTGTTTTTGTTACTGTTTATATTTTTGTTGTTGTTGTTGTTGTTGTTGTTGTTGTTAGTTGTGGTAGTGATGCTGCTGCTGCTGCTGCTGATGATGATGATGATAATGATCATGAAAAACAAAAGATCCTCTTCTTTCATATTTCAAAATAAAAATGGATAATTATTTTTTTTTTTTTACTAATCTTCATTAAAATTTTTTCTATTTATAAAAATAAAGTCGAAAACGGCCAAATAAACCTTTCAAATTACTTAGTAATGTAGAATTGTTTTCAGCCTTTCGAGGAACAACTATTCGCATATTTATTTCATTATATAATCGATTTTTAGGTGAATTTCATTGACACATATATAAATTCAAATTCTTCAACACTGGCCAACAAAATTCATATCGTAAATCGTATAGCATAAACTTTCTTAATGAATATAATTGAACTTCTCCAATATTCGAATACGAGGTGCTATCAATATATTTCCATACTTTTTTCGTGTGGGCACTTTTACTGATAATACACACATAAAACTCTAGTCTCTTTCGAATTAATCTTCCGCTAATGCAATGCACCTGTTGTACCGTTTCAACAACTTATGGAAGGGCCCATGGAAGTCCTCTTGTGTAATCGTGGCCCTCGTCGCAACCTCTATCATCTAAATTGTCTCATAACGACAGCCTCGAAGGTTTTCTTTGAACTTAGGGAATAACCAAAAGTCACGGAGAGAAAGGTATGGACTGGTTGATGTCCATCTTGATCAAATAGTCTGTGACAAGCATGCAGTTGTAGACGTGTGCATTGTCTTGGTGAAAATGCCACTGGCCCGATTTGAAGAGTGCTAGCCTATCTCGACAGAATCTCTTTCTGAACTCCCTTAAAATCTAAACATAGTATTCCTTGTTGACTGTCTGTCTAGTGTGAACCCAATACATCTAGATTATGCCGTGCTATATATATATATATATATATATATATATATATATATATATATATATATATAGAGAGAGAGAGAGAGAGAGAGAGAGAGAGAGAGCATCATAAGTTTCTGGGTGGAGAGGCTCTATCTGGCCTTCTTGGTTCTGGGAGAGCCAGCATGCTTACACTGTCTCTTCATCTCTGGATCATAGCAGTAGATCCAGCTTTCATCGCAGGTCAACAGAGGATAAAAAACTTCAGGATCTGAATTGAAAGAAGTCTGGAGCATTCTATATGTTTCTTTGACTTTTTTTTTTCAAGTTTAAAACAGATTTTTTTTTTCATATCCTTTTTCTAAAGTGTCCTCACGTTCAGATTGCATTTTTAAAATTCACCAGCTGCGACAATCAGTCTTTAGTAGGGCGTATTCCAATTTCTGTTGTAGCTGTTCATTTGAACCTGAAAACATAAAAATTGGTTGGTCATCTTATATGATGTATAGCAATAAAATACTGAATTTACACGAGTCTACGACAATTTTAAATGCTTGTACAAAAAGTCTGAAAATTGGAGGCACCTCGTATATCAAATTACATCGTGCTAATTGTCGTTTTGTTATCTTTCTCCATATGTCCACAGTATGAATTGAACACTGAAAGTATAAACTGAGCATTTCTTTAAAGAAAGATTACAGTATTATTAATTACCGTTCGGGGGAGGCTAAATTTGTTAGCATCTACTTAGCTCTGTCGATATTTTCATGCTTCGTGCTCCCTTCTTGCCAAGCTTCACAAAATAACACTCGTCTAACTTAATCACTATAAACAATTTCTCTCACTCTCAATCTGTGCCTAATTCTAAACGTGTATTTCATGAACAAAGCTTCTTTTCCTAGAACTGCTGGGCAATGGAACTCTGTTACACTGACATGCTATCCAGTTTAATACAATATGGTTGTCTTCAAGTCCAATGTAAACAAGTTCTTACCGAAGAGTCCCCTTAAATAATAAAATTATACCAAATTCCTATGAATAGCAATTACTATGCTTTTGTCCCGATGATTATGTACATTTATTAATCCTCATCCTGGAGTGGCTTTCCGGTCTGGATAAATGGTAACTCTCTTATATATATATATATATATATATATATATATATATATATATATATATATATATAATTATTTAATTTACTCACATAAAATTAATATACGAAAGTATAGATTTATGCGTAAACTTTAAGTATTTACTTCTAAAGTGCTCAATATGTAGGTAGAGCTAGTTAGTAATTTATAATATATATATATATATATATATATATATATATATATATATATATGTAATTGCGTGCATGCATATAGCAATATATGCTGCAAAAATGCTGGTATAAGCAAATAGAACTGTTGAGAACTTTGATGAAGGATGAATTTTAATAATTTATTTTTAATCAATTTTACTAACACTAGTAACTTAATATATATTTGAAAAACGCAGTTCTCTTTTTCTTAATTTCTCTTTCTCTTTCTCTCTCTCTCTCTCTCACACACACACACACACACACTATATGTATATTTATATATTTATACGAGTGTTTATATATATATATATATATATATATATATATATATAAACACTCGTATAAATGTTTTGTAAATTGATATTCATATAAAAAACATTTTTTTTCTATTTATTTAAAAAGAAAATACAACTCTGTTATATACGGGTCGTGAAATTACATTCATATGCAGAAGAGCTAGCTAATTTGCTTATTCTTTTAAACATTCAATTTAATTAATTCCCTAATAGTTTTTTTTTCGGTTTCCTTATGGGATGATCGTCTTTAGTGAACTACATGATTATACTTGCGTAATATTTGCGTAAAAAAGTTATAGTAAACACAAATCATCTTTTTATATAGATACTAGCAGTTCAGCCCGGCTTTGCTCGGACCCCATGTACTGTTCATAACTTGCAATACGTGTGAATACACTTTATGTAAGATTTAAAATGTTTAGACCAAAATTTGTCTGAATAATTTCGTAGAGACCGCAGAAGTCATTTTTTTTATTCAACCCCAATTTTGACTCCTTAACATTTATTATTTTGGTCTCAAATCAAAATTAAAAAGTTTTACCTATGTCCAAGTTACCTACATCTAAAATTTCAAGTCTTTAGACCCAAAATTGGCGAAGGAATTTGGTAGAATCCGAAATAGTGAACTCATTCAGCTTTGGCAGCCAAATTTTCGCCCCAAAACTGATTAAAATGCTTGCCGCATGTCTGAATACCCGTTACATATAAATTTCAAATGCTTAGACCCAAAATTGACTGAGTAGTTTGCTAGACACCGCAAAGGTCAACTTTTCGATACACATCGATTAAAAAGCTTGCCGTATGTCTTAATACTCTTTATGTAAAAAATGTTTATACCAGAAATTGGTTGAGTAATTTGGTAGAGACCACAGAAGTCAATTTTTAAAAACTTTGACCCCAATTTTGACCCTTTAACATTTAATTTTTGGAGGCTCAAATCAAATTAAAAAGTTTGATCCATGTCCAAATAACCTACATTTAAAATTTCAAGTGTTTAGACCCAAAATTGGCGGAGAAGTTTCGTAGAGTTTTCAAAGGTCAAATCGTTGAAGTTTGACCCCTTGACAGCCAAATTTCTGGCCGCAAACCGATGAAAAAGATTTTTTCCAAATCTCAATACTCCTTATGTCAAATCTCGAGTATCTAGACCGGAAATTGACAGTGCTATTTGGTAGGGAAATGTGCACACACACACACAAACACACATTTTCACTTTTATAAGTATATAGATTTATGTAAGTATAAATATATATTTGTTTAAAGATTTTGCCTACCAAACTCCTCTGTCAGTTTTTAGTCTACAGACATGAAATAATGTATACGGTATTTGAACCCATGCGAAACTTAATATTTTGGTTTTAGCCAGGAAAAATCGGTTCAAAAGTGTGAAAATGAAAAAAAAATGGAATTTGTCAGGTAAAGGTATTTGAAAGGACGCACACCACAGGAGACTTTTGATGAAATGAAAGAAACTTATGGTGATAATGCCCCATCATATGACGTTGTAAAACGCTGCCATCGTGAATTGCAACATAGCCGGAAGTCTGTGGAACAGCTCTCAGACCTTAGCGCCCCGTCTGCCATTGATGAGGCATCTGTCCGTCAAGTTGAGGCTGCCATTTTGGGAGATCGGCGCATTACTATTCGCCAAATAGCTCAAGATGTCAAGATTAGTACAGGGTCTGTGGAAACTATCATTCATGACCATTTGCATATGCATAAGGTGTCTGTCAGATAGATTCACAGGTTGCTCACACCATTCCAGAAGCGAGAACGCGTCGAGTGCTCGAGGATGAATTTGGAGATGCGCCAAGAAGATGAGTCAAAGTTTTTCAAAAGAGTGATTACACAGGATGAAGCCTGGGTTCATCACTATGATCCAGAGACCAAAGCCCAGTCAATGCAGTGGAAGCACTTGGACTCACCACCTCCAAAGAAGGCAAGTGTGATGCCCTCCGCTGTGGCAAGGTCATGCTCACAGTCTTCTGGGACCAGGACGGAGAAGTGATGGCAGATTTCCTGGCAAAGAGTACCACAATTACAGGAGCCTATTATGTTTCACTTTTGAGGAAATTAAGGGAAGCTATCAAAATCAAGAGGCGGGGCAAGATCAGCAAAGGTACCCTCCCCCTGCAGGACAATGCTCCGGTCCACAACTCGCATGTCGCCAGATCAGAAGCACGGGCGGGTGGTTATGAAATCCTCTCCCATCCTCCCTACTCTCCTGGCCTTGCACCCTCTGGCTTTCACCTCTTCCCAGCCATGAAGTTGTTTTTGAAAGGAAAGCGTTTCCCAGATGATGCAGCCTTGATTTCTGAAGCCACGTCTACAAAAACGGTCTCCATAGCTGCATCAAACGATGGGAGAAATGCATAACTCTCGGTGGTTCTTATGTAGAGAAAGACTAATAACTGTGCCAAGTTTCGCTTCTCTACTGCTATGGGAAGTGGATCAGGGGAATTCATTATTGCACGCCCCTCGTATATTAATGAATTAATTCATAAATCATATATAAAACTAACATATGCGAGAAAACGATATTGTTTTTGCACCAACCTAATATATTTGTTTTTTAATCATTTTTTCGAATCTATGTGGAGTCTAAAATAAACTCGATTTTTGTTTTAATTCTTAATGTTTGAAAGATTTCTACGTTAGTAACTTTATTTATATTGACAGTATTTGTTTGAATTTAATTTGTTTTTATTTTCGTTAACTTATTTGTTTTTCAGTCAAACTAACCCATCGTTTCTTTTTTTTATTACTTGTTGGTTTTGATTTAAAAATATCGTTCGTTTTGATTTTGTGAAAAATATTGTTTTACTACAATACGACGCACTAATCTGTACACTCAGTTCTCTGTAATAATTGAAAAATAAATAAATAAATAAATGACAAAATAGCTTGTACATCAAAGAATTAGAAATTTATTTAAAAAAAAAAACAAGCAAAAAAAGATTGACAATTCATGCTTGTCCATATTTAATTGGTAAAAAGGAAAAACAAAGCTAAAATAATATATATATAAGCAAAGTACGTCCAAGGATGGAATACTGCTGCCATATCTGGGCAGGAGCTACTAAAACAGCCTATCCTGCCTTGACAGAGTACAAAAAAGACTTCGTGATTTAGTGAGAGGGTGCCTTTTTCTCTACCCTGCAACCTCTCTCCCACAGAAGAGACGTTGCGAGCCTATCCTTGTTTCATCGTTATTTCCATGGCAGGTGCTCGTCTAGACTCCAATCTCTGGTACCCCCTCGCCAATCGTTCACGAAAAACACCCGTCTAGCTGAATCCACTGTGAAAAATTTCCCCCACTCTTTATTTGTGCCTAAATCAAAACGTAAATTCCATGAACAAAGATTCTTTCTTAGAACTGCACGTCTGTGGAACTCTGTTCCGTCTGCCTGCTTCCCACCTGACTACAACTTTGATGTGTTCAAGTCCAACGTTAACAATTCCTAATGAACCGCCCTCTTAAGTAAACACTTCATTATATCTTCGCACTAACGTACTGTACTTGCAATAACCCTTATCCCTGAGTGGCTTCCGAGCCTTGATAAGTTTTAAAAAATATTTAAAATTGAAACTTTATAATAATTTATAGAAAATTGTCGTGTGTGTGTGTGTGTGTGTGTTTCATAAAATTTGTTCAGAAGTTATTATTGGCAAACGATGAGTATGTTTTGAAAGAAATTTTTTTGTTGGAAATCTTGCACTACTAGAGACAAAATTTCAATGAGGCAATTTAGTCTTATTTGTAGGAAATTTTGCACGACATGGGGATTAATTCAAGGAAACTGTTCTTAATTAAAATAGTTACTTCGGATCTTGGGCAAATCTAGCTAGCATGCGTTTCTTCTCTTCTTTTTTCTCAAGTAATAAATACTAAAGTATTACTTGATACTCTGAAAATTTAAATATTTATAGCCTAACCTCATATTATTATATGATTAATTTTTTTTAAATTTCCCTTTTCTTTAATAAAGGAATAATTTCTAAGCTGTAGACGTCAAATTAAATATACGAAGCCATATTTTTTATCTTTTTATTTTTATTAATTTATCTTACGGATAAACGGATTTTAATTCAATGACACTTTTAAATATTTAGCCACTCTGACTAAAATACAAAATATTCGTAATATTTTCTGATATTATCAATGATATATAATACATCTGGATTTTGTTTTCTCCAAATATAACCTTCATTAAATATTGACATCGTCACAATTTTTTCTGTGAATGAAATGGTTATTATTTGCTTTTTTTTCAAATATAACTTCAAATAATACATTCCTTCAGAAACTCTTTTTGTACTTCTTGAATCTTACCAAGAAAAATAAATACAATAAATTAAGTGTCTTTAATTTTTCAAAATTAAACATCGACTTCCTATCAACATTTTTTTTTAATTTTATGACTTTCTCCAAGAAAAATAAATTTTTGTTCTCAAAATTATTTCAAGCTCCTAAAATAGATTAAATATTATATTTACTTGATTAAGAGAACAATTGTCTCAAGTTTTCTGTAGTTTGAAAATATGTTCAAATAACGTGTATTTAAATTTCTTTTCGACATTCTTATATCGAGTTATAACAAAGAAGAATGATAAATAATTTATGTGAACACAATTTTCATAACATAAGAAAACTGTATGCAAGAGAGCTGAAAAAATAAGTTATTTTTTCAACACAGAACTTCATCTAAAAGGAGAATAATAATTTAACGTAGACACAATTCTCATAATACAAAAAAAAAACTGATGATGATGAGTTGTTGATTGTTTAACCACAGAATTTCATCTAAAGAAAACATCCCAAATTTAAATTGTCTTTTGCGTGTTTGTTGACATCACATGACTCAAATCATCCAATGAAATAATGAAAAGAAAGCAATCATTTAAACATGAACAAAAATATCGTCTAGTCATTATTTTAAAATGAAATTTAACAACATTTTGAAACCGTTAAAGAAAAAGTTTACAAAAATTGACGAAAACTGACTATTTGACAGATCTTACTTGCTAGGACCTCAGCTCTGACGTCATTTTTTTATCTCACGGACCTTAATGACATATATTACGAAGGTTATGGTAGTATACGAAATATCAAGTCCAAAAGAAAATGGCTGAATCTGCAATGTTTTCTTAAGAAACATATCACGTTAAATTTACTAATTCAGTCTGGGAACTTGTGTACTTTTAGCCAAAGAAGAACAACCTTTCTGTAATATAGTGACTAAATTATATCAACAAACTAAGATTATCCGTTAATAGAATTTAAATGTGTGCAGTCAAAACTTGCCAGGAAAAAAACACCCTAAAAACACGGAGCATTGTTAATTCTATGTCCACAAGTATACGGTATGCAGATTTACTTGTCGAATGCTGTTGTTCGTGTCTTTCTGAAGGTCAAGAAGCAGTAAATTTATATGTTTATTCGATACAAAGGGAATAAGAGCGGTAAGAAATCTGTTTTAAGGTTTCTGTTTTTTTTTCTTTTTTTTGTACAATGTCAAAATTGGCTAAATACACAGATCACTCAAATGTCACCCATCAAATATTTTATAAAATTCACGATTCTCTCAGCGATCGAAGCATATTTCGTACAAAGATGGATTTACGGCTATAAGGGTTTTGGTAGGTTTAATAGGCAACATAGTCGACCGATGCTAACGTCATGTGGAAACTTAAAATTGCGACATGCGGATATAGGAACGAAATGCGTTTTAATAATACAATACATGGAATGAACTATATGAAATGTAATTAAAATAAATAAAATTAAAATAATATTTAAATGAACGAATCTCTTTTGAAGGATTTGGCAATAAATTGTTGGAAAAAGAGAATACGAAAAAAGAAACAAATATTTAGGTAATAAATTGCCGGAAAAATAAAATGAACAAAGAACTTCCTAAAAAGGTCTGGTAAAAAAAAAACGATTTGAAAAAAAGAAGACGCAAAAATGTCAAAAAACAATTAAAACTCATTTTGTTCCAATATCTACATTTCGCAATATTAAGTATCCACCTGACGTCAGCATCGGTCGTTCATGTTGTCTATTCAGTCTACGAAAGCCCATATTGCCTAAAATTTAGTTTTCTTTAAGAAGCATTTGATATTTTTGCATCGTCAGCAAGCTAAATTTATATTTAGTAATGTCGTGGGGGGGTAGTAAATTGTGTCACATCTTAAAAATAATTACTCGCAAAACTACCGCGCAAAAACACGGGCCGTTGTTAATTCTGCCCACAGGAAGATAAAGTAAATAGATATAATCGCGGAAAACTCTTGACAAGTTTACAAGAACCGAGTAGCAGTGAATTCTTTTGTTGTTTTTTCATACAAACTCTAGTTTACTAGTCCTCTTTATATCTACATCTACTACTTATGTTGTTAATACAATAATGCAATTAAATACTAAAGTATGTCAATACAAAGCTACCACTGAAAATAAAACCATTGAAATGATGATGAATATGAGATGACGACATCGAATTGGTAAACCACGTTGCATGCATCTGTTCTATCTGGGCGATATAATCCTGCTACGACAAAGACAAATCCCTTCGGTACATCAGTATCAAACTTATCGAAACCTGAGAATCGTTTAAGCAGTTTATAAAATAAGCAGAAAATGAGAATTCTGTCTTCTTACGATTATCCCAAAAGAAATGCCCTTTATTTTAAATTAGTTATCCGTGAATATTTCAGTTAACACAATAAGTTTTTAAAACAATGTGACTTGTAGTGCATGGCCTATAAACTTGTTTACCGATCTGTTGCGTACAAAAGCTCTATTATCAAGTATTAAAACTAGGCACCGCCAAAACTGGGGGGGGGGGAAGGTCAGTACTTTTTGACGGACCGTCTTTTTAAAAATCTACCAAAAATCAGGTAATTATCCGATCAATACGAAATTTTCAGCGATTATTAGGAGAAGAATGAACTTTATAACAGTGTACTTATTTTTCATAAACGATATTTATATATATATATTTTTTTGCTTACAAAACCCCCCCTTGTTTTGAAGTGGGAACAAATATGCTTAAAATAATCATCTAAAACTGAAATCAACATATTGTGTTGTTGTAAGGGACAGAATTATAGATTCAAAAAAAAAAAAAAAATTGTTTGCATACCTTATTTTGACGTCTGAATATCAGAACTTCGATTGTGTTTAATTATCCCGCTTTTGAGTTTTGAAGTGTGAAATTCGGTGAATATGTTAAGTAAAATAATTAATTTAAGTTAAGCAAAACAAAAAAAAATTTTTTTTAATATTTATACGAAAAAAGCTATTTTAAAATTTTTGATAAATAAATTAACAATTTTTTTTTAGCGAGCCGAATAATGCATGACCATTATTAAACAGGGCATGCTTTGAATAATCGATACCAAAAAAAAAATTCGATAAATATTGTGCCCTTTGTGTTAAAAATAGCATCATTTTTTCGATCCCGTTTGAAAACGTTTGCCGCCTTTCGGCTACGGTGGACCAAACGCGCTGAAATAATTTTTTTTTATTCTGCTTTAAATTGCCCCCCCCATTTTGGGGAACCTGGCCCCCACACACATACACATTAAAAACCAAACGCATACAGATGGTCACTCATCTGGTACTGGCCAGCCTCAGCTTAATAATACATTGAAATTTTCGTCACTGAAAAATAATTTTTTTTTGGCCTGTTTGGTCTTCCATAGTTTGCTTTTTATCAAACGAAAACGTAAACAGAGTCGATCTGAACTCTACGTCAACGCGAAATATCTGGTTACCTATATGAATAAGTGGAATTATTTGAAATTCAGGTACTTATATTATAATATGTTTGCATATTCTCTTAGAAAATCATCCTAAATCTTAGTTAGACAATAAATAAATTAATTAATTATTTCAAAAACCCTTTTTTAAAAATATTTAAGTACGTTTTTTGTGCAAGACAAAAAATGTCAATTGTTAACTTTTTGGGAAAATTTAACATTTAAAATTGAATTAAAAATAGTAGAAAAAGTTTTACATTATTCTGTTTTCTATATGATAAAATTCAGGGTTTATCTTTCTGGAAAAAAAAAAGTTACTCAGAAATAATGGATTTTAATAAATGTAGTTTCGTTTTAAAAAACAACAACAACTTGATTTGTCGGCCATTTTTGGCGGTGCCTAATTAAAACTAATGCGTAATCTCCATATATAATATTTTGATTGCAGAAATTCCACTCTGGAGTAAAGTATCTCAGGTTTTCAACAATAGATGCCACATACAAATTCAATACGTCTGCCATGATAGCCATTATCTTATGTAACTTTCGACAACCATTTCTGCCACATTCACTCGTGATAGTAAAATGCTATATTACATCCTATGAGCAACACCATCACAATCGCGCCTATGTTTCTCTCTCAATATATATTGTCCTCACCGCTACCAGTTGTCACCGGGTCCAATTCTACATTTTTTCAACTATAGTGTGATTACACCACCCGCAACTGGCTAAGACATACATAGACATAATATATTCTTTCCGATTTCTTACTCCTAAATAATAACGGCTCTTTAGCCATGTTCCGCGATTTATGATTGGCTGAGACCTGACATTCTCATATTTCAGAATGAAACTAATTGCTAAATTAACGAATATTTCTAAAAGTTTACAAAAATGGTGTCGCTCTCAACATGAGACACTGACGCTTAAAATACAAACATATTAACCGCTAATAAACAGACACTTAAATACTGATGATCTTAATTACTGAAACAAATGGGCACAAGTAAAAAGCTTTATACATTACCGTCTTCTCCGTCTGTGCTGGTACGTCTGGAACACTCAATAAATGTAAACATAGCAATGGTTTGGTAATGTACAATATTTAGACACGACACTCCCCCAATATAAAAAATCTGCCCTGAAAAAAAACATGTTTTCCTCTGTTTTCTTTTCTTTTGTGTGTGTGTGTGTGTGTATGTATGCATGTGTGTGTGTATGTATGCATGTGTGTGTGTGTGTGTGGCATTTATTATTCCGGTTGACAATTAGCATAGATATCCCGAAAAATGTAGTCATGTGAAAACCCGAAAAAATATCTTAGTGACCTCTAAAATTTGAACTTTCTTTATGATCCACGGACCTACCCTACAATCCACGGTTCGAATTCTTGCAATGCAGAGCTAACAACTCTTTTCATTAGTAAAGAAAATGAAACATGTATCCAACACCTGAAAAAGGTCGCAGGGCACAGAGACCGATACGATGTGCTAATAACACTCAAGATGAAAATAATTGTCCCATTAATAAAAAAAATACAAATATTCACATCTCCAAAATTCAGTATTGCATTAAAAAGTAAATATGCTTGAAAAAATATATTAGCAAAAAATATCTTAATATATATATATATAAATATATATAAGTAGTTTTGAAGAAAAGCGGAAATAATGTGTCCATTTTGTGCTTCCATATCTCAATTGACAGACCTACCGGCGTGTTTGAAAGTTAGGGTCTGGTTTTATACACAATTACCGATTTTTTTTACACCGATTGCCTACGCTACAGTTTTAACGTAAATTTAATTACAAAGGAAAAATTATTTGTTATAAACTTGTTTTTTCACCAATTTGGAATCCTGTGGGATATTTTATTTAATTTTTTTTTTTTTTGACTGATGCTCGAGATTACGCACACGCTAACTTTTTTGGAGGGTGGGGGCTAAATTTGTACATTAGGTCCACCTCCATAATTTTCTTTAGCATAACGACGTGTAAAGGTTTTTGACTATGCTGATTAAGAAAATCTCATTCAAATTTGCGGGCAAGCACTTATAGATATATAAATAAAAACTGTATTATACACTGTAATTAACTGGCTACCAGGTTTATACACACGCGCGATAAGCCAATCTACTTCTCATCTACCGACACTGCCATACCCCAATTTTGTTTTAGCATTTGTGGATGGGTATGTTGACAAAGATTATCACGGATAAATTTGGGGAAATTATTTCCCCTTCCATCAAACAAAAAGGGGTTGTCTACTCCAAAAGTCGTTCTTTACATGGGGATGTTGGGAATATCTATTCTGAACGCCGTTCTTAAGACGGGGAGGTTGATGGTGTGTATTCTGAAAGCCGTTCTTAATATGGAGAATTTGGTATGTCTATTCCAAATGCTATTCTTTAACATGACAATACTCAATGAAGTGAAGTAAAAAAAAATTTACACGATAAAAAAGACGACATAAAACTGGAATTTAATTTTGGTGGAAGAGTTGAAAAGAAGAGGAAGATTTGTGCAACAAACGCAAACAGCTAGGACTGCTACCACTGATTAAGATCACTCTAAACAGTTCATATACAGTGGGAATATTTAACTTCTGAAAATTTTGTTTTCACTTTCCATTAATAGTCTAATGGACCATTTTTCGTAATTTTATAAATTTATACTGATTTACGCATTCCCTCATTTTATTTTTTTAAATTCAAACAATACATGCATATTATCGCCTCAAACCAGCACTAATCGCAAGTGAAAGTCAAATTATTTCATTTCGGCCACGGCCGCTAGTGTTCGCAATTGTTCAGAAACGGCACTGGTCACCACCACCAACAACTGTAGTTTACTTTATGTGAGAGGGGAAGGCTTTCACTGGGCAACCCTGGTTAACAGGTCCTACTAATGCACAATAATAGTAGCGTTGTTGCTGAGAAAGCATACTAATTATTTAATACTGATTGTAAAAAAACGCGTTAGGGAACTGAAATATGGAAGCATGCGTTCGGCTGAAAACTCTGACAAATACAGATTATTTAAAAGCAAAAAAGCTGATTTTTATCACAATAAAATATTTAATGCCTCAGGGGTCCATCCTGAGCCCAACCCTCCTCCTGGTCTACATTAATGATCTTTCAAATCACATCCTTATATAATTCGTAGACATTTATGCTGACTACACAACAATCTATGGTAGCATATCAAAGACCGTAAACGACCAAGTTCTCTCTAATTCTTTCTCCTCTGATCTTGAGCATGTGGTACAATGGGGAACAAGGTGGCTGGTTACTTTTAATGCATCTAAAACCAAGCTTCTATCTCTACACCATCTACGCTCTGATGCCAATTTGGCATCGATTGAAATGAATGGCTCTCGTCTTGGGGAGGCTTCATTTTTTGACAAGGATCTGGGCTTGACCTTTACTCCTGACCTGAAATGGAACACGTATATCAAATCAATTGCGGATGTAGCTGGAAAAATGGTGGGATCCTTTTACCGTTCCAGTAGATATCTCACTCCTAATGCAATTCTCTGCCTATATGAAAGCCAGGTATGGCTAACGATGGAGTACCGTTGCTACATCTGGGTAGGAGCTGCTAGAAGCAGCTTATCCTGCCTTGAAAGAGTTCAAAATAGACTTCGTAGCTTAGTGGATGATGCCATTTTCTCTTCCCTGCAATCTCTTTACCACATAAGAGAAGTTGCGAGGCTGTCTCTGCTTTATCGTTATTTTTATGGCAAGTGCTCAGCTGAGCTTCAATCTATACCCCCGATAAACTTTCACGAAAAGCACTCGTCTAGTCAAAACCACTATCAATAATTTCCCACACTCTTTATCTGTGTCTAAACCTAAATATAGATTCCATGAAAAAAGCTTCTTTCTTAGAAATTCACGCTTGCCTGCTTTCCAGCTGACAACAATCTAATTGTCTTCAAGTCCAACGTAAACAAGTTCTTGATAAACCGCCCTTCTAAATAATCCAATTAATAAAATTCCAACTACTTATGTTTACTACGCTATAATCACATTAACTAATAATGTACACCCATTAACCCTTATCCTTGAGTGGCATCCGGGCCTTGATAAGTGGTGATTCTTGTGCAAAAAATATTTGGGACCTGATTCGTACATTGGAGTTGACAGATGAACCATTATTTTAGGACGAATACATTTTCTGTTGTGAGGGCATGCTTTGAAAATCTTCACTTATTTATTCAAACAATTCTTTAACTTGTGAAATATCTCAACTTATTTGTCGTACATAGCTTATATTTATTAGGACCTGGGGAGTATGCACATTACCTTCCCCAAGCATCAGAGTCTTCGAGGCGAGTCTGTTGCGAGGCTTCCCTCATATACGACGGACTTTTGATGATTAGATAGGCCTTTTTTCACATAGATTTTACAAACTAGGTCCGATCTTTTCGTGAAGCAGCTAGTTCAAAGGCGATTCCAATATTATTTTCTGATTTTAATACAATTATCGATACTGTTCTAAATTCTAGATCCCGATACAAATGGTAAAAATAACCCCAATGTCCGGCGTTAACTCTACTGAAAACTATTGAACTGTACGCCTCACAAAATCAAATATAAATCTTACATTTCCCCGTTGAATCTTAAGTTCGTATTAAGTGAAAATATGCTGAATCTAATTAAAATTTAACCCCACTTACTTTTCGCCTAGAAATTTAAGAAATAAATTTTTAATAGATCAATGCTTTTTATTAATAGATATGCCGCGAATGATCTACGAATATTAAACAATTGCGCAAATTACGCGCTTCTTACGGTACACCATATTTAGCAAAACTTTTAAGATTTTAAGCATATTTAAGGCGGGCGTCTGCTACTGATTCAAAGCTAAAACTATTTATAAACTCATTCAGACTAAATTTCAAGACGAATGGACACATCTGTCTAGGAAAATTTACAATAAAAGCAAATACTTGTTTTTGCTCTCAAATTTGAAATACTTTTACGTAACAATAAAGTTAGCTTGCCACAAAACATTTTCGAGACTTACAAATTTTAATAAAATGGCTCCGAAGACTTACAAATAAAAATTTCATAACAATCAATTCATTTTATGTGCGCTAGCGCGATTTTACTGATTAAAACATTAATTTATTTATCCTCATCTTTCTTAGTTGTTGTTTCACGATGTTTCGGCCAACTATTCCTCTAGCTTTCGTCAGGTGGTAACCGCGACGGGATAGGAACTCCGAATCTCTTAACTGCCATCCATAGTTGTTGTCGTATCATCACGTTTTTTGGCCAAGTAAGCTTACTTGGCCAAAAAACGTGGTGAAACAACAATGAAGCAGTTGGCCGAAACGTCGTGAAACAACAACTAAGAAAGACGAGAATAATAGTCCGCAATAAAATAAAATAAATAAATAATACTCCTCTCAGTAATGAATTCCAATTAAATAAGATATACCATTCAGTACGGACCTGACCATGGAATATCAGATAATAAACATGGATTTATAAGATAAAAAATTCAATCTTGATCGCCCTTCGGGGCCCGTGGCACAGTGGATAGAGACGTTGAATTTCTACGTTTCCAGGCGAGAATTGTCTGAAGATAGCGGTTTCAATCCTAACCAAAGCTGGCCAAGGGCTTACTTAACCAAAAAACGTGATGAGACGACAACTATGGCTGAAAGAAATTGCTGAGAATGCAGTTAAGAGGATAATCGTCTGCAATAGATAAATTAATAAATAATACTCATCTCAATGAATTCCAATTAAATATATACACCGTTAAGAAATCATGCAGATTTCTTTTTTGATATCATGCCAAGAGGAAGGAAAAAGAAAAAAGAAAAATATTATTTCAGTCCCGAAGAAGTTATATCGTCGAAACTAAGTTGGTTATAAATATATCTGCGTTGTTTTGGATTCTAAAACTGAAAAAGAAAAGAAAATTTCAGAGCGTTTATATCGAAGAGCGATTTCTACGTACAAAATGTTTTGTTCATCCAAATATAAAATACGATATTATTTTTTAACGTATATAAAATTGAACGGTTATACTTATCCATCGACACATGTTCTGTTACTGCACTTAATTTTTCTATTCTCCATCAGTGAAGGAAACTTGTAAATTGAACTGAATTATTAATTTGCCCCAATCCAGAATCACCCCGTTTTTGGGAGCCAGATTTTCTGTCTAACCCTTCTCGCAGCGTTACAGTTTGTCTGCATGTGCGTATTATATGTGTGCATTTTTTTATATACTTTGTGTACTCGGTTACCAACACTTACACGTAAGTTGTCTTTAAAAAAAGCCAGAATGAAAACCGCTTCTCACTTAAAATCAGATTTATCTATCCGTGATATTAAGAACACAATTCTGTGTAATACTTAAAATGAAAGTGATAATTGAATTAATAAATACTAATAACAAATAATGACTGAGGTGGCAGAGGGGACAAAGCTTTGTAAATTAAATAGACCTAGAACACATATCGCATACGCATGCTCATTGTATTAAGTTGTTGTATAAGTTCCCGCCGTTTTTTAAAAAGAAAATCAAAGAATTTTAACAGCAAAAGTAAGTTCGTGTGAGACCCAAGCTTCAAGTTTTTTGTGTGAATCCCATCGAATGAAGGTGGCGTGAAATTGTCGCAAAATCACACTTCATCTTTTCACCCAATTCTCTACATGTCTGACTGCCATCTTTCTTCAAAAGTACCCTGAGTTAGTCTCCGTCTACCTTGATTGGTTTTCGGAACGAGGTGCGTCATTGAGGTCGAAATTGCCGTGTTTTAATCTGGTAAACCAATCTCGAACGGTTCTCTCAGCTATTGTGTTTTCTGCATATACGACACAAATATCCTTGGTCACTTCACTCGTTTTTTGACCTCGATTAAAGAGGAAAAGAAGGAGATGCCGAAAATGTGATTTTTTTTTTTTATCTACTTGACAATCTATTTGACGTTCCTGAAAAAACGAGAAAAACTGATATGAGCAAAAATCGATGACCATTATCTTGTGGAACCGAATACGTGATTTCTAATGATATATAACACTTTGCCAAATATCAAAACATGTTTTAGAACAAAATTTTTTTTATGAAACGGCGGGAAGTTATGCAACAACCTTACACTAGAAATATGTAGTTTTTCCATTTGTCATATGAAAATAGTAATTTCATGTAACTGATACTGTGTTAAACGACTCCGACTTTATGCGTTGGCGACTTGTGGTTTAATAACGATATGGGATGCTTTCTGGTGGGGGTAATTTTCTAGTATTGTAGAGGGAACCCACCTTCTTTTTCAGCAACCTTGTCTTCAATGTATTTATTCAAATTTATGTTGCCTGTAAATGTTAGATCGAGGAGTTGAAAGATGTGCTCTCAGGTAGAGCATTAGTAGTCATGGCAATCGGTGGTTGAGAAGGTATTTTTAGTGATGGGACGATTTCAATATTTTTCCCGATTCTGATACAATTATCGATTCCGTACGAAATTCTCGATTCCGATACAATTACCGATTCCGATTCCGATTCTTTATAAATCTCTTAATATTTTACTATAAATTTTTTATTTTGCCCTGATTACTGTAAAAACACATCTTAAATGTGCACGTATTTTCTCAAACGTAAAAACACACTTGTGAGGGTGTGATCTAGAGATTTTAGTCTTACTAGAAGTTTTAATCAATAAATATTTTATTATTTTATTATTACTACAAACAATGGAAGATGTTTTATAAAAACAAAATAAAATATATAATTAAAGGAACCGGTTTTAGCATCAGAAATAGGCCTAATTTTTCATGATTCCGATACCCATAAAGATCCGATTTTTCCGATTCCCGATGTTATATGAAAGGGCTGTCCCTTCTCATGTAAGTAAGAAGACATACTAGATAAGTGAAAATGATATTAGGATAAGCCTAGAATCGAACCCTGTTAAAGATAATGGAAAATGGAATGTTAGAAATTAATTCCATTGTTAATTCTATTAGAAATAGTTAAATATTGTTTATGTCGGAAAAAGAGGCGATTGTCCACTCTTTTAGAAATCTGGATATTAAATATGTCAGTTAAATGAATGCACAAAAATAAATTGTTTAAAAATCGGTTAGAATTAGAATTGAGGATTCTTTTGTTTGCCAAAAGTGTGTTTGGACAAACATATGTAAAGCCACGTGAAAATTAGTCACGTTTGAAAACCACACTTCTGACGTCATAAACAAAGGAGATTTCTCAATATAGGAATATGAGGGTTCGGAGTCAAGGGTTGAAGGATGAGTGGATGAGAATCAGATATTCAGAGCAGATCACACACGGTAATAATCAGTTGGAGAGAAGAGCCCCTTAGAAGCGAAGGTAGGAAAATAGACCACGTAAATCAAAGTTTAAATTCCTGACATCACCGATCGGTCGATTGAAGAATAAAGAAACCAACTATGTTTGTAACTGTTGTCTCATGTCGTCGTTCCTCACAACCAAAAAGTAAATCTGTTTTCATCATCTTGTAACGAACTTTGTACAACCCTTACAAGTATTGTGTCCTCCCCACCATCATCATAAGTGAATTATGTCCTCCTCTCTATGTGTGTATAAGAACTGTATTAATATGAAGTTACCAAGAATCATCCCAGGCAGAGATAAATGTCTCCTTCATTATCATCGTCATCTGTTCTGAGTCCCCGTTAATGTGTCCCCAATATGTACCCCCGACCCGCAACATAACACCGATTCCGATTCCGATTCCGATTAATCGTCCCAACACTAGTATTTTTGCATTAAAACAAGGTAGCATTAAATGTTACCATTAGCTTCCAACCAATTTCATTACGGGCAGAAGTTGTTTACTTAGAATTTCTGCCATTACCTTGAATATGTATACACAAGTTCATTTTCTTATACCTACTATGGAGAGTGATGTCATCAACAAATATACCCATCTCAGACACAAGTTGTCAGGGAACTTATTTATGAATATAAGGAATAATAAAGATTCTAGGATCGACGCCTATCTGCATTAATATCATGTTCTTTAAACGCACAGCCATCGAGGACAACCTGAATTTTTTCTTGTCTAGTAAGGATATGATTATGTTGGATATTCGTCGAGAAATCTCAGATGATTCATACTATTTTATGGTTTTATTGTTTCAACTACCCGCGCTCTGCATTTATTTAAAATTTGCACGCAATACAACTGAATCATTGAGCTTCTTTGTTTGATCGACCTGTGTATCCCACTGGCTAAATGAACTGTGACGTGCGGTTTTAAAGTCGATAGCTTTAACCTTTCAATAGATTGCAATGCTCAAATAGGTTTTATAAATAAAATCTATACAATGAGTTCAAACTAAGTAACAAAAGTAGTATAGGTCCTTATTTGATTTGTCCTTAAAAGAGGACAGGAATTGTCTGGGTTCAAAAGAAATAATGGCTGCATTGAAGTGCACAATGGCGTGGAATGACGATTCGTACTCATCATGACACTTTAGTTTCGGATGTTAACAATTTTTATTTGGTCTTTCTAGTGAGTATCTGGTTTAATATACTCACACACACACACACACACACACACATGTATATATATATATATATATATATATATATATATATATATATAGTCATCCACATACAGTTCTGTTTCGCTGTTCACAGCTCAATAGTGCGGCTAGACAAGCAACTACCTGAAGCCAGGATTCCAACCCGACCGTCTGTACGACAGTCAAGGTTCCTAACCATTACGCTATTGGCGGCTGTTTAGCGAGTAGTGAGTTAAACGATGTTTTGACATCGTCCGAAATATCTCCGCTCGATTTGTTTACACAAAGAGCGTCGCTTATATGCAAATGGTAATTCGTGTATCACTTCTCAATATGTTCAACTCAAGGTGAGGAGAATGCTCCCTATCTTGGGTTGAGCATTGTGGAAGTGATATACAAATTACCATTAGCACATGAAGCGATGCTCTTTGTGTAAACAAACTGAGCTTAGGTACTTGGACAATGTAAAACCATTGTTAATTCACTGCCCGCATAGCAGCAGCCGTATAGCGCAATGGCTAGAAGCCCCGACTGTTGTTTGGGCGATCGGGCTTCGATCCTGGCTTGGCTGGCTTGAGGTAGTTGCTTGTCTAGCTGCACTGATGAACTGCGAAACAGCGAAACAGAACTGTATGTGGATGGCTATATATATATATATATATATATATATATATATATATATATATATATATATATATATATAAGTGAAAATGTCTCTTTGTGTATGTCTGTCTTTCTGTGTACATTTCATTACCAAATAACTCTGTACATTTTCCAGACTACAGAAATTTGACATATTGAGATTTCGGAAAATCTTTTTAATTGGGTTTCGGCCAGAAATTTGGTTCTCAAGGAGTCAAAGTTCAACGATTTGGCCTTTGAAAACTCTATCGAACTTCTCCGTAATTTTCGGTCTAAAAACTTGAGAATGGATTAAACTTTTTAATTTGATTTAAGCCCAAAACAATAAATATTAAGAGGGGAAAATTGGGGCCAAAATTAAAAAAACAATTGACCTCTGCCAGCTCTACCAAATTACTCAGTCTAAACATTTGAAAATTTACATAAAGTGTATTCAGACATGGTGCAAGCTTTTTAATCGTTTTTGGCCGGGAATTTGACTGCCAAGGGGTCAAAGTTCAAAAGATTTTACCTTTGCGGTCTCTAGCAAACTATTCAGTCAATTTTGGGTCTAAACATTTGAAATTTTTCATGAAGGGTATTCAGACAGGCAGCAAGCTTTTTAATCAGATTTGGGGCTAAAATTTTGCTGTCAAAGTTGAAAAGTTGACGTGTGTAGACGCTATAAAACTCCTCCGCCAATTTTGGGTCTAAACACTTGAAATTTTAGAAGTAGGTTACCTGGACATGAGTCAAACTTTTTAATATATATATATATATATATATATATATATATATATATATATATATATATATATATATATGCCTCTGTACATAAAGTTATGAACAGTTCATAGGACCCGAGCAATGCCGGGCTGAACTGTATGTAGTATATGTGTGTGTGCGTATAGAATGCCAACCAAAACTGAATCAAGCAATTCAACGAATTGTGACATTTTGATTCGTACGAATTACTTTTGTGAAAAAAGGGTTGTTTTTTGTTTGTTTTTTAAATTGTTCTTATCAATTTGTTCAAGTTGCGAATGGGATATCCCACCGGACACCAAACATTCACCCGCAATCTCTTACGTTGCGACTGAGAGATCTTTCAATTCTGTTATTATGCGGTTGTCTAAATAACTTTTCCGTGAAAACTTCTTTTGTTTCATTTTACTGCAGATGAAGTTATCAGAAATCAAGGGGTTAAAACTTGATCTCTATACGAAATACATAAATATTCGAATGTTTCAGTAAAGTTCTCCACTGAGTTATTAAAGAAGTTGGAAACATAATTTTCCTCTCTCCAATTGACAATTTACATACGTTATCATTAGGACTATGCCAACAGCATATTCTTTTCCTAGTTTTGATTCCCAGGTAAATATCCAATGATATCTTATATGTTTTTATGTGAGTGATGTGGTTCTCGGTTGATTACGTGTGTCTAACTGTGTCGAATATATACTCGAGAGTCAAAACAACGAAAAGAATATGCTGTTGTCGTAGCCCTAGTTATAATATACCTTTCTTGTGGTTTCTTGGTCTTATTGGATTCCAGTACAAGAATTCACCTAGTCTGGTGGAGTATCCAGCTTCGTGCTGTTACTTGAAGTAACATCATTTGGAGAAAGTGTACTGTTTCTCATAAAACCCAGTGTGGCTTACCCATACCGAGGAGATCGTATTTTGGCCGCGAATACTATGTGATTTTGAATATTTAATCAGGATTTATTTGTATTGAAAAATATCTGCATGGCAAGTTGTCCTGACAAACCTCTCTATAGAGAGACCTTAGATACAAGAGGATAATGTCTAGTAGGCATTCAAGTTTTCTCCAGTAGGCATTCAAGTTAATGCACTTTAGTATGCTGAATGAGGTCGGGTCAGACGACAGCGTATTGCAGTACTCGGTGATGGGCCTAATGTGCCGGTAGTATTGCTTTCATGATAAATACTTAAGTACGACTGACATGATTAGTAAAGGACTCGGTTAAGTCGAATTAAACGAATTTTGTTTCGCATGAATGGAAAAACGAACGACATTGCTTTTCAAAGAAATCGCAGGTCCAGAAAATGTGTGTGTGTGAGTGTGTGCCTGTACACACACACGCATATATATATATATTTATATGTGTGTGTGCGTGTGTGTGTGCGCGCGTGTATATATATATATTGCTGTGTCTATATATATTACTGGATAAATATTAACAGTATTATAAAAAGGCATGTGTGTGTGCCCTTTTATATTATTTCTTTCTTTCTCACTCTTTCTAACCCATGTTAGGGTCTTTACGATGTAGCTGGCTCTCTTGGTTGATAAATATGGCGTTCAGGGAGATCGAGAGATCGAGAGGAAGGACATAGATAAAAACAAAATTCAATCGATTCATTTGATTTTTGTGTTTTAATTAAATACTAGCAGGACCTGTGGAATCTCTCATATATATATATATATATATATATATATATATATAAATATATATATATATATATATATATAAATATATATATATATATATATATATATATATATATATATATATATATTGCTGCTGCGCATTTTCTGGGCGTTCAGAGTGAATGGAGACCTTACGATATTATTGTAGCTCTTTTGTTAAAACCGTAAAAGTAGTTATCTAAGTAATCTGGTTAATGTAGTGTCAGAATATATCTGGTTATTACGGCTTATTTCCAATATCCTTATAGGAGTCTGTAACATATTTCCATTAATGAACGCCCGACCAGAACGGAAACTCTACGACATCATTATACCATCTTTAGATAGAACAGATACTACCCTTGGATCCTAAAAAGCGACATCATTTCTTTTTAATTTAAAATTTCTTTTTTTTTTTTTTACATTTCGTCTTAGGTGATATGGAGACTCTAATCATTTAAAAAGAAAGATAGAAGATGATCACATACTACGAATATTAAATTAGTGTATTTAGATCAATAATTTAACGTTCGTAGTATGTTATCGCCTTATATTCTCCTTTTGATTAAATAAGATCTCCTGATCGAATAATTTATCATTTGGAAACCGTGATACACGTATGTACGTAAGAGGTACTACGGTATTATATATATATATATATATATATATATATATATATATATATATATATATATATATATATATATATATATTATGTGTGTGTGTGTTTTGTTATTTTATTAATTTTCGTCCTTTGAAGATTGTAACGTTGGGTATGGGGCAGCCAAACCAGCAGCCAACATTGTCCTGCTTTTTATTGAAACCAGCCGAGAGCTCTTTTTAATATCCGCGCTGTTCCCTTAAGTGCAATTGTATGGGTCTCTTTTGCACTTTTGTTCACTAGGAATATTAGTTACGTAGGACTTCAGGTTCTTCTCCATAAGCTCTGTGGCACCTATAATAACTGGTATGATTGATATCACCCTACGATTCTAGCTTCTTTTCATATTATACATGAGACCTTGATATTTGGTCTGTTTCTCCCTTTCAGCTCTGTTCAGACCCCCATCATTAGGGACACTCACTTCAACCAAGGTTGCAACTCTCTCTGACTTTTTCCATATAACTATGTGTGTGTGTTTGTGTGTGTGTGTTTAAATCCGAACTCCACGGGGAAGATGTTTGTCTATGAGATGGAGGATAGCAGTAATGAAGATGGAGAACAGGGTTGGGACAATGACACATCCCTGTTTCGCTCCCGTGTCAACCCTGAAGGGTTCTGTTTCATCTCCACTACTACTGAGGACTGTAGCTGACATATTGTCATGTAGCAGTCTCAGTACCCGAATGTACCTCTCTGGGCATCCAAACCCTGCAAGAACCAGCCAAAGGGCTTGACGGTTCACCGAGTCAAAGGCTTTAGTAAGGTCTATAAAAGCCATGTATAATGGTAAATTTTGCTCCCTGCACTTTTCTTGGAGTTGACGAGCAGTGAAGATCATGTCCATCGTGCCTCTATTTGGTCGAAAGCCACTTTGGGACTCGGGAAGGATGGTTTCTGCAAGGGGTGTAAGCCTGTTGACCAAAACCCGAGCTAGGGCTTTCCCTGTGGTAGAGAGGAGAGATGGCCCGGTAGTTCCCACAGTTTGCCTTGTCTCCCTTCTTAAAGATGGAGACAACTAGGACATCTCTATGTTGTGCAGGGATTTTCTCTTGTTCCCATATTTTGAGAAGCAGGGCATGGATGTGTCTGAGAAGATCAGGCCCGCCTTTCTTCAGGACTTCTGCTGGGATACCGTCAGAACCAGCCGCCTTGTTTTTCATCTTCCTAATTGCATCCCGCACCTCTTCCAGACTGGGGGGTTCTCCCATGCTCTCAATTATGGGCTGTTGAGGGAGTTTTTCAAGGGCCTCCATCTCTGGAGTGGTGTCCCTTTTCAGAAGATCCTCGTAGTGCTCTTTCCATATATTTGTTATTTCTCCCTTTCCTTTCAGTAGCGTGAGCCAATCCTTAGACCGAAGGGGGGTCAGAGAACGGTAGCTGGAGCCGTATACCACATTTGTGGCTTCAAAGAATCCTCTGGTGTCCCCAGAGTCAGCAAACTGCTGGATCTCCTGAACCTTCTTCATCCACCAGAGGTTCTTCAGCTTCCTGACTGTCGATTGGACAGCCGCTTTAGCTTTGGCATGGGCGGCTCTTTTAACCTTGCAATTGATGTTATTCTTTTAACCTAGCAATTGATTTTATTATTGATGTTATGTACAGAACTGACGGGCGACTTTTTAACATCAACAGATTTATGGCCAAAGGTCGAACGAACACCATATCCATTATGGAGCTACAGTATGCAGACGATGACGCCCTTGTAGCCCTCTTAGAAGAGGACCTACAGTGTACACTGGTTGCCTTCACGAGGGCGTACAAACAGCTAGAACTAACAATCAATATAAAAAAACTCAAATCCTCCATCAGTCACCACCAAACAGTACTCAAGTCTCACCCCCAAACATCTCCATCGACAACGCTAGACCGGAAAATGTGGACCACTTCCCATACCTAGGCAGCATCCTATCATCAAAAGCCAACATAGATGATGAAATACAACACCGTCTCATCTGTGTCAGTGGGGCTTTCTCAAGGCTAAGGAAGAGAGTATTTGAGAATCGTGACCTTCTGGCAAAGACCAAAATCATGGTATACAAAGCTGTCTTGTTGCCCACTCTTCTCTATGGATCGGAGACCTGGACCACATACAGGAGGCACGTAAAAACCCTGGAGACGTACCACCAAAGATGCCTCCGAAAAATCCTCAGAATCAGTTGGAAGGACCGACGCACCGACACCAGCGTTCTGAGTTAGGCTGACATTCCTACTATCACCGCTACTGTTGCTCAACACCAGCTCAGATTGATTGATCATGTTGTCCGAATGCCGGATCTCCGCTTCCCAAAACAGATTTTCTACTCTCAGCTTGTTGAGGGAAAGCGTGCCCAGGGTGGCCAAAAGATGAGGTATAAGGACAACATCAAAGTAAATCTAAAGCGGTTTAACATGGACCTTGAGACATGGGGGGACGTGGCTGGGAGCAGGTTGGCATGGAGGAGCGCTGTCCACGAAGATGCTGCGCTTTATAGCAGTAACCTAAATCAAGCTGATGAGGATAAACGCAAGCACAGAAAGGACAGATTATCAACCAGACACATCCAACCCCACCCCACCACCACTACCTTTATCTGGCCAAATTGCACAAGAAAAATTGGGTCTAGGATTGGGCTCTATGCTCACCTGAGGACCCACAGAAGCCACAACGGAGGACAGTCTTACTCGGACACGAGTGACCGCCGATGATGATGATGATGATGATGATGATGATGATGATGATGATGATGGTGTGTTTAAATAACTATTTTATATCTCCATACGTAATGAAAAACGATACAAGTACACACACGCATACAGCTACTCAGATCAGTCATAGACGACGAAACACGTGTCAGTTGATAATTATATTTTAAAAACAATATATATATATATGTGTGTGTGTGTGTGTGTGTTTATGTGTGTGTGTGTGTGTGTGTGTGTGTGTGTGTGTGTGTGTGTGTGTGTGTGTAGAAAGAGAGAATGGGGATTAAGAAATGCAATAGTTGTATATATGCACAGTCATAATCACTACTTTAAAGATGAATATTATCTCTGCAAAGTTGCACGTCCGATTGTGCACATGCAAGTGCCTCCGCAGCCTCGACTTACTCCACAAATCTTGCTGAATACATGCCACCTGAGATCACTGGTTTCCATTTTGTTCATAGCTATATTAATCGTATATATTAATCGTTTTATTTAACATCGCCCACACAAACAGGAACACCAGTAACAAAAATAAAGCAACGTTACACCTAATGAATATTTATATAAATAGAAAGCTAAACAATTAGTATCTAGACAGGTTAACAGGAGAACGAGGTATAGGGAAGGGGGATTTCCTTGAAATATGCATGATTCATATTTATATTAAAAGAATTTATACACTAGAACTTATTCAGCGATATATTTTTAGATAAAGCAATGTGAGTGTCTACGATTAAAAAAAACTCCTTCTGCGCTTAGTATTCGCTTCGTTGAACGATTGTTGTTTTACACAGCAGGGACTATATTTTTTGGCGGATGTGAGATCATCAAGATGGTCTACGTCCTTAATTTCACGCCCGATGCAAGTGTTGAGTGCATCGGCTTTATTTCGACCGTGAAAGAGACACCGGCTGGCAGTAAGTGTCTAAACATTTTTTTTCAAATTACGTCACTCTTAGTGTATAATGCATGTGTTTTACTTACATGGACTTAGAAGGAAGTCAAAGTGATTCGTCGCCTATTTTCTGATGCCAAAACCAATTCCTTAAATTATCTTTTTATTTGATTTTAGTTTTAATAAATCATCTTCCACTTCTTGTAGTAATAATAAAAATAATAAATATTTATTGATTTAAACTTCCAGTAAGATCAAAATCTATAGATCACCCCTTTCACAATATTGTTTTTACGTTTAAGAAAATATATAATACATGCACATTTTAGATGTGTTTTTACAGTAATCGTCTCTTTGTCTACAGAAGCTCTACTTACTGCTTTCTTTAGTTTTATGTATTTATTTTGTGTTTCACAACCGGATTGTTCCGTGCGGTTGTCTGTAGCGAAATCGTCTCGTTATTCAAGTGTCCTTTTCGTAGCCATATCATGGGGTTTTCGTCTGCCTTTTCTCTCATTAGTTTTATAAATTGGTACTTTAGTTGCTTCCCTTTCCGGGTTCTTTCCAACCTTTTATATTTTATATTATTATTACGTAATGCTCGTGGCATTCACTCTTTGAAAGTTTCCCCTGCAAGAGGAAGTTTTATGGAAGTATCAAGTTCGCAAGCTGTCTCCATTTGTATCTGTATTCTGGTCAGAGCAGGATTTTTGCAGTTTAGTGTCAACCTCCTCCTACATACAGCGCCTAGTATTTTTAAATAGCCATCCATTTTGTACTGACAAACTTAACTTCAGTGACTTAAACAGAACCGGTGTGTCAACGTGATTATGCCGAACACATCATCATCATCATCATCATCATCATCATCATCATCATCATCATCATCATCATCATCATCATCATCATCACCATCACCATCATCATCATCATCATCATCATCATCTAGAAGTGTTTTTATTCTTTAATATTTTGATAAAGAAATGAAAAGACTTATTGTTTTACAATCTAATTTACATACGTGTTTGTAATGAGTACATGCATGCAAATTAGATTACTATACTAAATAGGAGAGTGGCACTTTGTCTCATAGAAACATTAATAACTATTAACAAAGACTTGAATATAGTGAGACAAATATATAGATATAAAATATGAAAGGGAGTTATTTAGTTAATTATCAATGACGTTTTCAGTCTACGTGTTTTAACATGTATTCTGTGTAATATCTCTATATAATGTTAGGTACATGTATGCACAAACACACATACACACGCACATACACACACACTCACACATATATATAAAGAAATAAAATATGACAATTCGAAGTTGTATAAAGATTTTATTACATCATCAGATCAATAAAGAAACAGGTATTTCGAAGGTTAAATGCTTCTCATCAGAAAAGGATAAAGAGCCAGGTTTATATATATATATATATATATATATATATATATATATATGTAGGATCAAGTTGACTCACTGGTTCTCTTTAGATAACCGAAGTTAAGCAACGTTAACCCTAGTCAGTACCAGATAGGTGGGAATACTAGGCGTTGTATATAGGAGGACATTGACACTTTTCTAAATGAATGGCTAAAATCTAACGTCGTCATCTTCCCAAACAGATATAAATATGGCTGTGGACCGTTAGTGAATTTGGTTTTACCTAGACACCTCCTCCTACGAAAGAACCCGGTTCAACCCGCCTAGTACTAATAACGCTGGCTATATATATATATATATATATATATATATATATATATATATATATGTGTGTGTGTGTGTGTGTGTGTGTGTGTGTGTGTGTGTAATTTAAGTTTGATGATTAGAGTTAAATTCTGTAAATCAAAATGTATACACATATATTTAAGTTAAGAATTTATTGTTTGAAACAAGGAATATATAGAGAAAAATATGTTTATTTCCTTAATCCATGGATTTTCAATAATGACTCATATCATCAGAGGAAATGAAATGCAATTAGCAAAATATTTTGCTTTTCAGCACATATATTGAAAATGTTATTTGAATGGCGAATAAGAGTCATAGAAAAAAGGATTTCATACAACCTGGGCAGTCCATTATCAGAATGAGTTCAATATTTTCCGGGATATTACTGCCAGGTCGGAGGAGTAGTGATTCATGGGAAAAATCAGTAATCCGGTATATCAAGAATGTTTGGTTGTCCCATACTGTTATTCCTAAGGGCTTACGAAATGGTTGTCCTCGTCGGCGATATAAAGATGCGTTGGTAGAAGCACTCCAGAATCCTTGCGAGGAAGGGGTGCATCAAATATTGAATCAATGTTCAATTCCATTGCATATATTTCCGTCGATAATGAAATATATACATGGGTTTGTAAATTTCCAACCCCTTATACGTTGAGTCATGTATACATATTTTGAGTGAGAGAATCCCCGAATTTAGTAGGCCTTGGATTGGCAAATATTCGGAAAAAAATATTTTTCCAGTCCGATATGCACAAGTATGCGCATTAAACTAATATATCGCTTTATAACTTTAATCATTAAACTAATATATTGCTCTATTTTTTAAATATTGAGCTTTACCTTTTTGGCTAGGATCATCCTGGAAGTATTCCCTCAATATTATATCTGACAGGATAATTCACTTGATCTCTAATCTGTTACATCGCGCTCATATATATATATATATATATATATATATATATATATATATATATATATATATACATATATATATATATATATATTAATAGTATTTAATAAGTAACAAAAAACTAAATAAATAAACAATGAAATAGGAAAATTGAAATAAAAATAAAATCAATTCGCCCCTAACCTTCCTGCACCCACCCTTATAACAAAAAAAAAAACTATAAATACACCAAACCTCAAAGGAAAAGATCAAGTAGACGATAACAAAGACAATCTGTCCTGATGATAATAGGATGCACCGATAGAAAGCGCTTAAGAATATGGCTGAACAACAATTTTGGGCGCCATTTTGTACCAGATGCCAGCTGAAATTTAAAAGACCGCTCGGCGAATGAAAAAAATATCCAGAAAAATCGGAAAAAAAAAGAATAATTCTGTCGTGTTCAATCAGACGTTCTTGAATAATGACCTGCTGCCAATATATATATATATATATATATATATATATATATATATATATATATATATATATATATATATATATTATCTCTTATTTGTGAGTCTACAGATTAACGTCAGCAAAAGCCCACCTCTTATAGCTACTCTAGAGAACTTTGGATTAGATCGACTCAATATGTTAACACACATTAAGATTATAAAAGAAATAAATTACAATCAAAATTTATTTTTCGACCGAATACTTCGAAAAACAATTTACAAAGTCCTTATTCCGTGGAGTTTAAAATAATGCTATTCTTGTTATTCTTCTCATCAGAGGACTTAAAGAAATCAGCAAATTATATTTGTAGCAATGCCAGAATTTGCTAGTTATAGCATTAAGTGAAACTGCAATTTATTGTAGTTATAAATTGTCAAGAAAAGAAGTGAAAAAATGTTGGATATGCAATATATATATATATATATATATATATATATATATATATATATATATATATATATAAACAAACCGCGCATAATATTTGAAAATTCTCTCAAGTTGATCCGAAATGAGAAAATATTTCTTTAGGGAGAATGGAGACCAAAATAAGGTCCAATGTGACGATACATATAATCCGATTGGAAAGCTTTCATAACAGCTGAAATAATGACAATTGTTTTTTTCAGGCAGTGCAGTTGCCCAAATATATATATATATATATATATATATATATATACTAGCAGTTCAGCCCGATTTTGCTCGGGCCTAACGTGCTGTTTATAACTTATGTGCATGTTTATATATATTAAAACGTTTGACTCATGTTCAGGTAACCTACATATAAAATTTCAAGCGTTTAGACCCAAAACTGGAGGAGGAGTTTGATAGAATCTGCAACGGTCAACTCTTTCAACTTTGACCTCTTGTCATCCAGAAATTGATTAAAAAGCTTGCTGCATGTCTGAATACCCTTTATGTATAATTTCAAATTTTTAGACCCAAAATTGGCTGAATAGTTTGTTAGAGACCGCAAAGGTCAAATCTTTTGAACTTTGACAACTTGGCAGTCAAATGTTTGGCCAAAAGAACGATTAAAAAGCCTGCCCTATGTATAAATACACTTTATGTAAAATTTCAAATGTTTAGAATAAAAATTAACTAAGTAATTTAGTAGAGACCGCAGAGGTCAATTTTTTTAACGTTGACCCCAATTTTGATCCCCTTAACATTTATTGTTTTTTGGCTGCTAGGAAGGACTTGGCCTGCCTTGATAGAGTTCAAAATAGACTTCGTAGCCTCGTAGGAGATGTCCTTTTCTCTTCCCTGCAACCTCCATCTCACAGAAGAGATGTTGCGAGCTTATCTCTGATGTATCGTTATTTTCATGGAAAGTGTTCGACTGAGCTTCAGTCTATGGTCCTCCCTCGCCAAACTTTCACAAGAAACACTCGTTTAGCTGAAAAAACTATCACTAGTTTCCCCCGCTCTTTATCTGTGAGTAAACCTAAACACAGATTCCATGAACAAATCTTCTTTCTTAGAACTGCACGCCTGTGGAATTGTCTTCCGTTTTTCTGCTTTACAGCTGACTACAATATGGTTGTCTTCAAGTCTAACGTAAACAAGTTTTTGATGATCCGTTCCATATAAGTTAACAAATTTACCGAATCTCCATTACTAACGGTTACTATATTGTCCAATTTCTACTGTACACTCTTTAACCCTTATCCTCGAATGGCCTCTTGGCCTTAATAAGTGGTGATGCCTATGTAAAAAACAAAAAAAAAACATCAGTGCATATCAAGAGGAGATGGACAGTTTAAGAGAAAACCTTCACCGAAACAACAATCCAGAGAGTATGACATCAGCTCCAAGAAATCTGGACCAAACACAAAAGGACACGACTCAGAAACTCACCACAGTTTGTATACGATACATGAAGGTTTTGTCTGAAAAACTTCAACGAATATGTAATCCATATGACATAAGGACAGTATTTAGGAGTGATTCAATTCTCCAGAAACAGCTTGTGAGAGTCAAGTCCCCTACAGAAAAAATAATGACTAAGAACTGTGTATATGAAATCCCATGTAAATGTGGAAAACTATACAATGGTGAAACGTGTCGTCCGCTGAAAGTATGGTTAGAAGAACATCGAAAAGCCTTAGTACGTGGAGAGACTGAAAATCAGGTATAGCTGATCATATCTGGAAAGAAAAGGGAAACCATCTACCACTATTGGACGAAGTAAAAATTATAGACAAAGAGGAACGGTGGAGAGTAAGACGTCTTAAAGAAGCAGCACGTATATTGGGGAATAATCAACTGCTAAGTAGACCTAGTATAGAATTCAATACGGTATGGAAACCAGTAATTATAAATAATAGATAATATATACAAGTAATAAGTAAAAACATTAATATATACAAGTAATAAGTATAGAAATATATATATACATTAATATATAGTAATAATTAGTAATAAATGGTGATATTTACAACTAGAAATAAAAAGTAAGTTTAAGGCTCCTAAAATTTATACTAAAATTGGCGCAGTGGTTAGAGTACTGGGAAAAATCAATTGTAAAAGTGATATTCTCCTGAGGGTTAAGGGTTCAATCCTTAGTGTTGGTGACAGAAATGTACATTTTGAATTACTTAGGACCTCTATCCAGTTCTGGCTGACGGAACAAGAGCACGCTACCTCCATGAAGTAAATAAAGGGTTCCGCTCAAAATTCTGTCCAAATTCGACAGAAACATTCCCAAGTTCGACAACATTTTCTTTTTTTTTATTACATTTTCACCCCAAACAAGGCACATTGCCACTTTGGTGTAGGGGGCTACTATCAGGGGAAACATCTACTGGGGTACTATGTAGGGATTTGGGCAGCGAGATGTTGGTCCACGTTGCACTTGAACTTATGCATGTCAGTACAGCTGGGGAAGCAGTGACCTGGAATGGAATTCCAAAGTCTAGCAGTTCTGGGGAAGAAACTACTGGAATAGAAAGATCTTTTACATCTAGGGATCTCTATAGTGTGGGGGTGGGATTTTGCAGCTTGTCTGGTCTCTCGAGGGTGTTTACGTCGTGGGGGCACAAGTGCTTGCAGTTCATCAGAGCATTCACCATTATAATACTTGTTAGAACAGGCAGAGGGATGCAACGTTTCGACGATGGGACAGAGGCTGAAGCTTAGATGCCAGTTTAGGGGCTATCAGATTTGCGACTCTCTTTTGAACCCTGTCAAGGAGCGAGAGACTAGTGCCGATGCACCAGCCCAAATATGACAACAATACTCCATACATGGGCGAATAGTGGCCTTGTAGAGGTACAGGATACTTTCGGGTGTTAGAAGTTTTCTAGCACGGTAGAGAGAGCCCACCTTCCTCGCAGCGGCCCTGGCAATGCTCTCGATGTAATTGTTCCAGCTCATGTTTCCTGTGAACGTTAGGCCAAGGAGCTTGAGAGACGTACTCTCAGATAAAGAGTCGTTGGCCATTGCTATAGGTGGTAGAGAAGGTTTCTTGTAATTATTGAATGAAACCAGTTTTGTCTTGGCGGCATTGAACGTGACCATCCATTTTTGTCCCCATTCCACTACTGATTGGAGGTCATCCTCTAGTGTTTCTGCCATTACTTTAGATATATGTTCATTTGTTTTCCTGTCGTGCCTGCTATAGAGTGTGGTGTCATCAGCATATATACCCATCTCAGAGGCAATTTTGTCGGGGAGGTCATTTATGAATATCAGGAACAGCAGAGGTCCAAGGATAGATCCCTGGGGCACTCCCGCATTTATATCATATTGTTTAGATGTATGACCGTCGAGGACAACCTGAATTTTTCTCTTATCTAAGAAGGATTTAATTATGTTAAGTATTCTACCAGTGATACCGTATGATCTAATCTTCCTGAGGAGACCCTCATGCCATACCCTATCAAAAGCATTGGATATATCTAGAGCTACCGCTCTGCCCTCTCCCGCTTTGTCCAGTGAATGGTATATGCGTTCAGAGATTACAGTGAGGATGTCTGCCGTGGAACGGGCTTGTCTAAATCCATATTGTTGGTCGGTCAGAAGTTTAGCATCTGTAAGGTGCTGGACTAGAGCATGGTTAATTAAGGTCTCAAATATTTTGGCAAAAAGTGGGAGGAGGCTAATAGGGCGATAATTTAATGGGTCAGTTCTTTCACCAGAATTCTTGAATACTGGTACCACAGAAGCAGTTTTCAAACAGCCCGGAAAGCAAGATTCATTAAGGCATTTGTTGTAGAGTTTGGAGAGAACTGGAGCTATTTCGGCGGAGCACTTTTTTAATAGCACAGCTGGGATGAGGTCGGGTCCACATGCTTTTGAAGTGTCAAGGTTTTTTATGATAGCATGCACCTGAGCAGGGGTGATTATTAGATCGTCAAGCGTGGCGTCTGTCCGCATAGGAAATTGAGGTAGGGGTGGTTTAGAGGGTCCAGTGTGGAGTTTGAGGCAAACCGACTGGCAAGCATGTTAGCCTTCTCAGTTGCTGAGCAAAGAACCTCGTGATTGTTGGTTAGTGGAGGAATCGTTGATTGCCCATTATTTACTACACTGTTGTAGATTTTCCAGAAGTCACGAGTTCCTAGTTTTTGTGCTTCGATGCGTTTTTTAGTGGTTTCAGTAAATTCCCTCTTAGCTGTCGCTATTTCTTTCTTAACGTTACTTCTATCTTCTATGTACTTCTGTCTGTTTGAACTGGACTTATGTCGGTCAAACCTGCGGAATGCATGCTGCCTTTGGGCAATGGCAGTTGCGCAAGTCGAAGTAAACCATTGGGGAGAGTGGGGCTTGCTATAGAATTTCCGCATGGGAACATGCGCTTCGATTGCAGTTTTGAACCATTCAGTGGTCTCGGTTGCACACCGTTCAGCAGGAAGAGAAAAAATATTTCCCCATGGGGCGTCTCTGATAAGATCTCTGATGGCTTCCCAGTCAGCCTTCTTATAATATCTCGTTGTTTTGAGCACTGGCTCTTCAGTTTTGGGTCTAGAGTTTAGGGCGATTTCAACCATTATCACCGCATGATCAGCGTTCCCAAGTGGGCTGTCGGCTTTCGTTACACAGTCATCAGGAACTGTGGTCAAAAACAGATCTAATAGTGATGCGTGTTGTTCTTCCTGATCAGAGAAGCGGGTTGGAAAAGTAACAATTTGCGATAGGGAGTGAGATACAGAGAAGCTATGAGTTGCATTGCCTGCTGCATCTGTGTAAGTAGAGAATCCAAGCCAGTTTTTATGATGAACATTAAAGTCATCAAATACATGTACTTGAGCGCTAGTGTCGAGGGAGAGTGCTGTGTCTATGCTGTCAGATACTTTGTTTATTATGGTGCAGTCTTGGGTCGAGGGAGAGCGGTAGAGAAAGTAAAAGTAGCTAATGTTGTGTTGCATGAATAGTCTAAAGCACATAAAGGCTTGATCATCCGTTTCTAGGTTTGTTTCTCTAGTCAAGGGAAGGGTATTACGAATGTAAACTCCAAGTCCGTGCATATGTTTGTCAGAGTCCTTACGGCACATACACCTGAAGAAGATTATATCGACCGAAACGTTGTGAAAATCACACTCAAGATGAGAACAGTAGTCCGATGAATAATAATACATATAACCTTATGTCATATCTCGAGTCTTTAGACTGAAAATTGACGGAGTAGTTTGGTAGGGAAATGTAAACACAAACTTTCACTTTTATAGCTATATAGATATATATATTACTTATATTCGTGGGGCGGATATTACAAGGTTACTGTATGTATACAGGAATAAAACATCACAAAATCAAACGTTGATCACATTGACTAAAAAATATATAGAAATATATTAATTTTTATTTTATTTATTTAGTATTTTTGCAAATAAAAGAAAAACGGGGGGGTTCATTCAACAGAACAGAACACTAGACTTCCTCTGACCCCTTCAACCACTCCCACCATAACCACCAGCTTATGCCATGCGCTGTTTTAAACTTATTTATTCAAAATGTGTGTCGAATTAATGAAGGTGGGCGAAGACAAGTTATTATAAAACGCTCTTGCCGCGAAATAGCCCTGAAAGGAAAGTCTTTGTTCATGTTCAGGTCTTTTTGACAGCGCAATCATAACAAACTGTAGAAAGAAAATTGATAGATTAACAAAAAGTTGAATAATATTTGTCGTCGGTAAAAGATGTGGCGCTTGCAAACACGGGACGCATGCGCAAGACGTCAATCAAAAATGGCCGTACAACCTTCTAGAAATGTCAGAAAATATTATGAATACAAATGAAAGGTTACAAGGTGCTAAGTTATTGTCAATGATAAAGATGTCGTTTACGGGCGTTTGACTGTTATCCCAAATAAAAGCAAGAATATTACCAATGTATTTGTGAAGTGAGAAAAAGAAAGATAGCAGGTAGATCCAACGAATCGGAAGTTTTGTAAATCTGAATATGATAGCTTAAAGCCAATGCTACTGGGGAGAAGGTTAAACTAGGGAAATGAAATTAAAACATTACAAACTGAATCTTTGAAAATCAATACGGATGAACGAGTACACTGTGCATGTGTTTGTAGGATTAGTAATAGTAGAAGTAGTAATTAATTACGAAAATATGATTATGACAATAAAGTCACACCGAAGCGGGCACTTTTCAACCCCGCAGAGATTCGTCAAGTTTATAGACAATGTTACATGTCAACATACAATAGTAAATGTGTTTATATTAAATAACCATATATATATATATATATATATATATATATATATATATATATATGTGTGTGTGTGTGTGTGTGCGTGTGAGTGTGTGTGTGTGCGCGCATATATATATATATATATATATATATATATATATATATATATATGTGTGTGTGTGTGTGTGTGAGTGTGTGTGTGTGTGCGCGCATATATATATATATATATATATACACATTATACATACTGACATATTCATCGTGGAATATTTGGGTGTATTTGTTTTTATTTTAAAAATTTTGAACATTAGTGAACATTGTATATTGAACTGCATTGCACTTACAAATTTTGTTCTGTAAATCAGCATTTATAAATTTTATGATTCATTGTATAACCGTAGCTTTTGATTACACATAGGCAACCTTTATACCTCCCTGTGTGCTTTGCATTTGTAACAGGATTTGAATGTTTTGCAAGTGTATCTCTCTTTCTCTTATATATATATATATATATATATATATATATATATATATAAAAATGTGTGTGTGTGTGTAATAAAACTCTTTATATTGAAAATTTATTAAAATTTTACAAAAACCTTTATAAAACTGTAAAAAACGTATACAAAATTCTAATTATTCGATAAGGAGTAGAAATAAAAAAAAAAAACTTATTCCATGGTGTTTCGAAGAGAGCAACTCTTCTTATCAGAGATAAAAGGGTTGTAAAATATACAATAAATTTATCAGGTTAATGCATATATATATATATATATATATATATATATATATATATATATATATGTATGTATAAAAATAAAATACAAATACCAGCGATGGTTGACATTATGTTGTTTCGAAAAAAGAAAAACCGAATGAAATTATGAAATAATCAACGTTTCGTCCCTATTTCAGAGGACATCTTGCATTTTTCCTTTTAATATCCTGAAGATGTCCTCTGAAATAGGGACGAAACGTTGATTATTTCATAATTTCATTCGGTTTTTCTTTTTGCAAAACAACATATATATATATATATATATATATATATATATATGCTATACTAGCAAATATATATATATATATATATATATATATATATATATATATATATATGCTATACTAGCAAAAGTACGCGTCGTTGATTGGGTTAAAAACAGCCTACAGAAAATGGACTCTGATATAGGGGTATCAAAACCAAAGCAAAATATGATGAAAGTAAAAATAAAATAGATAAACCCCATAATTTATTATACCATACCTGTTCACACTGAAACACTTATTTCAATATTCTGTGGATTTATAATAAAAAAACCTTGTTAAACTTTGTGACATATTTCCATTCTATGGAGGTCAGGCGCGAACGAACACTCCATAATTTTATTATACGATATTTCTTCAAACTGAAACATAATTATCAAAGTATACTTACGCAGATAGATATGAAAAGTCTTTATTAAAGTTTGTGCCTATTTCCATTCTATTTTATTATACCATCCCTATTTAAGTTAAAACATACTTATCAAAGTATTATTATGTACATCTATATCAAAAACACTTGTAAACGTTTTTTTTTTTTAAATTTTTAAATTTTTTATTTCCATACTTTGTGGACGAGGCACGTACGCACACCCCACAATTTTAATGAATCATCATTATGCCAGATCAAACATACCCATTCCTGTGTCTCGATATATCTTCTATCATTATATGTGATCAGTTTTCTATAATAGTCGACCATATAGGAGCCTATTCGTGACCAGACACACACACAGACATTCAGCTTTATATATATATATATATATATATATATATATATATATATATATATATATATATATATTTAATAAACTTTAAGAAACTCGTTTCTTATCGTTGAACAATTTCAGTTGAAATAAAAGTCGGTCAATTTCGCTCTTAAGTGCAGATTATCATATAATGATTAGATCACTCTGACAAAAGTTTAAAGACATTTAAAAAATAAATGTTTAAATTTCAACAGTATTTCTCGCGGTTAACGGTGACCAAATGGATTAGGTCCTTGCTAATGAAGCCAGAGATGGCTTCTGTTTACGGCTTCGAATCCACTGCACTGATGATTCCCGAAAGGATGAAACACTACTGTCTGTAAGTATTTAATAATTATTATAGTAAATAATTATATATATACATTTTTTTTTTTACATTTTTTTTTACACAGTGATCACCACTTATCAAGGCCCGGAAGCCACTCACGGATAAGGGTTATAATGGTATACGTGTATACACTAATATTAAAAGAGCAGAATTTAAATTAAAACACACAGTTTAATCCCTTACAGCATAAAACATTAACTATTATAACTATTATAATTAATAGATAACATCAGTCAATAAATGACAAAAATAAATTCAATTACACATGAACATTTGAATTATAATGGCTATATTGTTTCCAAAAGAACATAAATTACATCATATCCTTTTAAATATCTAAACAGATATAAGGTATTTAAAAAAAAATTCTTGCTCATTCAACAACGCTATATACATTTTGAAATGCCAACGACCTTTTTGTTCTGAAATACAACAAAAATATCTTTTTTACTCAAGTATATTTTCAAATATTGTACTGGTATTTTCTTTTCTTCAACTTAATCATAACCCAAGGAAGTCTTGAAATAAATCAGAAACGTAGACGAACATATATATTAAAGAAAAGATATATATGGGTCGTTGAATTGAATTAATCTGCAAAAGATCTTGCTAACTTTCATATTCTTTTTAAACATTCGTTTTAATTTATTCCCTATTAGTTTTTTATTTCGGTTTTCTCATAGGATGATCAACTTTAGTTAACTGTTACGTATAATTCTATTCATACAGATATTCTACATGATTTATATTTTCGCAATATGTGCGTAAAAATGTTATAGCAAACACAAACCTCTTTCTATGTATGTTTATGTATGTATATGTATATTTGTTTAAAAAATTGCCTACCAAACTTCTGTCAGTTTTTGGTCCAGACATGAAATTTCATATATAGAATATTCGAACACATGTAAAACTTTATATTTCGTTTTAGTTGGGGAAAATCGGTACGAAATTGTGAAAATTTAAAATATGGAATTTGCCAGGTGAAGGTTGAACGACGGCATTGCAAATATGCATGCGTGACGTAATAGCTATTGGTTCATGCTTTAATTTTTAGTTTTGCGGTAAACGTGTCTTAATAGCACAGTCATTAACGTCCAAGTAAATCGTAAGCTAAACATTTTGTATTTCGATTCTCGGTGTTGGCGAACGAGTCATTTTCCTTTTTTTTTACTTTTTAAATCATTGCTATATTTTGGGTCCAACATAATATCACTATAAATACGAAAATCAAAGTATCATGCCGGAACGCCTGCTACTATATATATATATATATATATATATATATATATATATATATATATATATATATATATATATATATATAATGTGTGTGTGTGTGTGTGATATGTAAACTGCTATGAGCATATAAAGCGATGCTCTTTGTGTAAACAAATCGAGTTTAGGCATTTTGATGATGTCAAAAAATCGTTAATTCACTACCCACACAGCAGTAGCCGTATAGCGTAATGGTTAGAAGCATTGGCTGTCGTTTGGGTGGTCGGGTTTCGATCCTGGCTTGTGGTAGTTGCCTGTCTAGCCGCACTGATGATCTATGATACAGCGAAAGAGTACTGCATGTGGATTAATATATATATATTTTTTTTCGGTATCGGTACCGACGGTTTCAAGCCCGGTAGTTGAGGACTGCTCTTAGTGTCCGCCTCAGGCTCTCTTCAGCCGACTCTCATCTGTTTATATATTCTTTTTTGGAGTAACTGTAGATCTCCAAAAAAGAATATATAAACCCTTTCATAAACCAAATGAAAAATTAGTATACATAAACAAAGGTTCATGCCACCCCAGACAATATTTAAAAATATGGTAGCAAATGTGAGCAAAAGAATATCTACATTGTCTTCAAATGCAGAAGTATTTGAACAAGCAGCTCCATATTACAATGACGAGCTCCATAAAAGCGGATTTAAAGAACAAATAAGATTCGAACCAACCTATAACCAACAAAAAAACAAAAAAAAACAGAGGACGGAAAGTAATTTGGTTTCTACCTCCATTCTCACTAAATATAAAAACTAAAGTAGGACGGTTGTTCTTGAAACTACTAGATAAACATTTTCCAAAAAAAACACAAGCTACATAAAATATTCAATAGAAATACAATCAAAATAAGCTACTCAACAACACCGTCAATAAAATCCATCATCTCTAGAGAACCAATAGAAAGGAAAAATGCAACATGCTCTTGCAGAGCCAAAAATGAGTGCCCGCTTGAAGGGAATTGTAAAGCAGAGTCACTTGTATATGAAGCAACTGTAACGAATACATCCACAAACGTAACTAATAAATACATTGGAATGACGAAGGGGCTGTTTAAACAGAGATATTACATGCACATGAGCTCTTTTAGAGCAAAAGAGAGAAGTAATACGGCTTTAGCAAACAAGATCTGACAGTTAAAAGAAGAAGGTGCACCTTTTACGGTGAAATGGAAAAAATCGGGCAAAAACCTTCATACTCCCCAGAGCTAAAACAATGCTCGCTCTGCAATGCCGAAAAATATTATATTTTAAAAGCAACCCAAGAAGATGGATGCTTAAATGTAAGAAACGAATGCTTGAAGGACTGTATACATAGAAGAGGATCGCTTCTTATAAATTGGGATAGAAAAAAAGATAAAACGTGAAGATAAAAAAAGGGTTTAGTTATAGACACATGTCAAAATATTTTATTTTATATTATTGTAGATCTTATCACCCAATTTAAACGAGATCTAGAGAGAATTTTTAAGTTTAAAATTTTAAATGTTTTAAAACGTGTTTTTAAATAGAGCGAGATCATGTTATACGCCAATTTTTGACACCGTTTAGACCTATCTCAATCTAAGATTTGATTACCGTTTTTAAAACGAAATTACATATAATTTTAAAACAACGTTTTAAATAATTTTAAACGTTAAACGATACTTAAATATAAACATATGCCATATTGTTACACATTTTAAGTCTATTTTAACTAAATATTATTACCATAATTAAAACGAAACTAGAGATTATTTTAAAATAAATCTTAAACGTTTTTAAACGCAAAGCGATACTTAAATATTAATATATACCATTCCCTGGGTACTTCCTAGGTCTATTTCAATCTAAATTTTATTACCCTATTTTTAAACGAGATTAGACATAACTTCAAAATGAACTTTTAAAACGCTTTTAAACGAGACTTAAACTGAATGATAAAGGGGGGATGCTTAAAGAAAAATAATAATATAGAAGGCATCATCCCATACTTCTTAATTTATTGCTTCAAATTTATTACCTTATTAAAGTAGCATACAAAAAAAAATAAATTAATTAAAAAAAATAAAGGATAAAATAAATAAATAAATAAATAAATAAAAATTATGGTGTGCATATATAGAGTTCCGGTTCCGGTTAAAGACAGATGAGAGTCGGCTGAAGAGAGCCTGAGGCGGACATTAAGAGCAGTCCTCAACTACCGGGCTTGAAACCGTCGGTACCGACTACCGATATAAATGTAAATTCCTATATATATTATACAAAAAATATATTGCTCTTATTTCGAGAAAGGTTTTTTTCCCTAATAATAGAGCACTGTATGGGATTTCTTTTTCTACAAAAAAGTACAAGTATATATATATATATATATATATATATATATATATATATATATATATATATATATATATATATATATATATACGACCCTGAAGTTGAGACAGAATTTTAGCGTGCTCTAACACAAAGTTAATAAAAAAATTAACAATTTTTATGAGGACAAAGATGTTTTTTCTCAAAATATAGTTGAAGCAAAACTTAGCATGATGCGTTCTTTTATTTGTCATATGATTTGATGGAAAAAATCTATGTGCGCGGACAAAGAAGGCAACGTGTGTGGCCAATCAGTGCAAACTGGGAAAGCAATGATGTTTGATTGAAATAGTTTGACAAGCCTAACCGAACACATGTCGTTACGAGTGAAAGGCACAGCACTGTTAAAACGTTCTTCATAATGTAAGTATAATTAAGAATGTTATATGAAAGCCAGGCTTTTGTTATTAACTTGATCTTTCGACGTTAACAATACAAACATTTTAGTCGTTTTAATTTTAAACAGAAAAAAATATAATCCTATGTTGTCAGCGCATAGGAGAAAGGCGAACTCAGTTGATAGATGGTATAAAATAGATTAAAGAAATAATAACGTGCTTATTAAAAAAAAATGTTTGTCGCCTGCCACATGTCAACATTTTTATAATCTTTTCCTCCTGTTAATGTTTTATTCACATAATTATTCCCATTGTAACAAATAAAGTTCTTATTTAAGATTTCCAATTCTTCTTACCTTACGAATCAAACGAGACATACGATCATATTCAAAGGGAGATAACTCGTGATCAATACATAATCAGATTTAATCAATAACTGTAGTTTACTTAGTTTTTTAAAATATGACAAAATCGTAAATAAGTTATTTACAAATAAACATGTTCTCTTCTTAATTACGTACAAAATGTGAAATTCTCATTCGACCAAATATATAATCATGATTTAAAAAGTTTTAAAAAATATGACCCGAGCGCTAGGTGTATCAGAATCGGCCATTAACAATGCCGTATATGAACTTTAATAAATCAACTTACTATCTTTCGAAGCTTATAACTACTTGAAAAATATAATTCAACACCTAATTTTTTTTCAATTAAAGGTACAAAGACCAAATTTAAAAAAATAACAAGTTTAATAGCAAATTATGCAATATTTCTTTTTTAATCAGTTTTCTTTAAAAAAGATTTTAAAAAATCAACGAAATTTTACTTAGTTCGATTATAAAAAATATATATAAATTCCAAAAAATCACTTACCTATAAAAACTTCTATTCAATGTGTACTTCCATTGTTCATTGTTCAGAATTTATCCATATTTATACTTATATTACATGTCCTTTTTTAAATAAAATACTTTCTTAAACGAGAATTAAAAAAAAACGCGAACTCAGATTTATTGACTGTTCAAATAAAGGGAAAGAAATCTTTGATATTTTTCACGATTATCTTACGGTGATTATAAACGCCATAATTAATATTTCTTTTTGTCGCGTGCTGTTAACCAAAAGTAGTAATTTGGGGCCTCCGTAGGTGAAAAAAAAGCACACATTCACTTACAAGTTTTTGCCGTTAAACAAAAAGTCCAGTCGACCGATTTTTTTTTTAATACACGGGGTTTTGCTTATTATATCTTATTTCTACTTTATCGAGTGAATTTTTTTTAAATATCTAAAAAAAGAAAACATTGAATGATATAGAAAAATAATTGCCGTCAGCGTCTTAAGAGTTCTAGAGTGGATGAAACGCGGAATATTCAGTATAGCTTAATCGCCATATATATTTTATAAATTACTAACTAGCTCTACCTACGTATTGAGCACATTTGAAGTAAATACTTTAAGTTTACACATAAATCTATACTTTCATATATTAATTTTATGTGAGTAAAGTCAAAGGGTGCAAGGTCAGGAGAGTAGGGAGGATGGGGAAAGATTTCATAACCACACGCCCGTGCTTCTGATCTGGCGACATGCGAGTTGTGGACCGGAGCGTTGTATGCAGGTATTTTTGCTGATCTTGCCCCGCCTCTTGATTTTGATAGCTTCGCTTAATTTCCTCAAAAGTTAAGCATAATAGGCTCCTTTAATTGTGGTACCCTTTGCCAGGAAATCTGTCATCACTACTCCGTCCTGGTCTCAGAGGACTGTGCGCATTACCTTGACTTTTTGGAGGTGGTGAGTCCAAGTACTTCCACTGCATTGACTGGGCTTTGATCTCTGGATCATAGTGATGGACCCAGGTTTCATCCTGTGCAATCAGTCTTTTGAAAGTCTCATCTTCTTGGCACATCTCCAAATTCATCCTCGAGCACTCAACGAGTTCTCGCTTCTGGAATGGTGTGAGCAACCTGGCAATCCATCTGGCAGACACCTTATGCATATGCAAATGGTCATGAATGATAGTTTCCACAGACCCTGTACTAATCTTGACATTCACGATGCCAGCGTTTTACAAGGTCATATGATAGGGCATTATCACCATAAGTTTCTTTCATTTCATTGGTGTGCGTCCTTTCAAATACAAAAACCGGATCACTGCTTGACATTCAACAGGCTCCATTTCACACCTGACTCGGTTCAAACACCCGTAAAACAGAAACCACAATTCGTTCAGAGCTGTAATTTGCCAAATAAGCCGTAGAGATATAAATTATGGCACATGCAAAATTTCAGTTAGATCGGACAACTGGAAGTGGGTCAGGAGCATTACTTATTGCATGCCCCTCGTATATCTCTGAAGGAAATGAAGTTTTTATATATATATATATATATATATATATATATATATATATATATATATATATATATATATATATATATATATATAACTTGATTTCTTTAGGCTATAATCGAAACCAAAACCAAAACTTATGGAAAATTCTTGTTAAAATAATTTATTACAAAAAATATGAAGGCCATCACAATTAAACGACAATTACTCCGGAGAAAAAAGATGTAAGCCTAACACACACAAAAACCACACTTATCGTATTAATATATATATATATATATATATATATATATATATATATATATATATATGTGTGTGTGTGTGTGTGTGTGTGTGTGTGTGTGTGTGTGTGCGCGCGCACCGATTAATTGTATATGGCTGGCGATAAACAAAAATATATATTAAACCTGAATGACAACGGACTGACAAAGCCACTTACAGATATGTGTGGACGCATAAAAATTAAAATAGAACAAATTTCCCGTGAAAGTTTATCGATATTTTTGATGAGCAATTACTTGTTTTTATTTTGTTAATTCATTTTAATTAGCTTTTTCTTTTATCTTTCCAGTTGGTTTATCGCAGACTTATAAAAGTTCATTTGAGACGTTGATGTCTGCTCTATCTTTATACACATAAGAGAAGTCTTTTGCAGACACACACACACACATACACACACACACAAACACACACACACACACATATATATATATATATATATATATATATATATATATATATTCAGTCTTTAAAGTTGACCGACTTTTTTGCTTTACTTCTGAGAATTGTAATGATTTCTTTGAAAGGGGAAAAATGTTGATTTATTCTGCAAATAAAAACTTGTTTAGAATTACGAAACACACACTTGCACGCACATGCACAGTGTTCCAAAATGATCTGACACATTTGTAAAGTAAAAAACTGAGATATTTAAATAAAAAATATTTCTATTTTTTTTTAACTAGCAGTTAAGCACGGCTCTGCTCGGATCCTATGTACTATTCATAATTTGCCCTACGTGTGAATACACTTTATGTAAGATTTCGAATTTCCAGTTTTAACAACTAGTCCTCGAATTTTTTATTGTATTTTATGATTTTTCCAGGCTTCCACTAAATTCACTTGTTTTATTTCAGTCTTATTTTTTTTTCATGTTTTTAATTTTTTTAGACATATATAATTTTAAGGTACGGCACTTGTTTGCTTTCAAAAAAAAATCCCCCAATTATCTCCCTTTTATTTTTTCATTCTCTCTGTTTCACTTGTTATTTCTCTTTTCATGAAAAGCAGTGAATTGGTAGCAACAGTAGTCATTAAAGCGACGTGGTTCAATATATACATATATAACTTGAGTTCCTTTAGCTATAATCGAAACCGAAGCCAAAACTTTCTTGATAAAATTATTTATAAAAAAAAAATAGATTACTGGATTGCCATCAGCTATAATCGAGACCGAAACTTTGGTTTTGGTCTCGATTATAGCTGATGGCAAAATTATAGCTTATGAAGAATTGTTGATAAATTATTTATTTAAAAAAATAGATTACTGGAATGCCATCAGCTATTATTGAAATCTAAACCAAGGTAAAATTATTTATTACAAGAAATGGAAGTCCATAACAATTCAACGACAGTCACTCGGATGTAAGCATGGCACACAAAATAAATAACACACCCGCTATCCTATTAATATATAGATAATTTTTCAAGGTTAGTTTTACTGAATAATTTCCCAGAATATGAGATTTATTTTTATTTTTATTTTATCATAGATAAATTTTGTTGTACTGTATCTAATTGTTGTTTATTTAATCCTAATAGCATCTATTCATTTGAAACTCACTTGAAATAAAAGAAGGACATTTCATCAAACATATTCAAACTCTTATGAACTGTCAGTTACATTCTGGGCATTTTTGAAGGATTAGAATAGAACAGCATTCCAGTGAATGCCAACGGAGTGGAATAGCAACTTGGCTGGAAAATAAAATCAGAAAAATGCATTAAAATTCCATCCATGGCTTATTTTCGTTCCTTTCATCATTGGTAGAATTGGAGAAATATCGTGAATATTTCGAGCATGGCATTGTTGCACGTTTGTCTGACTACAATTCACAGGTCATCGCCTATTTGCATCGATAACGAAAATGTCAGCGAAACGTCCCCTAGCTTTTGACAAGAATCGGCACTAAAGGGATGAAATTTGTTTCATCATGTCTCTGTCTAAACCAATGACAATGCTATTTAGATGATGTCCATTTAAAAAGACTAGATGTTAAACCACGTACTAAAAAAACAACTATTACCCAGCTAGTTTCTCTCTTTCGATCAAAACGTATGGATCTTCGTTTTGCTCCAGTCGAAATGAATCGTTATCTTCTTGAATAAGCTTTTTTTACTTTGATAATCTCCTTCGACTCACTTTCAATTAAGACCTAAAATGGGCGTCTTGCATCCAATCTTTTGCAAGGATCAATGGATAAATGGTTGGCTCATTCTACCGTACCAAGAAGTACTTGACTCCTGATGTACTCCTTTACTTATATAAGAATCAGATATGTCCCATTGTAGAGTATTTCTGTCACATGTGTGGGGGGGGGGCAAGATGAGAGCACTCTTCTTTGCCTTGACAGAATTTAGAATCGATTCTGATTTTTTTGGAAGACAATCTCGTCATTTTATTCGAGTTACTTTCTCACATAAAAAGACGTTGCTAGTCTCTCTCTACTCTATTGTTATTTCAAGTGTAGATGTCCGACTGAGCTCAAATATCTGTTTGTTCTTATAAAACATTCACAGCAAGCATTCGTGTTTCTACCACAATAAAAAATTCTTTCTAACTCAATGTGTTTCGTGCAAGGTTAAATTTTCACAGCAGAGCTTCTTAACAATCGATTTCTGTTTGTGGAGCACATTGCCGCGGGACTGCTTCTCTGAAGATACAACTTAGTCGTCAACAGATTCCTAACTAGAACTATCTCCCCAAATATTTGAACTTGGTTCTGCCAAGCAGTTTATTTAATAACGCTTATCCTCAAGTAAAGCCTTCTTCAATATTGCAGTTATGTTCTTAATCCAAAGGCGATTCCCACACATTTATAGTTTTTTAATATTATTTAATAGCATTGTGTTTAATGTTACCCTCAGAACAAGGCGCCAAGATAGCACGATTCCAAGCTAAATTTATTCGTTTAATCCTAAAAGAAAAAAGGTTCCAGGCGGTTGTTTATGAAATCAGATTTTTTTTTGTTCGTATGTCCAATGGTAATAAAACATTGCAACTGAAATTGCTTTAGTTGTGCGTCCTAATGATGAATAATCTTTACTCATCTTGTTCTTCTACTTCATTTTTTTTTTACTCTACGTGCCATGTTTTATGCCATTCTTGTCGGTAATTAAACCACGCAGCTGAAATGGAAAGAAAATAGCTGGAAGAAAAAAGTGAAAATGTCTACAAGTTGGTGATTGCTAACCTCAATCGCACACTCCTCGCCTAAGAAATCTGAAGAATCAATTCCAAGGTGTCTGCGACTGAATGATGAACGCTTATTATTCCTGAAAGAAACAAAAATGGCCGACTAGTTTTATTGTGCAATTCGTAAGACGCAATAAAACTAATTCCTCAACAACCAGAATTGTAGCAACTTTTATCGTTTTGTTTTTTCGACTTAGCTAATAACTCCTCTAGGTTTTCGTTTTATATAAACAAAGTGCAATAACGAATGAAAAAAGCGACTGATTTGTTGAGGTAGACAATCTTTTAGGAGAAACAGGATGTTCGAAATAATTTTGAGAAACGTAATCCGATCGAGGTCTGGCACTCACTATAGTACTAACCAGGGGGGATAATATGACGTTTTCGCGGCGTGGGGACGTTTCCAGAAGGGCTGTTACCACACCAAATCCCGAAGGGGATATAATAAGTAGATCCCCGTATTTGAAGAGTTAATTAATCCTTGACGGATATTTAGTCAGATTTTCGGTAATTTTAATTCTCCCCGGATAATTAATTATCTGGACTGGAGGAACCGTTGTGCTGAAAAGAAACGGTAGATCGAGCAACACATATTTTATATTGAAAAATATAATCTATTGATTAATTTCAATATAACATATACGACTGGATTTGTACGACACAAACAAAATCGTAACTTCACATGGAAAAAAATCTCTGGTTGTGATAAAAACGAGAGATTAAAAGGGGAGGAGGGAGAGAGGAAATGAATGGTTTTTGCCTTGGGGAGGCTCCATGTTTTGACAGGCTTCTAGGCTTGATCTTTACTCATGATCTAAAATGGAATACTTACATCAAATCCGTTGCCAATGTCGCTAGCAAAATAATGGGATCCTTCTATCGATCCAGTAGATATCTACCGACTGATGCAATTCTCTATCTATATATGAGCCAGGTACGTCCAAGGATGGAATATTGCTGTCACATCTGGGCAGAAGCTGCTAGGAACACTTATCCTGCCTTGACTGAGTTCAGTCAGAATAGACTTCGTAGCCTAGTGGGGGATGCTCTTTTCTCTTCCCTGCAATCTCTTTCTCACAGAAGAGACGTTGCGAGCCTGTCTCTATTTTATCGTTATTTTTATAGAAAGTGCTCGTTTGAGCTTCAATCTATGCCCCCCTCGCCAAGCATTCATGAGAAACACTCGTTTGGCTGTAATTTTTCCTACTCTTTATCTATGACTTAACGTAAACGTAGATTCCATAAACAAAGATTCTTTCTTAGAACTGCACACCTGTGGAACTCTCTTTCGTTTATCTGCTTTCCAACTGACTACAATATGACCGTCTTCAATTCCAATGTAACAAATTCTTGATGAGCCGTTCCCCTTAAGTAATACAATTCCCCAAATTTATACTTCCATCGATTACTATGATATTGTCCCATTGACCACTATTTAACCCTTATCATTGAGTGGCTTCTGGGCCTTGATAAGTGGTGATTCTTTTGTAAAATAAACATATCAAAATGACAACAGAATAGAGAAAAGCTAAATTCAAATAAGATTGACGGCATAATTTGTAATGAAGCCTTAGTTCAGCAAGAGGTTGTGACCTTCGCTATGTTTAATGACACATTTAGGATTTTACATGCTTACCTATAAGAACCATAAAAGTCAGACACAAGTTTATTAAATGCAAAGAGCATTTATCGTTATGTCAAATAAGTTGAACATGGTTTCAAGTAGTTGTGACCTATGAAGTGCATACAATGCTTTTATCATCGAGAATAAGCTAACTAATGGTCGCATTATTATATCCGGTAACTGTTCAGTCGGTCAGAAGAAATAAAATAACAATGTGAAGATTTAATGTGTACATAAGGAAGTCTATATAAACGTTTAGATGTTGAACCGGCAGACAAATAAAAGTGTATACACAAGCTGGAGCAAGAAGTGAAAGATAAAAAACATAAAATATAATTTGATTCTAGAAAATGTCTAAAAATGACATCAGTTTAAAGGTTCTAGGAAGAAATGGAAATTCAAGGATTTTTGCTTAATCGGTGTGTAAAGGACAATGCATCACATTTAGTGCAACTTTGAAATACGCTAGCATTAAAATAGGAGGTTCTGCCCATATTATTACCCACAAAACGTGCTTTAACCTAATCAAAAAAATATATATAATTCGGGAAATGTTTATTAGTTTATGTCTCTAATACAAATCATGTGACAAATCATAATTTTTAAATACGAAAATTTTAAATGGAAATACTCGAATATAAAATGTCCAGTTTGTGATAACATTTTGATATTGTTCTAAGCAACAACTTTAATCTCTCCGCTCTGTCACAGATTTTATATATATATATATATATATATATATATATATATATATATATGCATATATATGCATATATATGCATATATATATATATATACATATCTTATGTACTCATTCAGAAAAATAGGTATATTCCAATATATACGTAAAAGCTTAAATTTTTGCAAATACACACACATACATAAATACACCAACACACACCCACATGTATATATATATATATATATATATATATATATATATTATGCTTCTTCTAATATTGTTCTCTAATCATAATAACCATTTCTGAATAGTCTGATGAAGTTACTGCGTCATTGATACGATTCCCTAACCGAAACATGTGTAACTAAACAGATAAAACGGTAATAATAATAATAATAATAATAATAATAATAATAACATTAATAATAATAATAATATATATATATATATATTTCTGTAGAGATATATTTTCTTATAATATATGTAGCAATCCTTATTTAAGAAGCTCAATGTACAGAGCAATATAGAGAATAAATGACAAAAAGTTATATTCTAAAATTCATGAAGTTTACAATGTTATAATTCATTCTTTTAATTCAGTTGACTTATACAATTCTTGACAGTATCTGTTTCGTAGCGCAAAATCAATCACTTAATTTTTATATACCAGTTTGAACACTTCCGTTGATAAATAACATTCAATATTCATTAATGTAATTTTCTTATTACATATAATTGTACGTATACATAGTCCCTAAATAAATGTTTTATTCCCCACCTGCTATTGGCTTAATCTGCATATATATATATATGAATGCATACGTATATATATGTGTGTGTGTATATATATATACACACACACACACACACACACACACACACACACACATATATATATATATATATATATATATATATATAATTAAAATTACAATTGAATTTACCAAAATGATCCAAGATGGTAAAATTAAAGTGAATTATAAATAGTAAAGAATTAATATTTACAAAATTATCTCAGCCAGATATAAAAGCTCGATAATACCAAATAGGAAATAGAGCTCATAATATGAGCAAACAGTTAATGAAATATGTTAAAAAACACTTTGAAATGAGTTTAAAAAAATATTTAATCTGAAAAGGAAACACTAGATAAATGGATAGTCCTTAATCCGCGGAGTTTCGAAGAAATACCCTCCTTCTCATATTCCAATTACGGGATTTCCTTGGATTTTACTTGTACAAATGGAAATTCTTTTAACTTTCTTGACGTTTTACATTTGGATTTTACCGTCACTGGATTTTTTATCTTCCACCAGACTATCCATTAATGTGTAATCACCTTCTTCTTTACCATATTCCCTCTGCTTAACTTATTTTGTTTTCAAGTAAGATCTTTGACTTATTTGTTGTTTCATCAAATACTTCTGCATGCAAAATCCGATCCCGCAGTTTGCTAATTCCTACCCTCTGATGAGAAGGAAAGTATTTCTTCGAAACTCCGCGGATTAAGGACTATCCATTGATCTAGTGTTTCCTTTTCAGATTAAATATGTTTTTAACTCATTTCAAAGTATTTTTTAACATATTTCATTAACTGTTTGCTCATATATATATATATATATATATATATATATATATATATATATATATATATATATATATATATATATATATAGTTTTCTTTTTGTAATACATTTCATACATTACTAATATAGTTTTGGATTTTCTGTATTAATTCTGGTTAATTTTATACGATTCAAAAGCATCAGGATAACGAACAAATGCTTTATTTAACTCTTTAAATATTTTAGTTTCATCTCCACCTTGTTTTATCATCCTTATTACTAAATTAGAAACTGGGAGTATAAAATCTATTAATTTTAAAGTAACGCGAGCTATTCTCAAAAACTCGAGTCTATGTAAATACAGATTTGCCCAAAATGGTGTAGGATTCAATCTCATTGCGATATCTATCGTTTGGAGTAATATTTTATTTCCTATTTGAAAAATACATTCTTTAATAAGATGACTTATAAGTATTTTTTAATATACCTTTAGAAACACTAGTTTTGCTATTTTTATTTTTACACCAGAAAGATTTAGAGTTTGAAACGTCTATATATTTGCCTTTGCCACCTTCAAAAGCTAAATCTACAGTATCATTTAATTCTTTTATAAGTTTTCGTGTGGAATTTTAGCATATAGCTTATTAAAATCATAAATCCCTATATATTTTGCTTTTATCCTGGAATTTTCCTTGATGACGTGTATAAAATCTCAGTACCCTGTATATCAAATTTCGAGTCTGTAGACGTAAAATTGACAGAGTTATTGCGTAGGGAAATGTGCACAGACAAACAGATACACTGACACGTTAACTTATATATATATATATATATATATATATATATATATATATATATATATATATATATATAGATAGATAGATAGATAGATTGAACGCAATATATAGTAATGATTTAAAAAGTAAAAATATAAAAAGATTTAAAAAATAAATGACCCGTGCGCCACCACTGAGAATCAAAACCAAAATGTTTAGCTTACGATTTACTTTTTCCTTTGACGTTAATGCCTGAGTTATGAAGACATGGTTGCTGCAAAGCTAAAAATTAAAACATGAACCAATAGCTATTGCGTTACGCATGCATATTCGTAATGCCGTCGTTCAACATTCACCTGGCAAATTCAATGTTTTTTCATTTCACACTTTTGCATCGATTTTCCCCCGGCTAAAACATAAATATAATGTTTTGCATGGGTTCGAATACTGTATATTTGAAGTTTCATGTCTGTAGACCAAAAACTAACAGAGGAGTTAGGTAGGCAAAATTTTTTAAACAAATATATATACGTATACATAATATATATAGAAAGGGGTTTGTGTTTACTATAACTTTTTACGCAAATATTACGCAAGTATAAATCATGTAGAATATCTGCATGAATTTATACACGTAATAGTTAACTAAAGATGGTCCCTCCATAAAACCGAAAAACTAATAGGGAATTAATTAAGATGAACAAATAAATGCTTAAAAGAATACGCAAATAAGGTAGATCTTTTGTAGAAGAATCTAATTCCACGACCCATATATAACAATGTTGTATTTTCTTTGTAAATAAATAGAAAAAAAGGGTTTTTAATATCAAGATACAAAAAGCCCAAATTTATAGGAGTATATGTATATATATATATGTGTGTGTGTGTGTGTGTGTGTGTGTGTGTGTGTGAGAGAGAGAGAGAGAGAGATTATAAATGCATACAATTATCTACAAAAGCATTAAATCTAAAGGAAAGGTCGTATTATGGTTTTTAATTTGGCCATATTTTGTCTTAATAATCTTATAACCTCGATTTTTCTTCGCATGGATCTTTTCGTACTCGGGAATTTTTATGTCGAACTCTAGAATTTGTACAATCGATCATAAACAAATTACTTTTAACTTCTACTCGGTTATCGTTGCTGAAGCGAAAGCAAGTTATTCTCGTGAGTTAAATAAAAGGCCCTGTTCGAAACTCCGAAGAGTGTTTCGAGTTTAATATAAAGTTTTACAAGTACAACAAAAAGCGCCTGAAATTAGTCGGACGTAGCATCCAGTCTGTTTCTTTTTTTTTTTCGCTCTCCTCTTCTTCACCATTCTTTGCTCTCTTTCTTCCTTTCACCCTTTCGCCTTCTTCTCTCCTCTTTTTTCTCCGCTCTCTTCACTTTCTTTATCCATCTTCTTTCTCACTCCTCATTCGCCCTCCGCACTCTTTTCTCTCCTCCCTTTACTTATTTACATCATTTTAGACCATAAAATGGTTGCATTAGCGATTTCCCTTATCTCAACAACTTTTATATTCGAATTCTAAGGTTTGTTGTTTAATACTTATTTTCTGATATTTTCTGACCTTTCATTTCTTTTGGTTACTCCCGTCCCTAATGAAATAACACGTTTTAATCTTGTTATCACACTTTTCACAGCAGTGGAGCGGTTTCACATTAAAACGACTACCCTAAATGACCAGGTGCTAAATCTCACGAAACAAACATTAAGTTATATATATATATATATATATATATATATATATATATATATATATATATATATATACAGTGTATCAGAAAAGTGAGTACATCCCTCACATTTTTCAAATATTTAAGTATATCTTTTCATAGGACAAGATTGAAAAAATGGTTTTTGACACAATGAAAATTAGTTTGTGTGCAGCATATATAACAGAATTAATTCACTTTGTCCTCAAAATAACTCAAAATATAGCCTTTCAAAGCTAAATCCCTCGCAACAAAAGCAAGTACACCCCTTACGAAAAGTTGTCAATATTAACATACATGTCAACTCTTAATATTTTTTGTGGCCACCATTATTGTCCAAAACTGCGGTTACTCTCCTGGGCATGGAGTTTACTAAAGTTTCATATATAGCCACTGGAGTGCTCTTCTACTCTTCAATTGCGACGTCGCAGAGCTGGGAGATATTTGAGAATTTGCGCACCTCCATTTTCTGCTTGAAGTTGCCCTTCTATGTTCTATTGGGTTCAAGTCTGAAGACATTATGGGCCAGTCTATCACCTTTACCCTCAGTCTCTTGTGACCGTGTGATGAAACTGCAGACTGGGATGTAAAGGTAACTCGACAGGGGAGCATTCTTCCACTTAAATTATTCCTAAAAAAATTAAAAGGAGTCTACTCGGATCGATTAACGTTTCAACATTTAAATTTTGGAATCTCCACGAGACTTGGAAATGTTGAAATACATATATATATATATATATATATATATATATATATATATATATATATATATATATATATATTCTGCATGGTTTGGGGTTTGTTCACATAGACTCTTTCCTTAAGATATCCCCACAAGAAAAGTCAGAGCTAGTCAAGTCTGGGGAATTTGGTGGCCATTTCACATTGCCATAACAGTAGAGAATGTTGTTGCAAAAAATAGCCTGAGAAGATGGTGTTTCTCGCCGTATATGTCGTTGTTCCTCTCTTGTGGAAACTATAATCGGAGCCTATTTTGAATTTGTGTGCGCATGAAGTCTGTAACCATAGTCTTGTATCTCTCTCCAGTGACAGTGACAGCATTTTCGTCTTGAGCTTAAAAAAAATAAGATCCAATAATCTTCTCCTACGTTACTGCAAATGATAATTTATTTGAATGTAGCTGCTTTTGATGAATTGCCTTTGATTTTCAGAGCCCCAAATCTGTAATTTTGTTTGTTAACGAATCCATTCAAATGAAAATGGACTTGATCTGACATAATAAAGTTTTGCAGAAAAGTGTGGTCATTTCGGACAAGTGCTTGCATTTTAACTGCATGTTGAGCCCTTGTTTAAAAATCTTTAGGCTTCAAGTGTTGAACAAGCTACACTTTATAAAGAAAGAGTTTTAAACTGTGCAGAATATTGTGTAGTGAGCTTCGACATATCCCAAGTTGTATGGAAGGTCGTCGAATCGATGTTTCAGGATGTTGCTCCACGCTTTCTCGCACTCTTTCCCTATTTTCGTTTGTGATGACGTTTCGATGTCTACCAGCTAGGAGAAGATCAAGTGCAGTTTCTTGGTCTTCAAATCGGCGCACAATGTTTCGAATTGAGTTGTGACTTGGGCTATCTCTTACATGAAAATGCTCTCGATAAGCTCTTTAAGTCAAAACAATTGACCCCTGATTTTGGTAAAAACAATTTCAAAACTTGTGTACGTTGTTCAATGCTTGTCCATAATTAATATCAAAAATATTATCTGTAGAATATCTGAAATAAAGAAAAAAATAATCATTAATGGAAAATTACACTGTTGTCAATCCTTTAGTGACTTTTTGGACACCCTGTATATATACATCGGAATATATAAATGTGTATGCCTTTTCTGCATTTATTTCCTATGTGTTGACGTGTAAGAATTCAAAAGTCTTGGAAAAAAACGAAAATGTTTCTTTCAAAAGCACATAATTTTCGACGGATATATATATATATATATATATATATATATATATATATATATATATATATATGCATATATATATGCATATATATGCATATATATATATATTTCAATATGAATTATACACACACATATATATATATATATATATATATGAACAAATGATTAATGAAACATGTTAAAAACATCTTGAAAAAGAGTTAAAAACATATTTAATTTTAAAAAGGAAGCACAAGATAAGTGGATAGTCCTTAATCCGCGGAGTTTCGAAGAAATACTCTCCTTCTCATCAGAGGGCAGGAATTAGCAAAATGCGGGATCGGATTTTGCATGTAAAAGTATGTAATGAAACCACAAGTAAGTCACAGATCTTACTTAGTTTAAAAAAAAAGGGTGAGGTAAGGGGAATAGGAGGTAAAATAAAATGATAAAAAGATTTCACATGAATGGATAGTCCGGTGAAGGGTAAAAAATCCAAGAATGGTAAAATCAAAACACGGTCGAATTAAAAACTTCCAATCCAACAGGTAAGTTCCAAAAGATATATATATATATATATATATATATATATATATATATATATATATATATATAGTAATTTATAAAATATATATGGCGATTAGGCTGCACTGAATATTCCGCGTTTCATCCACTCTAGGATTCTTCAGGCTTATTCTGAAGAATCCTAGAGTGGATGAAACGCGGAATATTCAGTGTAGCTTAATCGCCATATATATTCTATAAATTACTAACTAGCTCTACCTACGTATTGAGCACTTTCGAAGTAAATACTTAAAATTTACGCATAAATTTATACTTTCGTATATTAATTTTATGTGAGTAAATGAAGTAGTTATATATATATATATATATATTTCAATATGAATTATACATATATATTTTTTTCAATATGAATTATATATATATATATATACATATATATATATAAAGGAACAAACCGTATTATGTGTTCATCAACGTTTCGTCTTTATTTCAAGACTTCCTCTGGATGAATATATATATATATATATATATATATATATATATATATATATATATATATATATATATATATATATTCCACCACAACAATCTTAGATAGAAACCGAGTCATTTTGGTGCCCTTTTAGCTATCGGTCTGAGGCAAATGTTCCCTTTAGCTATAATGTTCTCTTATGCCTTGCCTTCACAGGTGCCATCACTGGGGAATGCCGAGTGGCTATTCATTAATTGTTTTTGGTTGTTTTCATTTTACGACATATCAACCCTTTTCAGGTTATTTATGCCGAATTCAAAGATTTTGAAGAAAAATTTTTTAATAGAATACCTGTTGTTTTCAAGTCGGTTTCTATTTAACCCATAGTTGGGACCCTAACAGGTACTACCACTCCGGGTTTGAGTGGATATGGGCGCAATGACAATTAAAGGGTGGCTCCACACTTCCCAAATCCCGCAAGTTTAAGGTGTGAGCTATTCAGACCAATTTTTGCAGGATTAAGTGCTCCTCGTTTACTCGCTGACTCATTTATCTCACATTTCGACCTTGTGCCACATCCTTTCGCGGTGGAAGAAAGGAAAATACCGGCAGCAAAGTGCAGTACCTGTTCTGATACTCCACTATATTTTTTCTGTGATTGAAAGAAAATATTCTTTAATTTATACTTTTGTCCCATTTTTTTTTAGATATATGACTCATTTCTCACTATAAAAAAACGATCTTGTATCTATCTATCTTTGTAGGGAGACTAGTAAATAAGGAATTGAACTAATGTTCTTATTTTGGTTTTTATTATCACAACGTTTCGGCCCATGTAACGTCCCGCATTTTCAAGTTTCAGAATTAGTCGTAAAGTTAGCCGAATTCGCAAATATTCACATGAAGAAAGTCGGAGGTTAACTCGGCCGACACAATGTGGATATAAGACCTTAGAAGATAAAAGTCTTTCGAATAACGTATATAACACAAACATTAAAAAAAATTTACTTAAAATCGAGTAATTCTTTGATTTGTTTGGTAATTTGGTATAAATTCCGATTATCTTGTGTATCTTTCTAATTTCCGGACTCAATTTAGAGCCAGCGAATTGATGAAGATCTGAGACCATTTTTGAGCCGGCATTTAATACTTATAAGTAAAGTTAATTTCAATTTCCTGTTCTATTTCTAAGCTTAATATAAAAAAATAACAGTTAAGATAATGTCAGAAATGAAGCTAATTGCTGAAGATTGACATTGACATGACAGGTCAAAAAATCGGTGTCTGCACTCAATAACCTATATTTACTCATCGGTGTACAAATAATCTTAATGTACTAAGTAACCAGTGTCTATAATTTAATAACATACATTAAGTGAGACCTTGTGGAAATTCCACGATGAGTTACGTTTATTTGTATAATTCAGTGTAAAAAAATAATATTTCCTTTGAAAGAATAAATGAATGGAAAGTCTAATAAGATAGAGAAAAATGTTCCTCTTTCTACTTCCGTAAAAATGATGGGCATTGTTGGTTAAATATTTATAACTAAATAAAACGAATATATAAAATGAAATTTCTAAGTGCATTTTAAACCTAAAGGAAGCTATAGGGACTAACGCTCTTTTAAAACTTCAATATATATCATATTTTAGAGAAATTTATACCATTGTATAAAATTTTCGGGAGAATACAATTTAAGTAGTACCGAATCTCTACTCTATCTACATTGTGCCGATTATCTACGCCCCCCCCAACCATTTCGTGACTCATGGGAATATAAACCTCTTAAAACTTCAAATACAAGCCGAGCATGTGAGGTCCCCCTCCACGAGTGCTAAATTTACTTTCACCATGACTAATGTTTGTGCAATTTTTTTTTAAATCCAAGGCGTGGTTATTGAGAAAAGTGCGAACAAACAAAAAGACGAACGGATAAACGTACATAGGCCCAATTCTTCCTTTGCCGCAATTAACAAAATGTTGCTATTCATCGATTTACGAAGGGCGTTCCAAAAGTAATGTTTCCTATTTTTATTCCGCCCAAATTGATCAAAAAGAATTGAAAATTCCTTTGTCATGATCACTGAACTTATGCATTCATGCCCTGAAAATTTCATCTCTTTGTTGCAGATATATAAATGGCGTGAGACTCTAAAAAAAAAAGCAACTCCTTCTATGGACGTGTGTCATAACAAGAGATACGTCATTGAATTTCTAGCAAAAATGCATTGAGAAAGCTGGTTACTATAAAGAAATTTGAACGGCAAAAGGTCGCTCGTTTTAATAGCATCACTCCCGTCTTCGTAACTTTTAAACTTGTTGAGTTAAAAAAAGAAAAGAAAAAGAGGTCTTACTTTTTAAACTACCCTCGTATATGAATAAACGGAAATGTTTTACCTGTGTTTACAAGAAACTTATAAATGAAATGTTGATTGGTAAAAATTAGTTAAAGCTGTTACATATAGGGGTTTCATTAAGAGAGTCTTATAGTCTTATTAGAGAGTTTGTCTTGAGAGAGGAACATTATCTCATAAGCTGCATTCTTTCAATTTAAAATTTCATAACAAACTTGAGAGTTCACATTATTTCCTTAAAATATTTATATATATTCTAAACAAAATGTTTGTTTTACATTTTTAAATTCTCACACGTAATCTATTTCTAAACTAGATTACGAGGTTCGAATTTCGCCTATGCTATTCATTTTCATTTTAAACTGAATTCTCTATTTTTATACTTACATGAAAAGGGGACAGCCCTTATCATGTAACATCCCTCCCTTCCATATTTCATAAAAAAAATGTATGCATTTTTAAATTTAGTACATTTTTTTATTTTTACATCTACATAACCACACGGCTAGAAAGATCAGGCTAAAAAACACAAAAAACATCTCTTTCAGTCAGCCCTTCACGGCCGACTTCACAATTATTTATTTATTTATAAGATCAGAACCGTTCTGATCTTTGTGGCATTTACTTTTTGGGTGTAGGGTCTTTACCTATGATTCACATCAGCTATTTTCCAGCCACCCATATGCCGCAGACTAGAGGTTTTCATCTTTCTCGAAATGGACGACTTCTTTCGTCTCAAAAGTGTTCTGATCAATTCTTTCCGCATGGTTAGTCTTATCAAGTATGGCTTTGTTTTTTTTTATTCTATAACTATCTTATACGGGACATACCAAAGCTCATATACTTAAATCTTTGTGGTTGGCTTCAGAAGTTTAAGATATACCTTTTTTTACTCTCATACGGATTCACTCGGATTTCCTTGCTTGGATTCTTGAAACTTCGACGAGGATTTAGAAATATCACCCCTAACTAACTAACACCTTTCCTGCGCCCAACACCTTAATAGCGCTCTAAATACTATCTAATTGCCCGATTGTTTTGTGATTTTCTTTTCTCTCACCAGCTTCTAAGATCCAGCAGATATATCCCACATTCATGCATCTCTAAAAAAAATATACAAGGTTATATCTTTCTTACGTAATCTACGGCATATTTTTGCTTGTCTCTTACTTCATTATGCTATATGTGATTGCCTCGGGACTACCTCTCATCGGTTTACTGGTCCCCTTAAGAATTTTCGTATTCTTTCCAACGCCTGTTTATTAATTAAGCCAAGACTTACCACTTTGCTTGGAGTCGGTACGTGCAACCAGCTTATTTTAAGCACTTAATTAACCAGGTTCCCAAATTTTTCGTATAGGGGCACTTCTTGTGCTTATCAATCCCGTCCAAGTACTTTTCTTGGAGAAAAATTTTTAGGATCTCTAAAAAAAAAAAAACAAAACCAAATGCTAAAACAAAACATCTTTCTTACGGCTTATCACATCTAAAAACTCTCCAAATACCTGTTTACGTAATTTTAATTCTTGTACCCCTTCTAAAATTCTAACTGAATCTGTAAGCCAACCATACGTCTTAACTAGTTTTATTTTCTACTAGATCATTTTAATCTAATGTATACTTACTGCTGACTTTGAATTCTTGCTGTGAAAATCAATACATTTACATATATAAGACAATTTACAATATTTGTTCAACATCATAAAAACATTTTCAAAAAAAATACCTTAATACATTTAAATTATTTATTTACGGCATATCGGCCTTTTCTTCTTTTTCTTTTTAATATTTCTTGTATCTTTTGTTCTCTGTGTGCGTGTGTGTTCAATTTTTTTTTGTTCGCTATTTTGTGATAGTGTAATTTTTTTTTCCATGGTATTATTTATTTATTTTTTTTAATTATCTTGGACCCTTTTAAAACGTTGTGTTTCGTTTTCTTTTTCGTATTCTGTGATCGTGTAGTAAACGTTGTGTTTTTTGTTGTTGTTTTTTTTTCGTGGTATCGACCCCAGGTTCGGTTTCTGCATCGCTGATGCAAACTGGTTCACGAACACCAAAATATGTATATGTTGCATATTCGTTTCATTGAAAGAGTCTTATAGTCTTATTAGAGAGTTTGTCTTGAGAGAGTGTGTTTAGAAAGAGTCTTATTAGTGAGGGATGTTGTAAGACTCAGAGAGAGAGAGAGAGAGAGAGATGAGATTTTGTTGTAAGAGACTTAGATAGATTGTTCATGTTAGGAGAGATTCTTATATATTAAATGCTCCTTCTTTGTTGTGTAGAATGGAAGAGAAGGAGAAAGCTCTTTGAGTGAGGACATGATGATGTTGAGACGTGTATGTAAAGACATATAACACAAATATATAATACAATTGGACTTTACCTTTTTTGGTATAAGACACAAGACGAGCTTTACAAAAAAACACTTGATGGTTTATTCTTCACACGGCCGTGTTCCATCACCAAGAATTCAAAGTCTCACATTTTTCCTTGAAATGACGTCTCGCTTCCAGACGTCTGACTCCCTCTGAATTTTCTCACTGACTGTCTAACTCTCAAGTTTTTCTCGACCCCTCGAACTTTCTATTTTCCGTGACGTCATACACATGTTAAAACATGTGCATTCTTTCACGTGTCCTGGACATACGTGTCCAAAACTTTTCCTGTTTCTCAGTAACCTATTTTTCCAATATTTAAAAAACATTATCTTATAAGCTGCGTTCTTTCAATTTAAAATTTCATAACAAACTTGAGAGTTCACATTCTTTCCTTAAAATATTTATCTATATTCTAAACAAAATGTTTGTTTTACATTTTTAAATTCTCACACGTAATCTATTTCTAAACTAGATTACGAGGTTCGAATTTCGCCTATGCTATTCATTTTCATTTTAAACTAAATTCTCCATTTTTATACTTACATGAAAAGGGGACAGCCCTTATCATGTAACAAAGCCAATGTGATAAGAATAGAAAAGAAAAAATCTAAAAGCCAAGAATATGTGTCAACGTTTGGTCTAAGTTTGGTAAGTTATTTTTCAATATCGAATTTCCAAGAAATATCAAAAGACGTGAAAATCTGTCAACTATAAAAAGGTAGAAGTTTTCAGTAATTCGTAATTGTATTTTTAGTATCTCCCGTATAATCGTATGATTTTTTTACAGGGGGTCACCACTTATCAAGGCCCGAAGGCCACTCAGGGATAAGGGTTATTGCGTGTACAGTAATCAATGATTGAACCTTACATCTCCAAAAGACGCTTAAAAATGATTATTACTTAAAATGTACACCCGTTGCATCATACATTTTTACAAACTATTAATTAGAAAAAATGTTCCGTTTAAAATTCTGTACAGATTCCCAAACTCGTTATGAAAACGATACCCAAGTTCGACCTGAACAAGGCCGGGTATGAAATCGGCTAAAACCTTGTGAGAATAACCTTCTAAAACGAGAACAGTAGTCCGAGTAATCCAAATTATCAATCCTCATCGCAAAAATGTCGAACTATAATACAGGTAGACTTTTAAAAAAAAAAGACGTTGATTTGCATGTATTTGTGATTATTCGGCAATTTTACTTGAGTTTATTTTATATTGTTTTTCAGTGTCTTGTGTCGAGGAACAAGTTTTAACACAGGTGATTTCGACTCCAGTTTTTTTTGTTTTTTTTTCGGTTCCATGAAAAACAGAAATCGGAGTTAGTGGAAGGAACCTAGCCGAATGTGTGTGGGGGGAGATCTGAAAAGGGAGTGGAAGTAGGAGTAGATGCTGAACTTTTAATTTTGTGTCTGTAATAGTATAAGGGGTTGGTTGTTGTTTCAGCTTGTCACATCGGATTTATCTAATGCGGAAAGCAAACGTAAGACAATTCTACGAAAACAGTGTTGTTGAATGATTGTCTAAAACAGACACAGCACAGCACAGCACAGCACAGCACAGCACATTATATATATATATATATATGCATATATATGCATATATATACATATATATATATACATATATACATATATATATGTATATATATACATATATATATATATATATATATATATATATATATATATATATATATAAAGAGAGAGATTAGATGGTCAGATCACCAAAATTGAGCAACGTTGAGCCTGGTCAGTACTAAAATGAACGGCCATTTTGAAATCCCAGATGTTGTATGTGCTCTCCGTTTATCTCGGCATTGATTCAGTCAGTTTTGGGTCTCACCATGCCAATTCAACCAAAGCAGTGTCAATTCAGAAAATGTGTGCTTGGTAATTGCGTAAATCTTGCCTCACAATTACACGCGCATCTATACTTACAAACGTCTCCATTATCTCTTAGATAGAAAGAGGAGAACAAAATTTTGAAATTCTCGATTGATAGAAAAATAAGAGAGAGGAGACGTTTATCATTTAAACAGAATAATATATCAATTAAAATGTCGATTTCAATAGTTTATATAAAAAATAAACTAGAATTATCCCAGATTAAGTTAAATGAATTCTCCGGGTATAACAGTTTTTTTAACAACTTCTACGAAAGGTAAAATTAAGATATACCGTTACTTAACTTTATGTCTAGAATCATTATTCTATGATCAAAGTTCATTACATGATTTCGATTCGAGAAAAAAAACTAAAATTTAATGCTTGTAGTTAATGCTTTTGAAGAAGCAATATTAATTCAGAGACACAAGCTAAAAAGATATTAAAAGAATATAGGCAAAACGGATATCTTTGGAACGATTGGTTTGACGGAAGTGTATCTATGCGGTCCCAGATATATTTAAGCCTTTTGTTAGTAAATAGTGTCTACTGGGCCACATCCATACTATTAAAAAAAACCTTATTACCAGATGCAGTTCCACCCAATACCTAGGACATATCTGGATACTTCTTTCGTATTTTGCTGTGTATAACACACTAACATCAAACATATGAATTATCTTATCGGTTTGTCAGTGTCAGACCCAAGTACCAGTTAATTTGATAAATTAAAATTTGCTTACGCCCATCCAATTTTCATTTGTTATTTGCGTAGTACGTTATTATTATTATTATTATTATTATTATTATTATTATTATTATTATTATAATAAAATTACATAATATGATGCATTTTACATGATTATTTAGCAATGGAAAAAGCAAGTAGAATAATCCAGATGAAATCGAGGAACACAATGGTGGTTGAGTACATCAAGTTCTTTAAATGTAAAAGCAGATAAAAGTTAAAATGACTTCACTAGCACAACTACGAATAAGAACTATAAAATAAAATAGAAATCTTTCTAAAATAGAAAAAAAAATTGGAAGGTCTAAAAACCGAAGTTGACACAATTTTCTTTTTTAAACACTAATGATATAAAAGAAAACGAAATGAGTAAATAATGATAACAAAAAATTCTAAATAGCCAATTTTCATTGGTTATTGCTGTAGCGTGTTATTGGAAAAATAATAACGTACTTGATTATAATATAATATAAGACGTTTTTACATATTAATCTATATATATAAAAATGTAATTCTTGGTTTGTTATAAGTGAATAAAACCATATTTCTACGTTACCAATTTATTTGAAATTTTCAGAAAACCCATCTTTAGAGTCGAGGGATGTTTTTATGTTATTAAAAAAAATTTACCTCGCGAATTATTAAAATATTAAATAAAAAAAATATATTTTCGTAACCGTTAGTGCGAACCTGTTTTGTTGATAAATCTTAACTTCCGGTTCGATTCATTTAACAGTCACGAATTGACGAAACGAAGTAGATTTCATTTTCTGTTTACTCGATAAGTAAACAAAAACAAAAAAAAACATAATGCATTTGTTTATCTTCCAAATTTTGTAATTTAAACATTTTTTCTTTATTATATAAGGCAAAAAAAAGTTTGTCGCTTGCTTTTTGAGTTTTTTTTTTCGATATAAGATTAGTTGGTAAAAGTACAGTTTCTTTTTACGGATTGGTAACTTGCTTAAATAATATTTGGTGCTAATACAAAGAGTGGTCCGCGCTATTTTTTAAATCGTATTTCCAGGTTTAATTAAAGTTTTATTATATGTTTTTTTTTATTCAATTGTAAGGTTAAAATACATATTAGGTACAAAACACCCTCCCCTCCCCATGTTAAGAATGGCTTTTTAAATAATAACGTTATTATTTCAACAATGATCACTCTTTGCATTAGTACTGTACTTTCACCTAACAATTTAATAAACAAAACATGGTACTTATGCAGAGAAAGTACCATAATAATATAATAATAGAATAATAACGTTATTTAGAAAGCCATTCTTAACATGGGGAGAACGTTTTGTTACTATTCTATACTTTCACCTAACAATTTATTAAACAAAAGATGGTACTTATGCAGAGAAGGTACCGTGCTGAAATAATGCTATTAAGAAAGCCATTATTAACATGTGAAAGGGAGAGTGTTCTGTAACTATTTTATATTTTCACCTAACAATTTAATAAACAAAAGATAGTACTTATGCAGAGAAGGTGCCGTGCTGAAATAATACCGTTATTTAGAAAGCTATTCTTAACATGGGGAGGAGTTTTGCATCTATTCTATACTTTCACCTAACAATTTAATAAACAAAAATAGATAGTACGTATGCATAGAAAATACCGTGCCGAAATAATGTTATTTAGAAAGACATTCTTAACATGGTGATGGTATTTTGTAACTATTCTGTCCTTTCACCTAACAATTTAAAAACAAAACATGGTACTTATGCAGAGAAGCTACCCTGCTGAAATAATAACGTTATTATTTAGAAAGTCATTCTTAACATGGGGATAGGGGTGTTTTGTAACTATTCTGGACTTTCACCTAACAATTTAATAAACAAATATTAAACTTAAGCAGACAAGGAACAGAACTGAATCATTAACATTATTTAGAAAGCCATTCTTAACATGGGGAGGGAAGATGTTTTCTAAATATTCTGTACTTTCGGTGCTAATGCAAAGAGTTATCTGCGCTATTTTTTAAATCGCATTTTCACGTTTAATTAAAATTTTATTATGTTTTTTATTCAATTGTAAGGTTAAAGTACAGAATATGTACAAAACCCCCTCCCCATGTTAAGAATGGCTTTTTAAATAATAACGTTATTATTTCAGCACGGATCACTCTCTGCATGAATACCGATTAATGTTTTGTTCTTTGCCTTTTTTACCGTATTTTTTGGGGTTTTTTTTTAAGAAAACCTTTTTTAACAAAAATTGAAAGTACACGTTTTTTTCTTTTTTTTACAGAAGTTGTTTTTACATAAGAAAATATGAATGCTTTTTCTTTATTAAATAAATTGGGTACTCGTGCACTTATTGATCCGTGCTGAAATAATAACGTTATTATTTAGAAAGCCATTCTTAACATGGGGAGAAGAGGGTGTTTTGTGACTATTCTGGACTTTCACCTAACAATTTAATAAACAAAAATTAAACTTAAGCAGGCAAGGAACAGTACTGAAGCATTAACATTATTTAGAAAGCCATTCTTAACATGGGGCGGGAGGATGTTTTCTAACTATTCTGTACTTTCGGAGCTAATGCAGAGAGTGATCCACACTCTTTTTTAAATCGTATTTCCACGTTTAATTAAAGTTTTATGATATGTTTTTATTCAATTGTAAGGTTAAAGTACAAATTAGGTACAAACCGCCCTCCTCTCCCCATGTTAAGAATGGCTTTTTAAATAATAACGTTATTATTTCAGCACGGATCACTCTCTGCATGAATACCGATTAATGTTTTATTCTTTGCCTTTTTTACCGTATTTTTGGGTTTTTTTTTAAGAAAACCTTTTTTAAACAAAAATTGAAAGTACACGTTTTTTCTTTTTTTTACAGAAGTTGTTTTTACATAAGAAAATGTGAATGCTTTTTCTTTATTAAATAAATTGGGTACTCGTGCACTTATTGATCCGTGCTGAAATAATAACGTTATTATTTAGAAAGCCATTCTTAACATGGGGAGAAGAGGGCGTTTTGTAACTATTCTGGACTTTCACCTAACAATTTGATAAACAAATATTAAACTTAAGCAGGCAAGGAACAGTACTGAAGCATTAACATTATTTAGAAAGCCATTCTTAACATGGGGCGGGAGGATGTTTTCTAACTATTCTGTACTTTCGGAGCTAATGCAGAGAGTGATCCACACTCTTTTTTAAATCGTATTTCCACGTTTAATTAAAGTTTTATGATATGTTTTTATTCAATTGTTAAAGTACAGATTAGGTACAAACCGCCCTCCTCTCCCCATGTTAAGAATGGCTTTTTAAATAATAACGTTATTATTTCAGCACGGATCACTCTCTGCATGAATACCGATTAACGTTTTGTTCTTTGTTTTTTTTACCGTATTTTTTTGTTTTTTTCAAGAAAACCTTTTTTAACAAAGATTGAAAGTGCACGTTCTTTCTTTTTTTTTACAGAAGTTGTTTTTATATAAGAAAATATGAATGCTTTCAAAGAAATTAGGTACTCGTGCACTTATTGATCCGTGCTGAAATAATAACGTTATTATTTAAAAACGCCATTCTTAACATGAGGAGAAGAGGGTGTTTTGTACCTATTCTATACTTTAACCTTACAATTGAATGGAAAAAAACGGTAAATTTTTAGATTAGGTCCACCTCCACAATTTTATTTTAAATGACGACTTTTGTAGGCTTTCGACTATGCTGAATACGGAAATCGCATTGAAATTTTGCAGAAATAAGTAGTTATCGAGATATTAAAAATTTGTATAATGCATTGTAATCTCTGGCAGCCGTCTTTTTTACACGCTTGCGCGTCACAAACAAATCTATGCGCGTAACAAAGATGGCCACCAAAGAATACAATGCATAAAACAACTATCTATATCTCGATAACTACTTATTTCTGCAAAATTTCAATGCGATTTCCGTATTCAGCATAGTCGGAAACCTTTAAAAGTCGTCATGTAAAAGAAAGTGGTGGAGGTGGACCTAATCTAAAAAAAATACCAAAAAAAAACATAAAACTTTAATTAAGCTTGGAAATACGATTTAAAAAAATAGCGCGGATCAGTAAGTGCATTAGCACCCATTAATCGACTCACGTGACCTTATTGCCAAATAAGCTCCGGCTACAATGTTGGACGCGCCGTTCACATTTTTTGTTTTTTTTTCAAGTTAAATTCAACTTTCACAATATCTTTTTATTTTTTTATAATTTTACAATATCTTTTTTTTAATAATAAATTGTTAGTGAAAAAAGCACAGAATAGTTACAAAACACCATCCCCTCTCTATGGTAAGAATGGCTGAAAAAATATTAGGTACTCATGTAGAGAGTGATCCGTGCTGAAATAATAACGTTATTATTTAAAACGCCATTCTTAACGTGGGGACGGGAGGGTGTTTTGTATCTATTCTGTACTTTAACCTTACAATTGAATAAAAAAAACATATCATAAAACTTTAATTAAACTTGGAAATTCGATTTAAAAAATAGCGCGGATTTGTAAGTTCATTAGCACCAGAAATTGTTAGGTGAAATACAGAAAAGTTTCTACCAAGAAAAACATTATTTTATTTTATTTTATTTTTTTTTGCTATTCTTACCAAGGGGAGGGGATGATGTTTTGTCACTATTCTGTGCTTTCAACTAACAATTTATTAAAAAAAACAAAAGGTAAATTTTCACATTAGGTCCACCTCCACAATTTTTAACATGGGTAGATTGAAGGTGTTTATTCTGAAAGCCGTTCTTAACATGGGGACAATGGTGGTATTTATTCCAAAAGCCGTTTTTAAAAGACGAAAGACAGGTAAAAGGTTAAAACATGTGGTAAGGCATGGGTGTTGTTTATTCCAAAAGCCGTTTTTAATATGGGGAGGTTGGGAGTGTTCATTCATGGCCGTCAGTGAATTATAGTGCATAGTACAGGTCTTTATATCTCGAAAACTAATGGCCTCTGCAAATTTTAAATGAGATTTTCTTATTCAGCATAGTCGAAAATTGTGGAGGTGGACGTAATGTAAAAAAAAAATACCCAAAAAAATATTGTGAAATTTAAATTTAAGCGCGGTAACAAAAATAAAATTAGACAGAAAAATACACCTTTGGGTTTGTACTTGCACAAAGACTTGAAAAAGTTGTCAACAAAAACAAATATATAACAAGTAAATATTTTCAAAGGCAAGATAAGTTACTTTTCTACCTAATTGGATAATTTTTAGTGTTTTTATTGGGTTTGTACTACTGTACATACAGATTCGAAAAAGTTGTCAAAAAATAAATGTATAACAAATATTATCAAAGGCAAGATATGTTACTTTATTACCGAAATGGATTTTTTTTTTGTTTTTTTTTAATGCAAAATTTTTATTCGGCTCCAAAAACACAGCGTTTACTGCTATATTTGAAAATTACAAATCGCGGCAGACTGTGTTAACACATTAGGTTTGGAAAAATGAGTTAAAACTAAAAAACTATACAAAATACTGTTAAAAACCACTGAATACGTGTCTGCCTATGTCACAGTAACATATATTGAGTGAGTTCCTGACAGTATTTTGTATAGTTTTTTAGTTTTAACTCATTTTCCCAAAGTTAATGTGTTCAACAGTCTGTCGCCATTTGTATTTTTCAAATATACAGATAAACACTACATTTTTTTCAAACCGATTAAACATTCTACACTAAGTAAAAACACTAAAATCTTATCCAGTTAGGTAGAAAAGTAACTTATCTTGCCTTTGATAACACTTAGTTGTTATATTTATTTTTCAACAACTTTTTCGTTTCTGTGTTTAGTAATACAAACCCGTTTTATTTACTATAACGTTTAGTCGGCTCGAAGAACAGTGTTTATCAGTGTATTTGAAAAATACAAACGGTGATGGACACTGTTGATTATGTTAAGTTTGAGAAAATGATTTAAAACTAAAAAACTATACAAAATACTATCAGAAACCCACCGAATATGCCAGCCTATGTCACAATAACATATAATCAGTAGGTGTCTGACATTGTTTTGTATAGTTTTTAACTGATTTTCCCAAACTTAACTAATTCAACAGAGTTCGCGACCATTCGTCTTTTTCAAATACATAGATAAACACTGCGTTTTGGAGCCGATTAAACATTTTACATTAAATAAAAAGACTAAAAAATTATCCAGTTAGATAGAAACGTAATTTACCTTACCTTTGCTTTCATTTATTCGTTTTTGAACAACTTTTTCGAATCTGTGTATAGTAACACCCCCTTACCCAAATATTAATTAAAAACTCACATTTTTGAATACAATAAAAAAGAAAACTATTTAGCGTTTCAATGGTTTAGCAACTTTCGGCTTAATCCACTGAATGTTGGTCGAGCCCAAGCCATGATTGATGGTAACTCCCGAGGATCCGGATCCAATTCTGCAAGAGTACCATATTTTTTTCATTTTCGCCTTTTTTTTTTACTTTTTGGAGTGGATTGCTGTACTAAAAATATAAGAAACATGCATTTTCTCTTTTTATTAGAATTTTCCATTACACAAAATTAAGCCACAGTAACGCGTGGCAGGGTACAGCTAGTTATAAAATAAATATCAGCAAGGAGCATAACTCATTTAAAATTGAGGAATATAACAGTAGCTGTCAATATTAGGTTAAAAATGTAAAAACGAATCTAAATATCTATAAAAGTGAACGTGTCCGTGTATCTGTGTGTCGGTGTGTCTGTGTTTCTCTCTGTGTGTACATTTCCCTACGCAATAACAGTGTCAAGTTTTAGTCTACATACTCGAAATTTGATATACAGGGTACTGAGATTTGGGAAAATCTTTGTAATCGGATTTCGGCCAGAAATTTGTCTGTTACAGGGTTAAAGTTCAACGATTTGACCTTTGAGAACTTTACCAAACTCCTCCGACAATCTTCGGTATAAACAATTGAAATTTTAGATATAGGTTCCTTGTACATGGATCTAACTTAATAACTTGATTTGAGCCCAAAATAATAATGTTAAGGTGTCATAATAGGGGTCAAAGTTAAAAATAATTTGACCTTTGCGGTCTCTACCAAATTACTCAGACATTTCTGGTCTAAACATTTGAATTTTTTCATAAAGAGTATTCAGAGAAAGGGCAAGCTTTTTCATCGGTTTGGGTCGAAAATTTTTAGTTACCAATATATAAACGTATGTATGTATGTTTGCATGTCTGCCCAACATTTTCAACAGAGGCGACGGCTTTTCTCAAGATCAGTATCGTTTTGAAGTTCGACCATTCAGACGACAAATATCGAAAAATTGGTTAAAAATATTAATATCTTCACCTTAAACTAGGCACTTTTCTACAGGGGGGTGGGTTGCTTTTTTCGCCGATATTTTTGAAAGTCATCCTCTCCTTTCGAATGTCTAGCCTTAATTTTTAAAAAGTGTCACTTGCGATTTGGCGGTGGTCGTATCAGCATATACGTCAGGGTTTTTTCCCGTGCTTTTCCTTCTTTGCGGCACAGGTTCGAGCCTGCCTTCCCACTACCACAATTTCTTTTTTTTTGCTCAACATACACATCCAAACACTCGGGCAACGCCTGGCTGAAATGCTAGTCTATATATCTATAAAAGTGAACGTGTCTGTGTGTGTGTGTGTGTCTGTCTGTGTACATTTTCCTTCGCAATAACTCTATCAATTTTCAGTCTACAGACTCGAAATTTGATATACAGGGTACTGAGATTTGGGAAAATCGATGTGATCGGTTTTGGCCAGAAATGTGTTTGTTAAGGAGTCAAGGTTCAAAGATTTGACCTTTGAGAACTCTACCAAACTCCTCCGACAATTTGGGGCCTAAACACTTGAAATTTTAAATATAGGTTACTTTGACATGGATGTAACTTAATAACTTGATTTGAGCTCAAAACAATAAATTTTAAGGGGTTATAATAGGGGTCAAAGTTTAAAAAATTGACCGTTATTTTTATTTTTTTTTATTTATTTATTTTATTTTTTTTTTTTTTGCTCAGCATACACCTCACAACACTCGGGTAACGCCGGGCACCCATGTGAATATATCTATAAAAGTAAACGTGTCTGCGCGTGTGTTTACTTTTCATTACGCAATAACTCTGTCAATTTTCAGTCTATAGACTCGAAATTTGATATACAGGGTACTGAGCTTTGGAAAAATGTTTGTGATCGGTTTTCGGCCAGAAATTTGGTTGTTAAGGGGTCAAAGTTCAACGATTTGACCTTTAAGAACTCTACCAAACTCCTCCGAGAATTTTGGGTCTAACCACTTGAAATTTTAGATATAGGTTCCTTGAACATGGATATAACTTTATAACTTGATTTGAGCCCAAAGCAATACATTTTCAGGGGTCATAATAGGGATCAAATTTAAAAAAAAATTGACCCTATTTTTTTGCTCGACATACACCTCCAAACACCCGGGCAACGCCGGGCTGAAATGCTAGTAAAATTATAAAAACTAAAATGACTTCACTGGCACGGCTAGTAATTAACAATATAAAATAAAATCTTTATAAAATAGAAAAAAATTGACAAAAAAAAAAGTTGACAAAAAAATCAACAACTTAAAAAACTAAGGATATAGAAGAAAACGAAATGAGTAAATAATGATAACAAGAAATTCTAAATCGCCAATTTTCATAGGTTATTGTTGTAGCGTGTTATTGGCAAAATAATTACGTACTTGGTTATAATTTATTTAAAAGAATTACTTAATGTGAGACATTTTTACATATTAATTATAAAATAAATATCAGCAAGGAGGATAACTCATTTAAAATTGGGGAATATAACAGTAGCTGTCTATCTTTGGTTAAAAATGTAAAAACAAATACAATTATAAAAACTAAAATGACTTCACCAGCACAGCTAGTAATTAACAATATAAAATAAGATAGAAATGTTTATAGAAAACTAGAAATAAATCTTAAGGTTTAAAGAAGTAAATAAACGATGTTGACAACAAGATTAAAAAACTAAAGATAGAAAAAGTAAGAAAAAAACGAGTAAATAAAAATGGCGTCCTATTATGTACGCCTGTCTTTCTCATTGGCGGCAAAACGCACAATGCCTGGGAACTAGACTAACATCAACTTACGAATCAACTCACACGACCTTCGTCTTTCCATAAAAGAAATTCTTGTCTACGATATTTTTATTCATTTTATTTTTATTTTTCTTCGTTTTCTTTTTGTTATCCTAGCTTTTTTACGGTGAGCTTCTTTTTGTATTATCTGGTTTTATGATACCGTCTTGCGTTTGTCCCGACAACAGGCAAAATGAATACTGAACGAATCAAGAAAAGCAAGAATCACGTTTGTTTATGTGATTTTACACAATCGTTAATTGTTCTTTCTATCGTCTTTGATGCGAATTAATATCTTACCGCCGTGATTGTTGGATTGTTTTATTCGTTCACACCAAAGCTTGTATTATACTTTGAGATTTTTTTTCTTTTTTCTTTTTTAACTAAACAATTCATATCTGTTGTGGCCTTCAAAGGCCGAAAACAAAATAAATCGCAACGAAGGGGCAGGGTTAATAGGAGTGTGTATTTACAGAAAAAAGTAATGGGTTGTCTGCGATGACATATACATTGGTCATAGCGACTCTGTCTATAACCACATTACTTATTCACATCTCCTGAAGAGTCCATGCAATGACGTAATAGGACAGACAAAACAGAATACACGGCATGGACCCAATGTAGCTTCTTTATAAAATGGGACTGTCATAAGAATATGAAGTTCACAAGCGATCCTCAGTCGCATTTATATTCCGGACAGGGGAAGTGACAACGTTATCTTTTTTGTAGTTTTTGCAGGGAGGTGTCCAGGTCCTCCTACATGCAGCGCCTGGTATTTCCAAATAGTCAATAAATCTGATGATGATCAGGCTCAACGTTGCTTAACTTTGACACTATAACAAGAACATGTGTGTCAAACGTAACCATTCCATATATGTAATAGGTAGTATATGTGATAGGGTAATACATGTAATAGAGTGGTATAAGTAATAGCGTAGTATATGTAATAGGGTAGTATATGTGATAGGATAGTATATGTAATAGGATAGTATATGTGGTAGAGTAGTATATGTAATAGGGTAGTATATGTGATAGGATAGTATGTGTAATAGGGTAGTATATGTGATAGGGTAGTATATGTAATAGGGTAGTATGTGTGATAGGATAGTATGTGTAATAGGGTAGTATATGTGATAGGTAGTATATGTAATAGGGTAGTATATGTGATAGGATAGTATGTGTAATAGGGTAGTATATGTGATAGGGTAATATATATAATAGGGTAGTATATGTAATAGGGTAGTATGTGTAATAAGGTAGATCATCATAGAAATATCATAAAGCGCGTTGTATCGTTAGGTTGTAATCAAACAAGAACTCACTTAACTCAACTTTGAAAAAGATTAGCACAGCTACATAGTGTTGCCATGCAATCTAGTTTCTGTAAATGTAGTTGATTATAGAAAATAATCAAATTAAAACTAAACAATCTACGTAATATTGTAATCTTAAAATCTTTAAATTCACCCGAGGACAAAATCAGAGTAAAATAATCATATACCGGCTAGGTATGGACTCACAAATCTTAGCTGATTACCCCACATGATATTAAATACGTAAATCAGGATGTCTTTTCTGTCTCCATGTCTTTCTTTCTCTTTCTCTCTCTCTCTCTCTCTCTCTCTCTCTCTCTCCGTCTCTCTCGTCTTCCTTTTAGAGTAAAAAATCAGCCAGTAACAAAGAAAAGAGAAGTAAGCACTCTTTTGTGACTAGAGGATACCGAAGAAATTATTTTTTATTAAATTAGTACGTCATTATTTAGGACAGTGCAGGAGTTAGCGATTAAGGCCCGAGACAAGGTACCCGTCGAATTTCAATCAGCGAGTCTTCCTTCGTAACCAACCTACATTCATTTACCGCCACCGACAATAAAGATCCATCATTATATTTCCATGTACAATTGTGTTGTTATTCTTTTAAACACACTAAAAACTACTACCGTATCATCGGGTATACATTCACACTACATTCGCACTACATTCTTCAAAATATATTTTTGCGAGGAAGCTAATTGCAATATAATTTTGTAGTAACGGTTGTAGCATTAGCTTTATTGGATGTTCGTTTCTCCACTCATCAGAAAAAGACATATCGTAGACCACATTTCAAATTGTTATTGTTGAAACACGATCATTTTTGCAATCGACATAAGAAGCTTTCTATTAAGTACAAGACTTAGACAAGGCAAGTAAATACAAGACTAATAAGTATAAGAATGCCAAGAGCAATTGCCCTGGAAAGGAAACCTTTGTCAAGAGATTCACTAATCCTATGTGATATAACCGTTAGCACATATGCTGTAGATCTTGCAGAGCGGAAACCATATCGCATGTCACTAAGAAGGTTGTTTCTGTTGAGGTGGTTGACTACTTCTTTATTTAATATGGATTCCAACAACTTACCCATGACACACAGGAGACTTATTGGTCTGTACTGAGAGGGAGATGATATTTCACCTGAATTCTTAAATACAGGGCATACTGATGAGATTTTCCAGGGTGTTGGAAAGCACTTCTCCTTAAGGCTACGCTTAAACAGTTTTTTAAGTATGGGGGCAAGTTCTGGTTGGAGCTTTTTCAGCACTATAACTGGAATGCCATCAGGGCCAGTTGCTTTACTGGAATCAAGGTTCTTGATTAGCTTGGCGACCTCACGCACAGATATTTGTATGTTGCATTGTGTGTTGTCTGTTATAGGAGGAAATACAGGGAGTTGATGGTCATTGTCGCATAGGGTAGAATTAACTGCAAATTTCTTGGCAAATAGTCTGGCCTTGTCTGATGCTGACGAGATGACCTCAGGTCCATTGATGATAGTTGGGATAGAACGCACACTTCTGTTCAAGATCTTGTTTGCTATTTGCCAGAACTGGTAGGAACCAAGCCGATGCTCAGCTACTTTGGATTTAACAGACTGAGCATATAGCTCTCTTGCATGTTTTATTACTCTTTTACAGTGGTTGCTGGCAGTCCTGAAAGCAGCTTTAGTCTCAGTACATCTATTACGTTGGTAGCTATGGAAAAAGTGATTTCTGTGCGCGATGACAGCAGCACATTCTGGGGAGAACCATGGCTGGCTGTTAGGTTTTTGTTGGAATTTTTTTCGATGGTATGAATCGGTCTATGCAATTAATGCTATACAATTAACCATTCGGTCAGGTCTGATACTACAGGGGACACGTCCTTTTTTAAATATGGAATGCAGAGGTAGATCAGATATAAATGTACGGAAGCTATCCCAGTCAGCCACAGACTATCGATATACATTACGGTTGAGAGGTACGTCTGAAGACTTATTACATTTTGTTTTTATCTTAACTGCTACAACAGAGTGGTCAGATGATCCCAGAGGAGATAGAACGGAACATGCACATAGCTCAGGGGAAGTTGTGAGGAAAAGGTCTAGAAGGCTTGCATATTGACCGGGTGTATCGGGCACACGGGTGGGTTCGGGAACAATGAGAGTGAGGTGATAGGCAATGGCAAAATCATGACAAAACCTCCCCTCGTCGTCGGGTTTATTTGAGTGGGTCAGCCATTCCACATTATGGACATTGAAGTCACCGCAAATGTGAATGTTAGCCGAAGGATGAGCAGTCAGGATATGGTCAATTTTCTCAGATATGCTCTTAAAGATAGTAACCCATTGTTGTGGGGGCGATAGAGGGCAAATACAAATGCAGTGGTGTAAGCTAGTGCAACCCGAAAGCACATATAAGGTAAATTAGGGTCTTCTCTGGAGATATCCTTACCACATGTTTGATGTAGGCACATTCCAGGCCCATGGCGATCTTGGTGGTCAGATTTAGATATTAAGTTCGAGTATCCTTTAATTATGAATTCGTCTAGAGAATTGGTTGGCCCTATGCCAGTTTCGCTTAGAAAGAATATGTCCGGTTTCGCCTCCTGTAATTGTGTTTCAACCTTTGGAAGGTTTGAACGTAGACCCCTGATATTGGAGAAGGAGACCTGGTAGTAGGGGTCTACGTTGGTGGATGGGGTTCTAGGTTTATTCGTGTTTCTTTTTTGGAGATTTGTCATGATTGAGGTTTTTGTGTTTGTGGAGCAGGTCGGTAGACTTGGTTGGAGCAAGACAGAGGGGGAGAATAAGAGAGAAAAAGACAAGAATTTCTTTTTTTTTTTTTGTAGCACATGATAAGGTAAAGCCGTAACAATTACCCACTATGGCATCGGGAGGCCCTACCAGAAACTACTGTATGGTCCAGAATCCATTCACCAAATGGCAATACAGCAGCCCCGGTACTTTGCACCTGCTGATAGGACAGCCTCCTTAGTGGTTAATCCAAGGTTCGGGTCCCTGACTATCAGGCGGTAACGTCAGCCCAGATGAAACGTTTACCTCCAGCACCCTTACTAGTTACATGACCACAAGGATAGACATAGAAACAAAAATTTTTAGACATCTCAGGCTACTCTTTACAAAGTACTACCGACTTAGAAAGCAGCTTTTTCTTCACCCTTTGTCAGAAAAATCACTCATTGGAAATGGGGACTGAAGGACAAAAAAGGAGAAGCGAGAGTTACTGGAGCTGCCGATAACACATCCACATGCATTATCTACTCTCCATTGAAAAAAAAAAAATAAATAAACTAAAATAAAAATAAAATTAAGAAAAAAAGGTGAGAAGGACTTATTAATATCTACTTAGTAAGTCCTTTACCCATTCCCGGCTTAGGATAGTACTTGAAGATCCCATGTTAATGCATGGATAGTTTTTGTCTTTATCTATGTCGAGCTGGGATGTTAAACCGTTCAAGCTCCACCCCATAATAAATATGCTATAATGGAACTTTTATCAAATTGAAAAAGTCTGGTTATTTTTAACTCGTTTAAAAAGCTGGTTAAGAAGTAATACCTTTAGGGTTATGTATTAACAAGCTAGAAGTAATGCATACTTCAGAAAAAATAAATAAAATAAATAAAATACAAAAAAGCCGCGTGTTTTTGAGTTCAGATAATATAAAATATAATTTGGGAAATGTTCAGATGCCGTTAGAGATTAATAGGAATAGGGGTGCATAGTGATTAGTCACTATCGTATCACATTTACGACTGAAATGTTGTATGGACTCTTGATATGGTGCAAGTATTATAATAATCGTTGGATGCATAGTTATGGATTAATATCGATTAATGTGGATTAATATCGATTAATATGGATTAGCAAAAATAGGCACGAATTTAGTTATGTTAACCTATCGATGTGGCATAACCTTTCCTCGTTTATAACAGGCTAAAAAAAGTTATTCAATTTATTTAGTATTTAATATTTAAGAAAAACGGGTTTTAAGAAGAAATTAAAATAGAAGGAATATTAATTAGAGCATGAATTTTGTAGATCAAAGTCAATTTAAATCTGAAATATTTGAATTTTCTAAATGGGAGGTTGTGTCAATTTTATCTAATATATAAACGGCTATATGTATGTATGTATGTATGTATGTATGTATGTATGTATGTATATCTTTCGGTCTGTCTCCATATTTTAAAATTCTACCTCCACCGAAACTAAAAGTTGTAGAGCGACGCTAGAGGCCTCAAATGATTGAATTTTTTTACTGGTCGTATTTTTATGGGTCTGTAGCTGGTAAAATTGTTTTTAAGGAGTCAAAAATGGGTTAAAATTGTTTTTAGGGGTCAAAAATGGGTTAAAATTGTTTTTAAGGGTCAAAAGTGGGGTAAAATTGTTTTTAAGGGTCAAAAGTGGGGTAAAATTGTTTTTAAGGAGTCAAAAATGGGTTAAAATTGTTTTTAAGGCGTCAAAAATGGGTTAAAATTGTTTTTAAGGAGTAAGAAATGGATTAAAATTGTTTTTAAGGGGTCAGAAATGGATTAAAATTGTTTTTAAGGAGTCAAAAATGGATTAAAATTGTTTTTAAGGAGTCAGAAATGGGTTAAAATTGTTTTCTAGAAGTCAAAAATGGGTCAAAATTGAAAAAAAAATAGTTAAACATTTTGTACATTCATCTTAGTTTATTTTTAATTTTTAAGTTTTAATCGGTTCATGTACGTGTCACGTTGGATCCATGGTAGCGTCTCCAGCTTTGAACGGTTTCGATTCTAGATGATAGCACCTAGACACTTTTTTCTTTTACTTTTGAAATCACGACCCTATAATAATATATACAAAATCTGGATGAATTGAAATATAATATTTAAGCTTATTTTACGTCAGGGCAAAGTCCTCGATCACTGCTAGTATTCTCTAAATCCCTTTAAAATACTCCGATGACACTGAAATTCGGAGAATATTCATTAATTGATGTCTGCTATATATTGTTAAAACTTCCCCCAAATCAGAGCTATCTTAATTTTCAGAAAAGGGTTAAACCTCTTTTGTATAAAACTAAATTAAACTAAATACAGTCCACATTATGATCGCTTACGTTTATCAAACGTATTCCAAAATTCATAATGATCAGTTAATGAGTTTAGACGGTAATCCTATACATACAAATATATAAACTATGGATGGGACGATTCCAACATTTTTCCGACTCCAATACAATTACTGATTCTGTTCTAAATTTCTGATCCTCATTGCGGGCTAAGATCACAGTATAGTAGATGTTCTGATGTTGAACTTCGCCTTTTCTATCCTGGGTCAGTGGAGGAGAAATCCTTCATGACTGAGAACATTTTTATTTTTGTTCTTACCCAGAATCCCTCTTTTGGGGGCGCTGGATTTTCCCCACATTAAAAACCGACCTTGTGTCTAACTCTGCCCTCGTGGGGAGGCAAGTAAATAGGAACATTTACCGATTTTGTTTCTTTTCCAGCTATTATGTTGTTATGTATTGATTTTTTTTTTATTCGGATGTCAATATATAATATATGCAAGCATAGAAATACATTCGTGGAGGTGATCTAAAAGTTTTAGTTTTGCCGCTAGTTTAAAAACTATAAGCATTTATCCTTTTATAGAGCCGCGTTAAAAAAAAATTAAGTTCTGACCAAAAGCAAAGAAAAGAAAAAAAATAATAGAATCGTTTATGACATCGGAATGTAGGCACAATATTTTTCGATTCCGATACCGGTTCCGATACCGATTTCGATACGCCCAAAATTTCACATTTTTTCGATTTCTGATTCCGATTCAGATTAATCGTACCAACACTAATATCATTCAATCATGGTAGTGTTTGACTATATGGTTAAGTGGCAGTTTCAGTCATTTAGAACTGATTTAAAGCTTCACCGCTCACACATTTTTCGACCAAATTTCAAACAATTATTACAGTTTATAGAACACCTTCTCAGCTATATTGGGAAAAAAAATCAATTTTTGTGCAGTAAAACAAAAGTTATGATGAATCTTCAAATTCGCAAAAATATGTGAGGTGTGAGCAACGCCTTTTATGACTGGTTTCCATAGCAACCACGTAGCTTCAGCGACTACTGTTGCTACTAATTCACTGCTGTCGCGAAAAGAGAAGTTACACGTGAAACTGAGAGAATGAAAACATGAAAGGGAGATAATTGGGGGATTTTATTGAAACCAGGCGAGTGTCGTACATTGTTATTACATATGTGTTTATGGGGCAAAAAAAAATAAGACTAAAATTAAACAAAGAACAAGTGAATTTATTGGAAGCCTGGAAAAATCATGGATTACAATAGAAAAATGCGGGCATGAAAAGTAGTATGATTAAGCTTAAACATGGAACAGTAAAGGACTAGTTGTTAAAACTGGAAAAGAAAAGGATAAGATATTCTAGTAAAAATATAATGCATTTATAACTTAAAATATTGCAGCATTAAGATTTTATTTAAAATTCAATTTATAACATTTTACGATCAATTCTTACTCCTGAATATTTAAGTTATAAATTATTATATTTTTTTTACTAGAATATCTTGTCCTTTTCTTTCCCAGTTTTAACAACTAGTCCTTTATTCTTTTATGTTCAAGATTAACCATATTACTTTTCGTGCTCGCATTTTTCTAGTATAATAATGTTATAGATATACTTAAGTTTATATAGACAAAGAAAGGCGGTCAAATAATATTCGTGTTATAATAAAAATAACGTATTTCCTTAAACGCTTTACGCACCTGTTCGAGTAATGATGTACTTGCCGAGTCATGGCCTGTCTTAAAATGTATCTTTTTTGCGTTTCCTTTCATTAGAATAAGAATAACAATAGAAAAGTCTTTTCTGTGTTCCGTTGACAAGTCAAGTGGCATGTGAAATCACAGTCAGGCCTTGATATATAAAAAAACATTCGACTCGCACTATAGATCATTTAAAGAGGCCCCTTCTGGACTTGCTCCCTTTCCCATGACTTGTCCACCTGCAGGATAATTTAGTTGATTAGCAAACGTGTTGCTTCAACAAGTCCGAGCGATGGAGATAGTGTATCAGAATCTGTTTTTGTACAAAATGGGTCACCATATTATCAAGGCCCGAAGACCATTCGAGGATAAGGGTTAATGGATGTACGGTAATCAGGAGAACAGTATAGTAATCGTTAGTAGTGGCAATTTCGTATAATTTGATTATTTAATGGGGTGGCTCAGCAAAAACTTGTTTAGATTGAACTTGAAGACGACCATATTGTAGTCAGCTTGAAAGCAGGCCAGCGGAACAGAGTTCTACAGGCGGGTAGTTCTCGGAAAGAAACTTAGTTCATGGAATCTACGTTCACATTTAGGAACTAATAGGGAGTGGGGGAAACTGTTGATAACGGTTGTTGCAAGACGAATGTTATTTGTGAAAATCTGTCAAGGAAGGACCATAGACTGGAGCTCAGATGGGTATTGTTATTATTGTTATTATATATATTATATTTATTATTGTTATTATTATATATATATATATATATATATTACTATTATTGTCATTATTATTATTATTATTATTATCATTGTTATTATTATTATTATAATTTTGTTATTATTATTATTATTGTTATTATCATTGTTATTATTATCGTTATTATTATTATTACTATGATTGTCATTGTTATTATTATTATTATTATTATTATTATTATTATTATTATTATTATTATTATTATTGGCTCACAAAGAGCTTTCACACAGGCCATCAAAGATTTCTCCTTGAAGACAAACTGTGGTGTTCCCTGGAAGCAGAGTAACAACAAGTCTCTCCAGATTTCCAATACTCTTCATCTCATTCGATAACATTCGCAAATGACTTTGATTTATCGCAACAGCCGTTTATCATTGATTTATCGCTGGAATGGTCTCCACTGGAATTTTAGTAGCAATAAGCCTCCCCAAGGTCCCAGTTCTCTTCGCACTTATCCAGCGGAGGTCTGGTCAGAGCTCTCGCCTCCGTCTTTCCATCCTCCTTAACCCTCCTCGACTATTTGACATCACTCTTTTAGGAGGGTTGATGGGGCAATGAGAGGGCGTGGAAGAGGAGATAGAGAACTTATAGATATGTAGCTTCAATGTTCTTGGTTCCATATAACGCTTCTTCACGTTTTGCCTCTGCAGCAGTTTGTCTAGCCCGCGCACGTTGCTCATGTATATTAGTCTCCGCATTCAAGGATTTTTCTTAATATTTCAGCTGTTTCATTATTGTTATTCGTTGTATCTTTCCAGTCATTCCTCTGATTCCAATTTCTCCCGTTCTTTTTTCGAGTGTTTTTCGGGATTGTTCGTAATGCTCTTACTATTATAGATACTATCTCGATTATTTTTATCATCCATATCCTTTTTAGTTCTCTGGCTAGCTCCGTGTATTTGCTCCGCTTTTCCTTTTATTTTCTTATAGCAAGCTGGAACAGCAAAGTCTAAGATTAGCAGGACTTTTCTTTCTTGTTAATTATTACGACATCCGGTCTTCTTGCTTGGATGGATTTATCCGTTTGTATGTCCATGTCCAATAGGATGTTGTTATTTTCGCTTTCATTATTATTATTATTATTATTATTATTATTGTTGTTGTTGTTGTTGTTTTTGTTGTTGTTGTTTTTGTTGTTGTTGTTATTATTGTTATTATTATTATTATTATACTCACTACAATTTCTTACGTAGGTCATATATAGGTGATCAATGATGACTTATCTGTAATAAAATCACTGGTAGTGTTCGTTGAAATCTGGGTGAGAATAAGTTTCCTCAGATTTCCAGTACTCTCCAACTCTTTCGATGACTTTTGCAAATGAAGTTGCGTTATCACAACAACCGCTATTTATAGACTTCTTGCTGGCAGCTATTATTGGTATTTACTGGGATTTGGGTGGCAACAAGCCTCTCCAACGTCTCAGTCCTCTTTGTACTTATCCGGTGGAGGGTTGGTTAGTGCTTTCCCTGTCTTTCTTGATCCTTCAAGATTATTTGTTGTGCTGCCAGTCGGAGTTGACACTATCATTTTCAAAATCTGTTTTATATATATTTGTTAGCTGGCGTAGTTAACTTACAATTTATGCTTTAGTTTTCTCTGTTCGATGTAGTGTTAATTTGTTTTTCTTCTGCTGTAGCTCTATATGGCCTGTTAGATTTATTCGCTTATGTGGGTCAGTTTCCACATTCGAAGGTTTTCCTTAAGATCTAAGCCGTTTTCAGCATTATTGTCTGTTGTATAGTTTTACCTGGTTCCGTTTTTTTCCATGTATTTTAGTATTCTTCCTAGTTCTTCTACTATTATCTAAATATCAATTTACTTGAACGTACATCCAAGTGTCAAAAAACAATCATCATCATCATCATCATCCCAAACATTAATTAATGAATTACCCTCCTTTATAGTCTCTCTTTATCAGTTAAACATCATTAAAACCATTTCCTCCCCAAAAATTAAAAATAAAGACATGTCTGTCTGTTTATGGTTTCAAATTGGCTATTTTATTTTATAATTTAAAACAAAAGTCACGTCGAGAGGAAACTGTAATTTGTTTTTATTATAGTTTATTTTTTAAATTAAAAAAAGTGCAAGTGAATTGACATCTGTGCCTTTATAATTTATATAACATAATTATTCAGAAAAAAACATAGCATAAAATAATTATTCAGAAAAAAAACAAAGCATAAAATAATTATTCAGAAAAAAACATAGCATAAAATAATTATTCAGAAAAAAAAATAAAGCATAAAATAATTATTCAGAAAAAAAAACAAAGCATAAAATAATTATTCAGAAAAAAAACATAGCATAAAATAATTATTCAGAAAAAAAACAAAGCATAAAATAATTATTCAGAAAAAAAACAAAGCATAAAATAATTATTCAGAAAAAAACATAGCATAAAATAATTATTCAGAAAAAAAAAACAAAGCATAAAATAATTATTCAGAAAAAAAAACAAAGTATAAATAATTATTCAGAAAAAAACATAGCATAAAATAATTATTCAGAAAAAAAACAAAGCATAAAATAATTATTCAGAAAAAAAACAAAGCATAAAATAATTATTCAGAAGAAAAACAAAGCATAAAATAATTATTCAGAAAAAAACATAGCATAAAATAATTATTCAGAAAAAAAAACAAAGCATAAAATAATTATTCAGAAAAAAACATAGCATAAAATAATTATTCAGAAAAAAAATAAAGCATAAAATAATTATTCAGAAAAATCATAGCATAAAATAATTATTCAGAAAAAAACAAAGCATAAAATAATTATTCAGAAAAAAAATAAAGCATAAAATAATTATTCAGAAAAATCATAGCATAAAATAATTATTCAGAAAAAAACAAAGCATAAAATGATTATTCAGAAAAAAAACAAAGCATAAAATAATTATTCAGAAAAAAACATAGCATAAAATAATTATTCAGAAAAAAAACATAGCATAAAATAATTATTCAGAAAAAAACATAGCATAAAATAATTATTCAGAAAAAAACATAGCATAAAATAATTATTCAGAAAAAAACATAGCATAAAATAATTATTCAGAAAAAACATAGCATAAAATAATTATTCAGAAAAAAAAACAAAGCATAAAATAATTATTCAGAAAAAAACATAGCATAAAATAATTATTCAGAAAAAAACATAGCATAAAATAATTATTCAGAAAAAAACATAGCATCAAATAATTATTCAGAAAAAAAAAAAAACATAAAATAATTATTCAGAAAAAAAACAAGGCATAAAATAATTATTCAGAAAAAAAACATAGCATAAAATAATTATTCAGAAAAAAAACATAGCATAAAATAATTATTCAGAAAAAAAACATAGCATAAAATAATTATTCAGAAAAAAAAACAAAGCATAAAATAATTATTCAGAAAAAAACAAAGCATAAAATAATTATTCAGAAAAAATACAAAACATAAAATAATTATTCAGAAAAAAAAACAAAGCATAAAATAATTATTCAGAAAAAAAACGATCTGCTGTGTATTTGATTTTCATTGAAAAACTCCAAATTTTTTCATTTTTTAAGTCAATTCTTTTTAGCTTTAAAGGGTTAAAATTGCTTTAAATTCGTCGTTATTTGTTTTATTTCATTTTATATTCATTTTATTTATAATATGTTTTAAAAATTTTCAACTACTGTGGAATTTCCGCGGGTTCTGCTAGTTGTTGTTATTATTATTATTATTATTATTATTATTATTATTATTATTATTATTATTATTATTATTATTATTATTATCTCTAAGTGTACTCGTATAAGTCATCAATAATAACTCACTGATAATAATCAGTGGTGTTCCCTGGAGTCTGAGTGACTACAACTCTTGCTAGATTTTCAGTACTTTTCATCTCTGTTGATAACATTTGAAAATAACTTTGAGTTATTGTAACAGCTGTTTACCGTTGATTTAAAAAATACTAGAATTTGGGTGGCAATAAACTTCCCTAAGGTCCCAGTACTCTTTGTAGCCAGTGGATGTCTGGGCATGGCTTTCTCTCCACGGCCCTTCTATCCTCCTTAACCCGTCACGACTATTTAGTATGTTATCAGCAGAGGTTGATGCGTTTTGAGAGATATTATTATTATTACTGTCGCCACATTTTGCGTCTCGTTGTTGTTATTGCCGATTTTATGGTGATGGGCGGATCGTAACAAATGACCAAATCCTTTTGTCACGCTCCTTCCACGATAAGCACAACTTCTTCTTTCTTAAACTTCCACAATCTTTTAATCTCCTTTTTCAAATCTGGATACGTTTCAATCTCCTCATTTTCTTTTCCTTCCATATTTACATCAACTAGTACTGTTATATCAATGATTATTGCCAAAGTCTAGCAGTTATGGGGACGAAACTATTGGAGTAGAAGGCTTTCTAACACCTAGGGATCTTTACTGTGAAGGGGTGGGATTTATCTACTTGTCGAGTTTGTCGGGGGTATTTACGTCGAGGGGGCACAGGTGCTTGTAGTTTGTCAGAGCATTTACCATTAAAGTACTTGTAGAGGGATGCAACATTTCGTCGACAGGACAGAAGTTGAAGCCTAGATGACAGTTCAGGACCTATCAGGTTGGCGACTCTCTTTTGAATCCTGCCCATGAGTGAGAGACAAGTACCAGATGTACCAGCCCAAATGTGGTAACAGTACTCCATACATGAGCGAATGGTTGCCTTATAGAGATACAGGATACTTTCAGGCGCAAGTAGTTTACTAGCACGGTAGAGAGCCCACCATCTTCGCAGCAGCCTTGGGATTGCTCTCAATGTATCTATTCCAGTTCATGTTCCTTGTAAACGTTAGAGGAGTTTAAAGGAAGTACTTTCAGATAATGTGTCTGTGGCCATTGCTATTGGTAGTAGAGAAGGTTTCTTGTAATTATTGAAAGAAAAGCTTAGTCTTGGCTGTATTGAATGTGACCACCCATTTTTGTCCCCATTCTACTACAGATTCGAGATCTTCCTTCAGTGTTTCTGCCATTTCCTTAGATATGTGTTCATTTGTTTTCCCCTCGTGTCTGTTATAGAGAGTGATCTCATCAGCAAATATACCCATCTCAGAAACAATTTTATCAGGGAGGTAATTTATGAATATCAGGAATAATAATGGTTTAAGGATAGATCCCTGAAGTACGTCTGCATTTATATCATATTGTTTAGATGTATGACCGTCGAAGACAATCTGGAGTTTTCTCTTTAATTACATTATGCATTCTTCCAGTGAGGCCATATGATCTAATTTCCCTTAGAAGACCATCGTGCCATACCCGTGCCTTAGATATATCGAGGACTACCGCTCTACGCTCACCTGTTTTGTCAAGTGAACGGTCTTGCGTAATCTATAACATATGCGCACACACATACAAATATATGTGGATACTCATGGGAGGGGAAGGAGTTTTCTTGCTAATCTGTACTTTCACCTAGCAGTTAACAAGCAAATTATGCCATAAGAACTGAAACTCTATCTTAAAAAAAATAGTTTACAAAGCCTTTCTCCCAAATAATAATGTTATTATTTTAGCATGACCCGCCGGCATACTGTTGAATGCGGTCTTGAATAAAATCATGGTAAAATTTCAGCATTTTATATTTGTTTGAATAAAATATCACACCAAAACTAATTGGCTGATCATTATCAATTTTGGAACACAGCTGCTGGGCGCAAGAGGGTGGGGACGTCTAATTATTACCCATTATTACATGTAATAATAATAAATAACTATATATATATATATATATATATATATATATATATATATATATATATATATATATATATATATATGAGCAAACAGTTAATAACATATGTTAAAAACACTTTGAAATGAGTTAAAAACATATCTAATCTGAAAAGGAAACACTAGATCAATGGATAGTCATTAATCCGCGGAGTTTCGAAGAAATACTCTCCTTCTCATCAGAGGGTAGGAATTAGCAAAATGTGGGATCGGATTTTGCATGCAGAAGTATTTGATGAAACAACAAGTAAGTAAAAGATCTTACTTGAAAACAAAATAAGTGAAGCAGAGGGAATATGGTAAAGAAAAAGGTGATTACACATGAATCGATAGTCTGGTGGAAAATAAAAAATCCAGTGACGGTAAAATCCAAATGTAAAACTTCAAGAAAGTTAAAAGAATTTCCATTTGTACAAGTAAAATCCAAGGAAATCCCGTAATTGGAAGAAGATGGTCCATAATAATCCAAAGGCAGAAATTCATGGAATAATTCACAAACATGTGTACAAGGAAAAAAAAATATTAATAAAAGAAAAATAAGATGTGCTTTTCACTCTACTTCCGAGACATAACTATAAATAAAAAAGAACATATATATATATATATATATATATATATATATATATATATATATATATATATATATATATATATATATATATATTGGGGAGATAAAAATGACGATAGGTTCCGCTCCCATTAAGAGTCTATTTAGCGGAAAAGTGGAATGATGAGTTATGAATAAATTATTAAAAATAACAAGTATAATTATAAGTACATGTGTTTAAGAGAAACCAAAGAAATTAAAGAAATTAAAAGCAAATCTAACAAGAAAATGAAACTCATACCAATTCAGAAAAACAAAGCGATTTTAATAGGCGCATTTGAGAACATTCAAACTGAATGCTTTCTCATCCACAATAAACTTTTAAAAAATTTACCTTTAGCATCGATTAACTGGACATGGCTTAAAAACTATATACCGTGGCCATCCTGCCTTGATAAAGTTCAAAACCGGCTTAAAAACTGAGTAGGTGATGGCCTTTTGTCTTCCCTGCAACCTATTTGCCACAGAAGAGGAGTTGCGAGCCTCTATCGGCTCTATCATTATTTTCATGGCAAGTGCTCGTCTGAGCTTCAATCTATGGTTCCCCCTAGCAAAACTTTCACAAAAACACTTGGCTAGCTACAACTACTATCAACCTCAGTGCTTAAATCTAAGCACAGATTCCATGAACAAGGCTTTTTTCCTTACTTTACCATTTTTAAATGAAAGATTTTCTAAAAAATAATTTCAATTTATGTGACATTACTTTTCATACAGAAAAAAATCAAAATAAAATTTCAATCTTAAACCATGCAATAAAAAAGAATTAATAAAGGACACTCATTTAGAAAAAAGATATTTCATTTTTAAAATGGTGAAGGTTTTTCTGCGCCACGCAGTGACTTATACGCCACCCTGTATATATATATATATATATATGTATATATATTCCTACCCTCTGATGAGAAGGAAAGTATTTCTTCGAAACTCCGCGGATTAAGGACTATCCACTTATCTAGTGTTTCCTTTTCAGATTATATATGTTGTTAACTCATTTCAAAGTGTTTTTTAACATGTTTTATTAACTGTTTGCTCGTATTTTTATTTATATATATATATATATATGTAATATATATATGTAATATATACATATACATATATATAGAGAGAGATTCAGATATGAATATATATGTGTGTGTGTGTGTGTGTGTGTGTATGTGTGTGTGTGTATGTGTGTGTGTGTGTGTGTGTGTGTGTGTGTGGCGCATAAGTCAGCATGCGTATTGGGGAGACCAAGCATATTTCGCCAATAATTGTTGATGGAAAGACCATTAATGAAGTTGAAAGCTACACCCACTTTGGAAAGAAAATGACGAAAGATGGAGATATCATTCCTGAGATAAAGAGAAGCGTAGCATTGGAAAAGGCAGCTTTTGGGAAAGTGGAGAAAATCATGAGAAGCCGAAAAGCAAATATGTCAATCAAAGGGGAAGATCTTCAATGAATATGTCCTACCTGTGATAACCTACGGTAGTGAAACATGGGCCCTGACCACTCACCAAAGTGAAATCTTGGCAGCAGCAAAAAGGAAGATGGATATGATAATGTACGGCATCACTCTACAAAGCAGAAAGACAAACATCTGGATCCACCAAAAAACAAGAGCTATTGGCATCAATACTGCCAACAAAAGATCCAAACACAGACGGGCAGGGCACGCAGCCACACAAAATGACAACAGATTATCCAACAGGACAACCAAATTGACATCTCGTGAGCATGATGCCAAGGGAAGAACGAGATGGAGGGACGACCTGATACTGTTGGCTAATTAACGCTGTTAAAAGTAAATTAGTTATTATCTATCTATTTATCTACCTATTCCATGATATTATTAAAATAGTTTATATTGGGAGTTATTTATTGTTTATAGAATTAAGTTTAGCAATGGATTTTAGTTGAGATGTTTATATAATTTAGCTAGGTTAAATATAAACAAAATAACCTTGAACAGGCGTACGTGACGGAAAGGTCACGTTAAGGCGACGTATCTTTTAATTAGTGACGTAACGGAACTGAGTTCAGATGTCGGGAAGTTTAGAGTCGACAGTTGTAGTTTGATCACCAGAGTGAATAGACGAGAGAGTTGAGGTCTAGTCACATAGATGAATAGACGAACTGGACGACCAGGGAGCAGGCTAGGAGAAGAAGAAACATGTAGAAGAAATTCAGACTCTGTGAAACCATTTGAGACAACTGAAATAAATTTATATTATAAAAATATAAAGTGTTGATCTTGTGGTTTCACAAGAGAAGAACAGATGTTTCAATTGGATGGTGCTGGTCGTTTCATGGTTGCGTCACTGAGCTCAGCAAGTGAAGATACAAGAACTCTTCAAGAAAAAAGGGTCTGAAGCATATATTATTCTATATATATATGAACTGTAAAATATACCCGTGTGATAACTCTGATACACCATGACTTAGTTTACACGTCAATATCATATCCTCCTGGCTGGATACATACGGTTTATACGTTTTAAATACAGATCTTATGAGAAAATACCATTTAACAAAATATCAGACCCAACATATGATACGTTTTATAATACCACGTCCACCTCGTAATAGAACAATAAAACACATGGGTCCCACATGGTAGCGGATAGCTCTAGAAAGAGATGGCCAAAGTCCAGGGATGGGTTCCTCGTTCAGTGATAAAATCTTCATTGATATATATATATATATATATATATATATATATATATATATATATATATATATATATATATATTTAGCCAGTAGAGTTTAGTTTCCTAGAAGTTCATCCAATAAAACAACATGCGTCTACCAAAGAGTGCTCAATGAGTAAACAGAGCAAGTATATGATATTTATTTATACAAACATTAATGGCTACATATGTGCATACATGTTTCTGTAATCACCCGCGTTGGGGGATTACGTCTTCAGGCCAAGATTCTCGATGATAATTCTTGGCCTGAAGACGTAATCCCCCAACAAGGGTGATTACAGAAACATGTATGCACATATGTAGCCATCAATGTTTGTATAAATAAATTTCATATATATATATATATATATATATATATATATATATATAAATTACAATAAGTTTACCAAGGTAATCAAAATGGTAAACTTAAAATATATTATAAATATTATTATAAATATTTTATATATATATATATATATATATATATATATATATATATATATATATTGTTAATGTATGTAAACATTGTAGGCTACATATGTGTATACATTTTTCTGCTACAATTCATTTCGAGAAGCAATGTCCTCAAGCCAAATTTAGTTTTACATGTTTGTATATAAAATCCGGCCCAATGATTCTGTTTCTATAAAAGAAATTTAAAAAGAAACATGTATGCAAATATATAGCCAATTATGTGTGCATGAATAAACACTTTAAGAAGGATCAGTTTGACATCGGGCACTCTTTGCTAACCACCAGAGTTGCAATCGTTTTACATCTTGGAATTTGAAGTGATACAATCATATATATATATATATATATATATATATATATATATATATATATATATATATCAAGAAAAGATTTATATTCCTATTTTATTTCTTTTTTTTTATCATTTCTTTTTAACGTGGAATTTTATCCTACAAAAGCCTTGGCGTTTTCCTCCAGTCATGGTATTTTCAAAAACTAAGCTATCCTATATCAGCGCGTACATTTTTTTATGGAGTGGGGTAAGGAAATAAAAGAGAAACGAAAGCAAACGGGATAAATCAAGTCGAAGGGTAATCCGATGGGAGCGTTCTCCAACAGATGTGTCATATCGCATCCAAGCAGACACCGAACAGAAGGTACTTCAAACTTTGTTACCCCTTAGCACTCCGATTTTGTCTTGTGATGGTGAGGGGGGACAACACTGGGGATGGTGAACGTAAGCGTACTAATAAAAAGCATCAAGAATTTTCTATTTTGGCGGGAAAGCATAGCCAGAAGGAAGTCGAAGGCAGGGTGCCACTGCGCATGTCCTGACTTCCACGTGTCCTCTACTGACAAGCAAAAAAAAAAAAAGTTTTATGGACGAGTTCAGGTTTCTCGGGCGAATTACACGCGTCCCAAGCTTTGTTTATGCCAGTCCATGCGCGTACGTATGTCTGTATACCCAGCCGTTTTAGTGAAGGGTTCGGTGCTTTATGTAACAGGGGAAAGAAAATTTTGCAGCACCAATATTTAAAAATTACAGGAGCTGAGTTCTGTAATATACTTTCAGAATATATACCGTATATTTAGGTGTTTAAGACGACCATTAAAGTTAAACAACATCTTTAAAAAATAATTTTTCATAAGATACCGGGTGTTGCAATCTCTTACCTAGGCTAAACAAATATGGTTTCGTGATTTAGTAGTCGTATTATACAATCGATAAACGATAAATTTATTAAAATTGGCCCCAATTTTGTACCTTATCTCATATGGCGATTGCCTTATACGCCGAAATATACGGTATTATCGAGAGTTCATCTTTAAAATCCTTGTAGGAATTTGCGACATTTTTCAGTACAACGCGAATACAGAGTCAGTTATATTATTAAACAACCTTTGTTCCAAATTAAACAAATGAAGTATTCTGGTTAATGTAGTTTTAGCATATCTCTCTTTATGGAGAGTCTTATAGTGAAGAGGGATACGATTCAACCGAACGCAACTAAGCCAGTGGCTTTAATAACCATTCTCTTTCTTACTCTATTTTAAAAATAAATAGAGTTTTCATATGCTGACGCTAACCCATATGATGTAATGGAATGACCTAACATCTCTTCATAGATGAAATGAACTATACCCTCTCACGTGACTAATAGAGAAGGAAAAAAGACAGGAAGAGAATTAGACAAGATGCCGAGTAACTCTTATTTCACCTGTATTCCTTTGTAAATAAACCCCTTTGTCTTTCACCCATAACCCCGTGTTTCTTGCTGTATTCTTATTTAAAGTAAGGATATAATAAATGGCGACAGGATTCGAACTCACAAAAAGGGAACTTTAAGCCAAAAATATTGAAAAACAAATAGAAGAATATACGGCACGGATAAATTCAACTACTAAAAAATAAAAAGCTAAGACACGCAAAAAGTAAGTTATATTTTCTTAATTCAGTCTGTTACGGTCCTACTGAAAAAAAGAAAGAGAAATTGACATTTTACGAAGCATTGAAAGGAAAAATTTTTGAAAGTGTCCATTTCAAATTTCTGTTGTTTCATAAGAAGAAAAAATACGGCGGAAAAAAACACGTGTAGATTGTGTTTTAGCGCCAATTTCATGTGTGTTGAAAAACCTTGTTTACAGAAGAATTTTTTTGTGATTAAAAAAACTATTCAGTGAATTTATTTAATGCTATGTGCAGTTACTGTTAACCTTTTGTTTTATTACTGTGTTTAAAAAATTTTTCAACATGGAACAATTAGCCGAGTTTACAAAAACGATACAATTAGCATTGACAGCGCTGCAAACTCAGATGGAATTTTTACAAAAAGAGCAGTTAAAACAAAGTGACGTATTAAAAACAATATTAATAAAACAAAAACAAAGAAAAAAGGATTGTCGGTTCACTCCGGAAGGAATTGCAAATTCGCTGACAGAATTTTTATATGAACCAACGAGTAGCTTAACGTTTCCAGCATATTATCGTAGATACGAAAATATTTTTTCCAAACGATGTCAGGTCTGTTCGGATGAAGAAAAAATTATTTTACTGTTGCAAAAACTGGGTTCCCATGAAAATACCAAGTATACAAATGTTATACTCTGAAGGAAACCCGAAGATATTTCTTTTAAAGAGATTATAGAAATTTTATCGAACATTTTCGGGGAAACGGGGAGCTTATTTTATACTCGTTATATGTGTTTAAATATTTTGAAACAAGATGATGAAGACTTTATCGCCTATGCTGGGAGAGTAAATGTCCAATACGAGTTATTTAAGTTGACAGATCTAAAAGAGGACATGTTTAAATGTTTGATATTTTTGAAAGGGTTAACATCCTCGAAGGATAAAAAGATTCGTTTTAGGATATTATCCATTGTGAACCAAGACATAGAAATAACCATACCGAAAGTTACTAAGGAATGCCAGAAACTGTTAAACTTAAAACAGGATAATACTAGTATCGAAGAGAAAAATGTTGACAAAATACAAAGGGTAAAGCAAGGTGACCACTATGTAAAAGAAATACTGTAAGACGTGTGGAGGAAAGAATCACTTCACAAAAGAGTGCTACTTCAAAAGCAAAATATGTTATAAGTGCGGGCGTAAAGGACACGAGTATGCAAAAGGAGAAATACTGTAAGCCTTAAATAAAGACAATTGGTTCTAAAAAAGAGTCCATGTATGGTAAAAAAAAGGAAATATATTGAAGTTAAAATAATAGCCGGAAAGTAAACTGTCTTTTGGATACTGGAAGTGACATATCCTTAATTGATGAATGGAAGAAATTTGATTCTCCAAAGCTGCAAAACACAAAGAAAATTACCAGAGGAATGTTTGGAAATAGATTAAAATTTAAAGGTGAATTTTATACTAATGTGACCATGAATGAAAAGACGTTAAAACTAAAATATATGTGATAGGTGGAAGAAATTCTAATCTATTCGGTATAGATTTGATGATACTTTTCAATTTATGGGAAAACCAATAAACTCATTTTGCAAAAGAGTAAATGTGACAGGATCTGAAAGTCACAAACTGCCAAGAAGATGTGGGGATTTGAAGAAGGATTTTAAAAATGTATTTTATGAAGGTCTGGGTTGCTGCACTAAAACGGAAGTGAAATTTGAACTGAAAGATGAAGGGAAACCGGTGTTTAAACCCAAAAAGAAGGTTCCGTATTCGGCATTAGAAACAATCGAGAAAGAATTAAATAGACTCGAAGAAATCGAAGTAATAAAAAAAGTGGACTACTCTGAATGGGCATCACCCACAGTTTATGTGAAAAAGAAAAAGAAAAAAATCAGGGTATGTGGAGATTTTTCGACGGGACTTAATGATTCCTTAAAGGATCATAACTATCCACTCCCTACCGCTGAGGAAATATTTTCTAAGTTAAATGGAGGAAAAATTTTCACAAAAATTGACTTGTCAGAAGCATATTTGCAGGTCAAAGTCCACGAAGATTGTTCTAAATATCTGACAATGAATACTCATAAAGGATTATTTTCCCTAAAACGATTGCCGTTTGGGTTGAAAGTAGCACCGAATTTATTCCAACAAATTATGGATGCCATGCTAGCAGGCTTGGATTTTGCAATGGCGTATTTAGACGACATTTTGATAAGAAGCAAAAATGTTGAAGAACATAAAAACCATATTCGGAAGGTATTCGAGAAAATAGAAGACTACGAATTTAAAGTGGCTCTCGAAAAATGTAATTTTGGTATGGACAAGATTGAATATTTGGGACAAATAATTGATTGGAAAGGTAGAAGACCTAACCCAAATAGGACAGAAGCAATTAGAGACATGCCTAGACCAGACAATGTAGTGAAGTTACAGTCATTCTTGGGTCTAACAAACTACTATAATTCTTACATCCCAAATATGCATGAAGTAAGAGCACCATTAAATGGATTATTGAAGAATAATAAAACATGGCTCTGGACAAAAGAATGTGAGGAAGAATTCCAAAAATTAAAAGATGTTTGTTATCGAATCAGGCGTTAGCACATTACGATCCGAAAAAGGATCTAATTGTAGTGGCAGATGCGAGCGAATACGGTTTAGGAGCGGTGCTTCTACACAGAATGGAAGATGGATCTACTAAACCAATTTCTCACGCTTCGAGGGTTTTATTACCCGCTGAAAATAAGTACAGTCAGATCGAAAAAGAGGGTTTGGCGATTGTGTATGCCGTGAGAAAGTTTCATAGATTCATTCATGGAAGATCTTTCGGCTTGGAAACGGGCCATTACTATGGATTTTTGGTTCGAAAAAGGGGATTCCTAATCATACGGCAAATATATTACAGAGATGGAGTATTATTTTGCTCAATTACGATTTCAAAATGAAACTCCTAGCATCTAGTAAAATTGCACATGCAGATGGTTTGTCGAGATTGATCCCCAGTAAAACTAAATTTGAAGAAACTGTTATAGCAGCACTAAAAGAAGAAAATGAACTAACAGATATATTAATAAATACTGTTAGGGAACTTCCTGTTACACTTGAGGAAATAAAGAAAGCAGCGAAAACAGATAAATATATTAACAAGATAAAAAACAAGTGGGACAAGACGAAAAGAATAGAAAAGGATTAAAAGTGTTTTCATTTTCTATGTGTGATGAAACTCTGATGTATGCAGACAAAGTGGTAATACCGCAAGTATTACAAAAGAAAATCTTAAAGGAATTCCACATGGGACGTCCTGGAATCTCCAGAATGAAGGCCCTAATGAGAGGATTCACATACTGGCCTGGAATGGATCAGGACATTGAGGAAATGGTGAAATTATGTAGAGGTTGCCAACTAGCCGCAAGATCTCCCCCATACGGACGCAACCTTGGCCTAAAACAGATGTATTCTGGAATAGAAACGAATTGCTACCCATCAACACACTATGAGAATATAAATAGATTACACGTACACAAACTGCCTATTACTCATATTATTCAAAGTACAAACATATTGACATACACATCTCTTGCGTCTTGTGTCTACGGTGATGGCAATGGGAGGGTGTGGGGAGGGGATACAGCTTTTTGATTTATATCATTTTATTTACCAAACACGAGTTTGCATAAACTTTACTACATGAAGATTAACCACATGGAAATAAATTTTATATTTCGTTCGATACAAATATTTGTCAAACCTGCACGTGACCCTGTGTTTGACTTTCTAGAAATGCAGTAAAAAAACATAACTTATTGACAAAGTAGAGATATAAAAATGTATTCTTATAAAATTTCATTATTAGCAATTTTTCATTTACAAAACTGATTATGTTTTTGACAGAACTATTCACTCAACATTTCCCTTCTTTTCCTTTTAATAAACATACACGCTGCTTATTTCTATTTTCTTTCTTTCGCCGGCCCTGTCGGTGGGGCATTAGAATACGCCGACTGCCCCCCTGCATAGGGTAAAAGTTCCTCAATGGGGGTCCTGGATATGACCTTAAACTATATCCAGTGGTGAGGCCCCAGCTTGTGGGCTTTGGGGAGTGTGGAGCCACCCTTTAATTACCATTGCTCCCAGGTCCACTCTGACCCGGAGTGGTAGTACCTGTTAGGGTCTCAACTATGGGTTAAATAGAAACCGACGTGAAAACAACAAATATATTCTATTAAAAAAAAATTCTTCAAAATCTTTGGATTCGGCATTAAATAACCCGAAAGGGGTTGATATGCCGTCAAACAAAAACAACCAACCAACCAACCTTTCTTTCGCCATAACATCACTTTATAACCACAGTTTATCATTTTTATTAATTGTCAGCGTCCTTCTTGGCAAATTCGCCGCTAAAAAATAATCCTTTCAATACTAGTAGACCCGCCGCAGTCTATCTCCAAAACTCTCGGAATGCATTTTGACATATATTCTTTGGGGATTCGGCACGAACAGAAGCTGTACGATAAACTAAATTGCAAACTAAAATCCTAAAATTAAGATAATAAAACGAACAGCCGCCATATTGGCTTGTATAAAAGTGTTTTTTTTTCTCAGTAGCAAACTTTAAATTAACAATTGTAGTTTATTTAATTGCAGATTTAGTAAGAATCGTTTATTTTGTCCAGCTTGGTTTGGCAATTCATCAAATAGTTTCAGCAAGACGGAACCACAATGCAATACAGCAGGCAATGTGATCGATTTGCTGAAAGGAGCATTTGATGAATGGATAATTTCACGAAAAGGACTTATCAACTGGCCACCTTGTTCGTACGATTTAACTTCATTAGATTATGTTCTTTAGAGATATGTAAAGTCTCATGATTACGCGTATAAATCAGACACAATAGACCACTTGGAAGATAACATTCGATGCGTTTTTACTGAAATACAGCCTAATTTAATGCGTAGTATTTGTGAAAATTGGGCCTCATATAGGTGCGAGCCGCGGAACAATATACTCGAATGTGTATTTAAATTATGAAGGATAAAGATTAATCTTTTAAATAAACCACATATTTTTAAAGTAAGACTATTTTCTGTGATTTATTTTAATTTAAAGTTCGCCACCTCGTTAAAACACCCTTTCTATACACATGTACATATATATTCTAATTTTCTTTATTTATACGAACATTACTGTTTGCATATGTGCGTACATGTTTCAGGCGAGATTTCTTTCGAAATCCAAATTCATCAGTCACTAGTCTGTACTGTTTACAAATGCGAATATACAAGGTCTTGTTGCAGTTTTTATTTTGAAGGGACAAAATTTCAAGTCATTATTTATTCCTATTTATAATTTTACCTCATTCCATTTTCTTACCATTATAGAACACTGTTTACACTAATTTATAGCACGGTTGTAAACGCTCTAAACGATGGGGCAAATTTACACATTAATTGACCTAGGAAATCGAATATTTAACCAGTTGTTTTAGAATGATTCATGCACATGGATAATCGCACACACAGACACACACAGACACACACACACACACACATACATACATACATACATACATACATATATATATATATATATATATATATATATATATATATATATATATATATATATATATGATGATGATGAAAATAATGGAAACACTATTCCGGCAAAATAGAGAAATAAAAAGGAACAAACCGTATTATGTGTTGATCAACGTTTCGTCTTTATTTCGAGACTTCCTCTGGATGAATGAAATTAAGAAACAAAAAATATTATTATATTATATATAGTATTATATATATATATATATATATATATATATATATATAATACTTTCCTATATTAATTTATGGTATTAAATGAAGTAGTCATACTTAGCTCCTGAAACAGTTGAGCACTCTCAAAAGAATTTATTTCCCCACACAAAAAATAGATATGAAAAAGGGTTAATTTTGAAACAGCGCTAAAAAAAACATCCCCCAACCTAGCAAGCATAGCTATATTATTAACTTAATTCAAATAAATACGCCTAATGCGATTGCGAGCAAATTTCTTCCTTAAAAATGAACACATAAACAAAAAGGAATCCTATGGTTTTATATTACTAAAAAAATACAAAAGCAGGAAAAGACCTTTTGATAAATTTTGAAAATGACATTTTAAATGTAATTAAAAATTTAGAATTCCACATTCAATATAACAATTTCCAACGAAAACTACACAAAATCGTTAGAAACATAAACAACTCTAAAATCTTTTAAAAGCAGATAAAACTAGCATTTTTTATAAAATAAATAAAAATATAACAAACTAATCACAGAAAACATCACAAAACCTATAAAAAACTGGATACAAACGAATGCGACTACATAGATATAATGAATACTGAAAGTAAACAAATCACCGATGAATTAAAAATTAGCGATAAATTTGGAAACCTAGAGAAGGCGAGGGGCGTACAATAAGTAATGCCACTGACCCACTTCTCATAGCAGTAGAGCAACGAAACTTGGAACAGTTATTAGTCTTTCTCTACATAGGAAGCACTCAGAGTTATGCATTTCTCCCATCATTTGATGCAGCTCTCGAGACCGTTTTTGTAGAACACCCCAGGTTGGTCCTCAAACAACAACGTGACTTCAGAAATCAAGGCTGCATCATCTGGGAAACGCTTTCCTTTCAAAAACAACTTCATGGCTGGGAAGAGGTGAAAGTTAGAGGATGCAAGATCAGGAGAGTAGGAAGGATGGGGGAAGATTTCATAACCACACGCCCGTGCTTCTGATCTGGGGACATGCGAGTTGTGGACCGGGGCGTTATCCTGCGGGAGGAGGGTACATTTGCTGATCTTGTCGCGCCTCTTGATTTTGATAGCTTCCCTTAATTTCCTCAAAAGTGAAGCATAATAGGCTCCTGTGATTGTGGTACTCTTTGCCAGGAAATCTGTTATCACTACTCCGTCCTGATCCCAGAAGACTGTGAGCATGACCTTGCCAGCAGAGGGCAGCACCTTAGCTTTCTTTGGAGATGGTGAGTCGAAGTACTTCCACTGCATTGACTGGGCTTTGGTCTCTGGATCATAGTGATGTACCCAGGTTTCATCCTGTGTAATCGGTCTTTTGAAAAACTTTGACTCATCTTCTTGGCACATCTCCAAATTCATCCTCGAGCACTCGACGAGTTCTCGCTTCTGGAATTGTGTGAGCAACCTGGGAATCCATCTGGTAGACACCTTATGCATATGCAAATGATTATGAATGAAAGTTTCCACAGACCCTGTACTAATCTTGACATCTTGGGCTATTTGGCGAATAGTAATGCGCCGATCTTCCAAAATGGCAGCCTCAACTTGACGGACAGATGCCTGATCAATGGCAGAAGGAAGGGGGGGGCGACCAGGTCTGGGGGCTGTTTCAACAGACTTCCAGCCATGTTTGAATTCACGATACCAGTGTTTTACAAGGTCATATGATGGGGCATTATCAACATAAGTTTCTTTCATTTCATCAAAAGTCTCCTGTTGTGTGCGTCCTTTCAAATACAAAAACTGGATCACTGCTCGACATTCAACAGGCTCCATTTCACACCTGACTCAGTTTAAACACCTGTAAAACAGAAACCACAATTAGTTCAGAGCTGTAATTTCCACATAACTCGTAGAGATATAAATCATTGCACATGCAACATTTCAGCTAGATCAGGCAAATAGAAGTGGTTCAGGGGTATTGCACACAAAGACCACAAATGTGACTTCAATAATAACCCCAGCTTGATAAACCCGACTAAACCAGAAATAGGTAGAATTAGCAATACTGTCTAGAGTAAACAAACAAATCAAGCAAGACCTAGAATTAAACCAGTGGGCAAATATTGAAAACAAAAATAAATGTACGTTTATACAGATCGACATCATAGACATCATCCGAAGAACTTTTCAACATTGCCCTGGAGTTTGCCGAGGCATACACTGATATATCCTTGGAAGAAATCCACAAAAAATGTAGAAAATCAGTTCTAGTAAATAACAACAACCAATGGATAAAAACTAAAATGACAAATTCTTTTGATTTGGCGATGGGTGTTCTGGATTCTCCAGAGGCTTCTGCTCTAGTGGGATTATTCATTCTATATACCCTAACAAGCATATTTGATACTACGGCTATCGGCCTATATAGAGATGATTTACTAGCTATAATAAAAGACTCCAACAAAGTCAAGGGGGATAACTTTAAGAAAACCATATACAAGGAAATGAAAAAATTAGGCCTAAAAGTAGACGTACTAGCTAACATAAAAATAACAAACTTCCTGGACGTCACGTTAAATTTAGATAAAAACACATATGAACCCTACTGAAAAAATAACGCTAATCCAATATACGTAAACACTAAGTCCAATCATCCACCATCAATTATAAAACAGATTCCTAACTCGATCGTAAGTAGACTCAGCAATAACTCAAGCGATGAAAATGTATTTAACAGGTCAATCAATATCTACAAAACAACCCTAAAAGTAGTGGCTACAAAACTATCGATATCAAATATAAGCAAAAAACACCAATGAAAATAAAAATAAATATAGAAGAAAAAATGTATAATCTTGTATACGGTGCGATACAATCAAATGTTAAAAACAAAACTTGGCGAGAAATTTCTAGATCTCATCAAAAAGCACTTCCCCGTAACCAATGCCTTGCACAAAATTTTCAAATAAAATAACCTAAAGTTATCATACAGCTGTTGTGAAAATTTGGAGATGATAATTAAAGCATATAACAAAATATTAAATAAAAGCAATGAAAACAACAACAAAATAAACAATAAAAAGTGGACATCATGATAAAAATAAAATTGACACAAAGAACACATATGTAACTAGTAGAAATAATAATAATAATAATAATAATAATAAATCAAATCCAGACAACGACAACCATAGTAGGAATAAAAATAAAAATACTAATAATGAATAAGATAAATGCAACTGTAGATCCCGAACACTTTGCCCACTTAAAAATAAATGTCTTACCAAAAGCATAGTTTACCAGGCCACAATATTTGCGAAAGAAATCCCGAATAACAAGAAATATTATGTAGGTATGACTTCCTTATATTTCAAAACTCGATATTATGATCACAAAAGTCCGTTCAAAAATAAAAAACAACTAATGAAAACAACACTAGCAAACAAATACTGGGAACTCAAAGAAAGCGGACGTTCGCCGGTAGTAAATGGAAAATAGTAAGACAAGCAAACACATGTAGGGACCTCGATGATCCATGTAGATTATGCCTTCATTAAAAATTTGCTATCCTATACTTTAAAGAATCCCAACATCTATTAAACTGCAGGAGAGAAATAGCGAACAACTGTGTGCACAGGATAAACTTTACTCTTGGGTAGCGACACAAAATAATTTTTAAACTAACAATAACAACAGATAATAAATAAATAAACAAACATGTACATTAATTATGATATATATATATATAAGTTATCATATATATATATATATATATATATATATATATATATATATATATAACAGACCCTTTAAGAAATTCGTTTCTTATCGTTGAACACTTTCAGTTGAATTAAAGTCAGTCAATTTAGCTCTTATGCATAGATCATCGTATAACGATTAGATCACTGTCTGACTGATGTAAATGAACATTTAAAATTAAGCTGTTTAAATTCAACGTTATTTCACGCGGTTAATGGTAACCGAATGGATTAGGTCTTCGCTAATCGAGCCAGAGATGTCTCGTGTTGTGGGGTCCAAATTGTTCGACTGGTATTAATCGTGACGCCCTGCACTGAAGATTCCCGAAAGGATGAAACACTAGTGTCTGTAGGTATTTAATTATTACAGTAAAAAGTAATTATATATATATATATATATATATATATATATATATATATATATATATATATTTATATATATATAAACTTACATAATAATGAAAAAAACACGCATTTAACTACACTTAGATTTAAAATAGGTCAAATCACTAGATATCTACGCTTCCCGCTAAAAAAAAGCACACACAAAGGAAGGGGTGAACCCAAGGACAACTGGGCATTGTCCTGTAAGTGCCTGCTCAATTGCTAATTAGGAATGGAGCGGTGGAAACTTGGTAGCTGATTGGCTAACTAAAAACTCAATAGAATGTGCATATATAAAAACGCGAGACAACCACAACTCTTCACATAATCCTGACGAATCCTAGCGGTGATGAAACGCGAAATATTCTGTGTAGCTTAATTGCCATATATATTTTTATAACTTACTATATATATATATATATATATATATATATATATATATATATATATATATATATACACTCTATTATTATTGGCTTACAAGGAGCTTTCACGCAAGTCATCAAATATCTTTTCTTGAAAATAACCTGTGGTGTTTCCTTGAAGCTGAGTGACACAAGTATCCCCAGGTTTCCAGTACTCTCCATCTTTCGGTAAAGCTTGCAAATGAATGTGCATTATCTCAACACCTGCTTACCATTAGTCTCCACTAAAATTTGATTGGCAATCAGCCCTCGTAAGCTCCCAGTTTTCTTCGCGCTTGTCCATCGGAGGTCAGGTGAGTGCTCTCTCTCATCGGTCTTTTCATCCACCTTGACCCTTCTCGACTATTTGGCATCACTCTTTTGGGGGGGGGCGGTAATGAGGCAATGGGAAGTTATGGAGAGGGAGAGCGAACTTATAGATATGCAGCTTTAATGTTCTTGGTTCCATATAACGCTTCTTCCTGTTTTGTCTCTGTAGCAGTTTGTCTGGCATGTTCACGTGGCTCATGTGTTTTAGTCACCGAATTCAAGAGTTTTCCTTAATACTTCAGCTGTTTTAATTATTGTAATTCTTTATATCGTTCCAGCAATTCCTCTGATTCCAATTTCTCCCATTCTTTTTTTTCAAAGATTTTTAGGGTTGTTCCTAGTACTCCTATTATTATATATATTATCCTGATTTTATTCATGATTCATATCCTTTTCAGCTCTCTGGCTAGCTCTGTGTATTTGCTCAGTTTCTCCTCTTTGAAATCCATCTTGTGGTCAGCTGGAACAGCAAAGTCTACGATTTGACAAGATTTTTCATTCTTGTTAATTATTACGACATCCGGTCTTCTTGCTTGGATTGGTTTATCTGTTTGTATGTCCATGCCCCATACGATTTTGTGATTCTCGTTTTTAATTACTGTTGCCAGTTTATGTTTTAATATGTTCGTCTTTTTATCCACCTTAGCTTTCTCTCATTTTGTATATAAGCTCCTTTTTATTTACAAATGTTATTTATTTGATGCCAACTTCCTGATAAAAAAAAATGAAAGTACTAGAGTACTCAACGACTGTGGCAAATTCATCAGCCGTTTCCAGCCTGAAGTTCGAACATTAATCAAGCATTTAGAAAGGATCAACGAAAAAATATGCATACACAAATCTCGAGTACGATTAAACGAAATATGTGTAAAAGTAAAAGAAATATCTTAAGTATATATATATATATATATATATATATATATATATATAATTATTTCTACAGCCAAACAATGTCGCAGCTCACAAGATCCATGAACGCCAACAAACCGGGGGACCACGACTCGAGTTCCGCCCTCATTTGGGTTCATCAGTTAGACATATCCGAATTCAGGATTCGAAACCCGAGTCTGTACAGGCGCGGCAAGCACTCTACCAACTGAGCAAACGTGACGCACACAAGCAAACCCTATAATTTATATAGGGGTTACACTTTCGGTTTGTTGGCTTTCATGGCTCTTGTGAGCTGCGACGTTGTATGGTTTTGGAAATAATTATATATATTCTCTCTCACATTCTAAAAATTATATATATATATATATATATATATATATATATATATATAAGATTTTTATGGATACATAACTTTATAACACTTTTGAATAACAGCGAACGTCGTGCCATTATTAATTGCCGAGGGTTTAGTTTTATTTTTTTTTCTTTCTATAGTTTAAACATAAACCATTAAAAAGAAACTTCCAAAAAGAAGACCAAATACACTTCTAAAGTATATTTCTCCTAAACATAAATTAGATAAAAGGGATAAATAAGGGATGGGGCCGAAAAAAAACTATCGAGACGTCTTTCAGCCAACCCTTTTCAAGATTAACGTTGGCAACGGGGGAGAAAACATCATTTAAAAACGTGGTCAATGACCATAAATTAATAGCTTGGGTTAAAAAATTGTATAGGGAATAGGAGAAAAAGAAAATCTCAACGAATAGCCATAAGTTCTAAATTATGGGTATACTCTCTTTGTTTACACAGAGACGGTCGGCGCAAATTAATGGATAGTGTCTCGAGAATTTTTAAGTGAATTCTCGAGCGCGCTCTGTGTAAAACCGAGAAAGTCTCATCAGTATATCCGTCAGTGCAGATTTGGCAATGTAATAAATGTTTACCAATGGCCGATTTATGAGCTGGTAAACGCCCGGGTGTCGGCCTTTTTTTTGCCTACGTATTGAAGAAGGACATGTTGGGAAATGCTAATCTCCACACGTTGAATGGTATGGCCCACGTAGTGAGCTTCACACAAACCGTTAAATCGATAAACAACCATATTATATTGAGTGGTAAGGATACCATCCTTTCTAAAGGAGGGGAAGCATTTCTCGTCCCAAACACCGCTCGAACCTTCGTTACAAAATAAAAATATAGCAACGTGAAACAGCTATAGCAAGTTTATGCGAAAACTCCTTGCTTTTGACACCAATCCACGGGAATTTCACATACATAGGACATTTTGAGGGTCTACAAACGTTCCACCTTTAAACGTCAAGATTTTATCCCTCACACATTTTTGAATTACGTGTAAAGGATAATCATTAGCCAAAAGGATCTCAGTTATGCTTTGGAGTTCCACATCTAGTTTAATACTAGAACAGATCAACAAAGTCCGATCAACTAAAGTTTTAATCAGCTTTGATTTTCTGGTTTTAGGGGAGAACGAAACCCAGCTAATGTACCGTGCTGTAAATGTGGGTTTTCTATATATGCTAGTATATATATATATATATATATATATATATATATATATATATATATATATATATATATATATATATATATATATATATATACGTACATGCATAAATAGGCCTTAAACATCCGTGTTTTCCACATGGGAATTGTATTAAGTATAACTTCCATGTTATATGCTTTTTTATGCTTACTGTTTTACGATGTTTTTTTTCTGGAGGATATATTTGGTTGCCTTTAGATTTTTAATAACATAAGCGCAAATTTGTAGTGAATGAGTGCAAGATTATTTCCTATTTATTCCGCCCGATTAGATGAAAGAGGATTGCAAATTGCATTTTTATGCAATCATGACTTGGAAGTTCCATCTTGCTGCTTCAGATATGAAATATTATATATATATATATATATATATATATATATTAAGGCACCGGACTGTGGTAAACATGGTCTGAGGTTCGATCCCTAGAAACAGTTAAACTACGCTGACGAGAGGTAATGACCTTGAAATTGAAACACGCGCGTACGTAGATTACTGTTTTAAAAATAATAAATAAATAAAAATGTTATATACGTCCAAATTAAAAAGGGCGACTTTCTAAGTAAATAAAAAAATGAGCTCCGAGGCGGAGCCAATATTAACCGTATGTATCGCTTGAAAAATCAACAATAACATCTATATATATATATATATATGTGTGTGTGTGGGGGTGTGTGTGTGTGTGTGTGTGTGTGTGTGTGCGTGTGTGTGTTTAAATTTAGAATAGAATAACGGTATTATCAAAACACGATGCTTTCCTACATATTTGGTTCAGCTTGATGAATGGCATTCCTTTTTTTTCTACGATTTATATATTCAGTATTGATTCTACGTAACCAAACAGCTGTTGGAAAAAATATATGGAATTTTTGACATGTTGATATATATATATATATATATATATATATATATATATATATATATATATATATATATATAGTTATCCATAGGCAAACTGTTCAGCTCTGCAGTACGACTAAATGGGATCGAAATTTGACGGTCGAATTGATAGTCGGCGTTTCTAAACCTAAGGCTATTATCCACCATCTACAAAATCTCAATGTAAACTCGATAAAATGCCGGAGAGCTGAATTGCTTTTATCCAATGCGCCATGCTTTAAAAGTTAGCGCCAGTTAGAGATTTCTCTACGAGAATTATTTCCATGAAGGTGTGTGTAATGAGGGTAAATGTTCTAAATTTATTACAGTAAATGATTAATTTTTTTTTTTTTTTTTTTTTTTAATAGGGTCTATTTTTTACACACTTTTATTAATGTTTTAAATAGATTTATTGCTATATTATTAACAAGAAATATAATTAATAGGCATAAAAATGTATATTTTATTTAATGAAATATAATTAAGAGAGAATTATATGCTGCCTGAATATACACATGTGTGTGTCGACTACATACACGTAAATAAAAGATATACTACCCGTTGCGTTGTCAGGCCGTATCATTCTGTCATTTCCTCTCTTCCAAGCAATAATGGTCTCAGCGAACGGAAGAACCGCTCAAATGTAACCAGCGGGAAGAGGCGACCATGTTAATGTTGATCGAAATAAGTGTTTATTTTATTAACCGAGACGGCGCCAATGGTTTTGCTCCAGAGTAAGCCAACGACAGTTAACAGCGAGCAATCAACGGTAAACGATTTTATTATTTTTTTTATTTATTTATTATTTATTTTATTTTTTTGCAAGAACACAAAGTAATTTGTAACGTTTATCCAAAGAAGCGAAGAGCAGGGTTAGCGTTAGGGTTAGGGTTAATATACATACACCGACATTGTCACTTATATATTTATATAGATATATATAAAAACATGTCAGTATGTTTGAACGTCTTCATTCTAAATCCTAGGCAAATATGCATACTGCAGAAACTATGCATAAAATTAGTGTAATAGTTATCTGAAATGTTTCATCTAATAAGAAACTATAAAAATGATTAATTAAAAAACGTTTGTTTCCCAAATGAAATATGCATACCTATGATTGAGTATATTCAAAAGATAAATATTTTGAATATTTCAAAAAATAAATAGTTTATATATATCTATATAAATATATAAGTGACATCGTTGGTGTGTGTGCGAAACATCTATACCAAACTCTTCTCTTAATATTTTGTCTACAGACTTGGAACTAAATGCATAGAGTATTTGGACATCGGGAACGCTTTCGATTTGGTTTTTAACCTTTAAAAGTAGCTGCTAAGTGGTCAAAATTAGAAAAAAAATCTGTTCATCTTGGCAGAAATAAATCGACTTCTCAGCATGCGTCCATATGCATTTTTAGCTTGAAGTCACTTTATTTTTAGCCTTTTTTATCCATCTGGCGATAATTCAAGCGGTAACGAGGAAAAATAAAGCGCTAAATAACGACAATGGTTGGACCGCTGGAAGTTTTGGTTTCGATTCCAGTTGATGGAACCGAAATCATTTTTTTTTTTAATGTTTAAAATCATTACTGTATATATTGGGTACAATATAATAATCAATAGACTTCTATAATAATAAATACGAAATCTGCATGAATAAAAATATCGTATTTAAGTGTATTTTACGACCGGGCAACGCCGGGAGTCCTGCTAGTACACACAAACACACGCACACACACAAAAACACGCACACACACACACACAAACACACACTATATATATATATATATATATATATATATATATATATATATATATATATATATATATATATATAAACACGCGGGCATTGAAAAGCTAGAGAAATATTTTACTCGAACCACGTCCTCTTACACATGCGGATCAAGCTCTGTCAGTGTTTTTTTTTTGTTTGTTTTTTTTCTCATCGGTGTCGTGTGGCTGGTCGTCTGCCAACGTCTTTTACGTTCATTCAATATGGTGTGTCGATTAAGTCGGCCCGGTTTTCGGTCGTTTCAGGAATTCCAGGCCATGACACGTTTCGGCTTAAAGGAATGCTCACGGAAACATCGGTTGAACACCCCCTTCCCCATGCACACACACCGGCGGAGTAGCAAGAGAATAGAACGTGGCAAAGCGGAAATGGCGGGAAACGTTTTGAAAAAAATAAAGTAGAAAGGAAAAAGGAAAACAGGAATGAGAAGTTCACGAAAAAAAAAAGCCAGATTTGGCGCTAAGTTTTTTTTTTTTTTATAGGAAAGGACAAAAAGAAAGAAAATAAATAAGTGAAGAACTCGAAAGAAAAACGGAAAAAAATGCAAAGAAAGAAAAGAAAAGAATGAAACACTGAGGATGAGTAAGGATGACAGAAAAGCTAAGGAAGAGTTGGTTGTTTTTGTTTTACGGCATATCAACCCTTTTATCGAATCCAAAGATTTTGAAGAAAATTTTTTTGATAGAATATATTTGTTGTTTTCAAGTCTATTTCTATTTAACCCATAGTTGGGAATCTAGCAGGTACTACCACTCCGAGTCAGAGTGGACCTGGGAGCAATGGCAATTAAAGGGTGGCTCCACACTTCCCAAAGCCCACAAGCTGGGGCCTCACCACTGGATATAGTTTAGGGTCATATCCAGGACCAAGCTAAGGAAGAAAGAGAAAGAGAGAGGGGGGGAGGGAGAAAGAGAGATGTAAAAGTGTAAGTTAGAAAGAGCCAAGCAAGAGAGAAAGAAGGGGGAGTAAGTAGGAAACATAAAGAGAATATGAAAGTGTACAGAAAAGGAGAAAGAAAAGTTTGTCTTAAACAAAAAACAGATTATTGGTAATACCTAAAAAAAAAGGCTATAATTTGCATCAGCAAATAGAAACATAAAAGAAAAGAACACTAATATTACTAAATGAAAAAGAGAACACGAATATACTTAACAAAAATAGTCATTTATTAGCATAGACAACAAACTGGAAAAATTATCAAAACAAAATATATAACAATGTTACTAAAGAGAGGTTAAGTTACTCTTCTACCTACCTAGTAAGTTCTTTGGTGTTTTAACTTATTTTAAAGTGTTTTTTAAGTTTGAAACACAAGTAGTGCCTAATTGCTAAGTTAGATAACAATAAGATTTCGGACATGAGAATGTCAATTTTGTAGACTCGGTAATCGCTCAAATATTGAAAATAAAACAAAATATTATCAACACACTTTATAACTGTTATCGTGACACTAAACAATACTTAATAAACGTTTAAAAAGTATTAAAAAAAAAACAGAAATTTATCCACATAGGTAGAAGAGTAACTTATCTTGCCATTGGTAACATTTATTTGTTAGATCTTTGTTTTTTGTTTTTTGTTTTTTTTACCCATGTTTCGGTTTGTTGTCTATACTAATAACTGCCCAGAAAATTAGTATGACTAAAAGAAAAGAAAACACAAGCATGACAACAAAAAAAGAAACAATTAGGTTGACCCAAAAAAAGAACACGGGTACGACTAAATGAAAAGGCAACGATCGTATGACTAAATGAAAAGGCAATAATATTCCTCAATAAAAAGACAATAGTATGACTAAAGGCAACAACAACAATAGTATGACAAAATAAAAAGGCAAGAAGAGTATGATTAAATCAAAAAGTAACAATAGTATGACTAAATTGAACGCAGCAATAAATAGTACGACTAAATAAAAGGCAACATAAGTATGACATAACGAAAAGGCAGCAGTAGTATCAATTCATAAAAAAGCAACAATAATATTACTAAATGAAAATGATTTAAATAAAAATAAATTAATAGAGGCGTTCCAAAAGGAATGCCTCCTTCTTTTTTCTGCCCGAATGGATCAAAGGGTATTGCAAATTCTTTTGTTATGATGACTGAACTTATGCATTCATTACCTAAACTTTTCATTTCTCTTTTGCAAATATTGAAGGTGTGAGATTCTAAAAAAAAACAACACCTGTCTTTATCTTGCATCAGAAGCTGAGATGCGTCATTGAATTCCTAGCGAAAGTGCATCGAGAATAGTTGTGATAATGTAGAAAAATCAGTTCTAGAACAAAAAATATTGTCAGTTTTAATGATTTTACTTCGTAGCTCTTAAATTTTGGAGGTTAAATAACAAAGCGCGCTCCATACGTCTATGCACTGCCATCGTTCATCACTAGCAAAAATGCATTAAGAAGGGTAGTAAATATGCATAAAAATAAATTATGGAGCACAAAAGGCGCTCGTTTTAATGGTATCACTCTCTTTTTCGTAGCCCTTCAACTTTTTGATTTAAAAGTATGCTGCTTTACTTTTGGAGCGATCTCTGTCAAAAAAGAAGCAACACGCATACCTAGAATGAAGATACTATTAAAGAGGGCATTAGTACGATTAAAAAAAAGTAACTAGTATAACTACAAGAAAAAATGATAAGCACCATTCTAATTAAAAATGAAACGTATTACGACTAAAATAGGAATAGACAATGACTAGAACTAAAAAAGAAAAAAAGACAGTGCAAAACTTTCACAAGAAACACTCGTCTAGCTGTAAACACTATCAATAATTCCCCCCACTCTTTATCTGTGCCTAAACCTAAACGTAGATTCCATGAACAAAGCTTTTTTTATTAGAACTGCGCGCCTGTGGAATTATCTTCCGTTTTCCTGCTTTCCGGCTGACTACAATATGGTTGTCTTCAAGTCTAACGTAAATAAGTTCTTGATGAGCCGTTCCATATAAGTTATCAAATTTAACAAATTTTCATTACTAATGATTATTATATTGTCCAATTTCTACTGTACACTCTTTAACCCTTATCCTTAAGTGGCCTCTTGGCCTTGATAATGAGTTGATACCTATGAAAAAAAAAAGAAAAAGTCCAATGTGAACAAGTTCTAATTGAATCGTCCCCCTAAGTAATCCAAGTTACCACATTCCCACTGTTTACTATGCTAAAATCACAATGACTAATGTATACCTATTAACCCTTATCCTCGAGTGGCCTCCGGGCCTTGATAAGTGGTGACACCCGTGTAAAAAAAACAACAAAAAAAACAGTATGAATAAAATTAGGTACGTGCGAAATATATAAACGTTTAAGCACCCCTTCACTTAAAAATTCACCCAAAATCAGGAAATTAACCAATTTTAATGAAATTTCCAGTATTTATCAAATAATGATCACTGAATATAATTATTACATTATTTTTATTTGAATCTTAGTGGAAATCTATTATTTTGTTTAAATAAAAAACACCTTTACTAAAGTTATGATTTTCAGTAGTAAAAAAAATAATGACTTTATTTTTGCTTTTTTTATGAAAGTAACACATCGTACAATGTAGCAATAAAAGAAAGAATTTTTTTTTTTCAGGAACGAAAAAAGCCTCTAAAGTTTGTATTAATGGATTCAATATAACTCGCAGAAAAATTATTTTTTGGAAATACAATATCATCATTAAATTAAGTTTATTTGATATTTTAACACAAAAAATTATAATTGCAAAAAATATTTTTCCTTTTTCTTAGATTACATGTTCTACGTAATATTTTATATACAAGATTCTAATATTTTCCTTGATTGAGTGAACGTGGAACTTTCGGTGTAACATAATTTTTATATAATCTTGAAAAATATAAACATATTTTGTAAACAGAAACACAGGAAAATGATTCAATTAAAAATTGGTAAATATTATACAACGTTCACGATAGGAATGTACGGATGCACGACGGCTGCGAAAAAAGAAAACCAGCACTGTCTTCCTCCCTAAAACTACCTGACATCATTTTCAGACAGCCGTTTGATTATTAATTTATTTATTGCGGACTAATATTCTCATCTTTATTAATTGTTCTTTCACGACGTTTCGGCCAACTATTCCTCTGGCCTTCGTCAGGTGGTAATTGCGACGGATAGGAACTTCGAATCAGCTAACTGCATTCTCAGCAATCACTGCCATCCGTACTTGTTGTCTCACCACGTTTTGGCCAAGTAAGCCTCTGGTTGGTTTTGAGTAGGATTGAAACCGCTATCTTCAGACAATGCTCATCTGGAACCGTAGAGATTCAACGTCTCTATCTAATAACAACTAATAAAGATGAGAATAATAGTCCGCAATAAAAATAAATTAATATGAATAATACTAATCTCAATAATGAATTCCAATTAAAATAATATATACTTTTCATTTTTGTTTATTATTATTACATCTGGTGACCTTGATGGGATGGGTTTATCTGTTTGTACGTCCATATCTCATAGGATTTTATGGTTTCCGTTCTTCATTACTGCTGCCGGTTTGTGCTAGTACTGTTTGTCCGATTGTTTTCTGTCTTGTTTATTTTGACAGTGATTCTTACTTTCTATGTCCTGCGTTATGTATTTTTCTAATTCTTTTTTGTTTGTTTGTTTTTTTGTTTTTTTTGTTTCTTGTTTTTTTTTGTTTTTTGTTTTTGTGCCGTTCACACAGTCTTCTATGTTTATCAGTCCTCTTCTTCCGTTTCTTATTTTCATGTAGAGTCGGTTAGGTTAGCTTCGTCCTTTTGGTGTAATGAATTGTGCATGGTAATAAGTTTCCTAGTCTTCTGATCAAAATACCTCGATTCTTCTTTGATCCAGTTTATGAACCAGTCTATGAACAGGCCTGAGTATCTATGGTAAGCCTTTTGACTTTCTGACAATCCACACTCACATGACTTCGTTTGCTTAAGCGAAACTAAAATTTCTCGCTTATGGGGGCTAATTAAACTATTTTTTATGCAAACAATTCAATTTAATTCAATATCTTAGGACTTTAATTTACTAATTATCTTTTCACTAGACACAGAAAACTAATATTTATCTTTCAAAGTTTTTTTTTCCATTAATTTATTATACTTCAAAATTTAGCTGAATTTGTCAGATTACAAATGTCGCCGTGAAAACATTTTTCATTATAACTTTTCTCGCTCCTGTACAAATATTGTTTTTTTCCTTTTGAAAATTAACTTTAGGCTTTAATCTTTCAAATACACTCTAAAAAGTAGTTGGAAAACTACAAAAAAATATATGATAAATCGGCTTTCAAAACTATGTCCCCCTATTTTTCCCCACCATTATTGCCCGAACCTAAATAAAATAAAAAGAAAAATATTGTATAACTAAAATGAAAGATATAACTAGTTTAACTAAAATTAAAAGTAACTATTATTTACAACTAATATAGAAAAATATAACTATTATTATAACTAATATAAAAAAATATAACTATTATTAATGTTTTAGCTGTATATATGACCGATACATCATACGATTACATATAGATTGTGGAATAACAAATAATACATGTTTTATTTAACTTGTCTGAAGAACCTATTGAATCAACAAGTCTAGCTAAAGACGTTGTTATCTTGTAAAAGCGGTCGCCTTTCTCTGTGTCTCTTAAGGCGTCGCTAGTTTCCTTTTTGTTTTAAACAAACAGGCCAAGTGTCTTGGCTATTCAAAACCATGTTTCGTTTTCTTTTTTTATTTACCTATTATTTCATTTTTTTTTTCTTACTTTTCTAAATTTATGGTTGGCGGATGTTCCCCTTAAACTGAAAAGCGCGACCTGGTTCGTGTCTGTCTTGTTTAAAAGACAAATAAAGAGAAAGAGAGAGAGAAAGAGAAAGAGAAAGACAGAGATAGAGAGAGATAGAAAGAGATAGCGAAAAGGAGAGAGAGGGGTGGAGGAAGTGAAATTTTCGGGGGGGTGGAGAGGTAGGAGCCTACTCTGCGGTTGCCTATCTCTTTCTGACATCACTGACCCGTGCTGAGCCCTGGGAACAGGGGAAAAGGGTGCTGCTCCCCGGGTCAGGACGCGATTTTCCAGTGAATAGAGGTGGATGGGAGTGAAGTGTGCTGTGGGTAATGAGAACCGGCTTGTGGGACCAACAAAGCGTCAAGAAAGAGATGGTTGTTTTTTTGGGGGGTCGGCAGTGGGAGTATTGGAGAGTTAAGAAGGGGAATATTTTGTACACGCGACAATAAAGATTTCTTGAAAAAGGAAAACAAACACGTTTGCAATCCGCAAGTAGAAAACTCAGAATCTGATCTGGGAGTTAGTCTATTATGGTGTGATCTGTTCTTTCATATGTATATATCTATAAAAGTGAACGTGTCTGTCTGTCTGTCTGTCTGTCTGTGTGTCTGTGTGTCTGTCTGTCTGTGTACATTTCCCTACGCAATAACTCTGTCAATTTTTAGTCTATAGACTCGAAATTTGAAATACCGGGTACTGAGATTTGGGAAAATCGATGTGACGGGTGTCAGTCAGAAATTTGGCTGTTAAGGGGTCAAATTTCAACGATTTGACCTTTAAGAATTCTACCAAACTCCTCCGACAATTTTGGGTCTAGACACTTGAAATTTTAGATATAGGTTCCTTGAACCTGGATCTTAATTAATAAAGTCATTTGAGCTCGAAACTATAAATTTTAAGTGGTCATAATAGGGGTCAAAGTTTTAAAAAATTAACCATTTTTTTTGTTTTTTTTTTTGCTTTTTTTGCAGAGCACACACCCCCAAACACCCGAGCAACGCCGGGCACCCCTGCTAGTATATATATATATATATATATATATATATATATATATATATATATATATATATATATATATATATATATATGAGTAAACAGTTAATAAAATATGTTTAAAAAAACACTTTGAAATGAGTTAAAAACATATTTAATCTGAAAAGGAAACACTAGATAAATGGATAGTCTTTAATCCGCTGAGTTTCGAAGAAATACTTTCCTTCTCATCAGAGGGTAGGAATTAGCAAAATTTGTCCATGAATTTTACCTGTACAAATGGAAATTCTTTTAACTTTCTTGAAGTTTTACATTTGGATTTTACCGTCACTGGATTTTTTATTTTCCACCAGATTATCCATTCATGTGTAATCACCTTTTTCTTCACTATATTCCCTCTGCTTAACTTATTTTGTTTTCAAGTAAGCTCTTTGACTTACTTGTTGTTTCATCAAATACTTCTGCATGTAAAACCCGATCCCGCATTTTGCTAATTCCTACCCTCTGATAAGAAGGAAAGTATTTCTTCGAAACTCCGCGGATGAAGGACTATCCATTCATCTAGTGTTTCCTTTTCAGATTAAATATGTTTTTAACTCATTTTAAAGTGTTTTTTAACATGTTTTATTAACTGTTTGCTCATATTATAAGCTCTATTTCCTATTTGGTTTTATCGAGCTTTTACATCTGGCTGAGATAATTTTATAAATCTTAATTCTTTAATATTTATAATATACTTTAATTTTACCATCTTGGATCATTTTGGTAAATTTAATTGTAATTTTTATTTTTATATACATATATATATATATACATATATATATATATATACATATATATATATATAATGACAGAGAGGGAGAGAGATATACATATCTGTTTATATGTGTATATATATACATCTTACTCTCTCTCTCTCTCTCTCTCTCTCTCTCTCTCTCTCTCTCTCTCCCCCCCATATATGTGTGTGTGTGTGTGTGTAACAGCCTTTTGTTTTTATAAAAATAAATATAATTTATATCGCTATGCCTCCGTTCAGTCTCAAGAGACAGTGGCCACCCCTGTTACGTTAGCTGCGCGTGTATTTGAGAGGCATATGTTGCGCAATCACTCAACCTCAGCTGCCCTGGATCGGCACTGCTTTGGTCCAGTGGTAGGGAGAGACGCAAGACTGACTGAAACCACGCCGAGATAAGCATAGAGCACATACAACACCTGGAATCTCGAAATAGTAACCCATTTTAGTATTATACACACACACGCACACAAGCACACACACACGCACACACACACACACCTATATAAGTATAAACAATATATAATTATAAACAATTAAATAAATGTGTTTTTATATATATATATATATATATATATATATATATATATATATATATATATATATATATAAATGTTTGGAGGTACAGAATTTATATACAGTTTTGACAATAATAAGCTGAAGTTTCTCGAGAGCTCTTTCGGCTATCATCTCATCAGGAGAAAATCGATAGCGTACAAAATAATATTATGTCGAAAATAAAGAGTTAATAATAACTAAAAACTAAATAAATTTATTAACGTTTAAAAACGATTAAAATATTAATAATATTTTAATCGTTTTTAACGTTAATAAATTTATTTTAGTATCCCCGTACTTTTGGCACATTCAATAAGTTCCCCATTAGAACTCTTTATTTTCGACATAATATTATTTTGTACGATATCGATTTTCTCCTGATGAGATGATAGCCGAAAGAGCTCTCGAAAAACTTCAGCTTATTATTGTCAAAACTGTATATATATATATATATATATATATATATATATATATATATATATATATATATATATATATATTGTTATATAAACATGTTTACATCCCACTGCTACAAATAGCCATTTGTTTCAATCAAACAACAGATATCATCAGGCAGCGACTTTATTATTCAAATGTTCAATGAATAATCTAGGTTATTCATTGAACATTTGAATAGTCAAGTCGCTGCCTGATGATATCTGTTGTTTGATTGAAACAAATGGCTGTTTGTGGCAGCGGGATGTAAACATGTTTATATAACAATAAACAAGTATTATCAGCTCTTTTTATTGATCACTATCTAACAACCTCGTTGAATTCACTGGTCTATTACTTTTGAATAAAAAAAACCCCGAGTATATATATATATATATATATATATATATATATATATATATTATATATATATATATATATATATATATATATATATATATATATATATATATATATATATATATATATATATATATATATAATTTTGAACAAATCAAATTTTGAGGAGAGACAATATGCCATGACTGGTGTGAAGCAAGGTCAATTTACACTGTATTAAATTCCATCGATATAATAGAAAGCTCAATATACCGCATGGGGTAATTAAAGAATAAGAAAAAATGATAATGATATTAAATATTGAATAACATATAATATTTATTAATTCATGCAAAATTTAAGCAACAATTATAAAGAAAAAACTTTTCAAAAATAGAGTTTCTTCCTCCGACGATAAACATTAATAAAAACAATGTATTACTGATCAGCATAAAATGAAAATGTATAAAAAAATTGTGCATACAAAGTTATTTTTATAGAATTAATATTTTAAAAAAGTCAAACTAAGAAAGCAAATAATAAATCAGTTAATTCATTAAAAAATTAATTGATGATGTTATACTCAGTAAAGTGTAAATGGATTATATTGAAGTCCAAAATTTCCGTTAATTTAAATCCGTAAAATTAAATATCAACCAATCAATGAAGTTGTACTCCTTAATGTACAAACGGAAAAAAAAGCTGCAATCCAGGTGTGACTCAATTATATTGAAGTCCAAAAGTTCAATTAAATAAATATATATGAAACAATCCATTAAGTTGTACCCCATAAGATCCAAAATGAAGCATTTGTAATCCAATGTGTGGCTGGATAATAATGAATTGGAGGTCTAGTTGTAACATTGTTATTACTTTTAAAATGAATCCAAACGTTGTACGTAGAGACACCCACAAAGGAAACCAAACTTTGACACTAGTTGTTTTAAGTGAAATAAATATATCATTTATTTTCTTTGTTTCACACACGAGTCACCGACACGACAAGTATGTTCCCTCCTTCTTTCTCTTTCCCGTCAGATAGCAGTCTTGTATTTTAGTTACAACCGACTGGGATGTTGCTGTTACTCTCTTTGGGATTCAAAAGTCGGCCGGCTCGCTTTCGAAAATCTAGATGGGTGTGACTCGCGTGCTTGTCGAGCGCACATTTCACATCGCTTCACGTCTGTTTCTATTTCTTCTCGTCCTCTTTTCCCTTCGATATTAATACCTATATATGAATCTCATAATGTGATGTTACGCTCGCGTCACGTCTTCTAATGCTGATGTGACATTAACTCGGCAGGTGAATCGTCATCCGTAGTGCCTTGGTGTGGTCATTTAATAGCGGTCCAATGAATGCGTTACAGTTGAATGTTGGGTTTTGAGAATACAACTATACAACATGACTGCTGTATGTAACTCATAAACACACACACGCGCGCACACACACACACACACACACACACACACACACATATATATATATATATATATATATATATATATATATATATATATATATATATATATTCATGTATTCTGCTCTGATATGAAAATGAAGACTATAGCGGAATATAGGATTCCTAATCATGTAACTGATGAAAATACTTTTCAGAGTTTGATAGAAAAAATATGGGGAAAAATGGATTATAAACTAACAGAAAACCAAAACTTTAAATAAAATTTATAAAAAGTAATAGTTATTTAAATATTTCAACATACAATCTTGTGGAGAAAATCCAGATCCCCGATCAGAGGCACTCTGGATAGGAACGAAAAAAAAATTGTCTCAGTCATGATGGATTTCTCCTCCATCGGCCGAGGACAGAAAAGGTAAAGTGTAGCATCAGAACAGATACTACACTGTGATCTTGTCCCGAAGGCCAAGAATTGTTTGTGTTTAATATGTTTCTTTAATTGTTTGTTCTCTAAATTCATAATTCAGTTTTATCAGTATTAGATTGTATATTGCTTTAAAATTACCAAATTTTACATAGATAATATTTACATTTTATATTGAATAAAGTTCAGTTCAATTATTAATCGAATTGTATTTCTTTTCTTTTCTTTTTTTAACATGTTTAAGTGCTCTTTTTAAAAATGCTCTCATATAGTATCGATAGTGACCCATCAACAAATCCTACTTACATTGCCTGCGGGTATTTTTCAGTCAACAGGCTTTCTATATCTCTGTGAACGTGCCTATACTCATACGCAAATAATTAAGTTTATATATATCAGCTCAGGTCACTGATCTGGTCGGCCTTTTCCTTTTAAATGAAATTCATTCTATACTCCATGAACAATTCAAACTTGAAGGATGACTATACAGAGATGATGCACTTTTCGTAACATATTAAATCCCTACATAAATTATTTAAAAATTAGGGACTTACTATTAAAATCGACCCTAATAAAAAAAAAAGATTTCTTAGACATAACCTTAAATATTGAAAACTCTACCTTTGAGCCCTATCATAAACCTAACCAGTCTGTACTATATGTCCATAACGAATCAAACCACCCTAGATCGATATTGAAATCAATAGTTCCCAATGTCTCTTTAAGAATTTCTAGGCTATCTTCTAACAAATCTATATTCAACAAAAATGAAAAATATTACAATGAACCCCTTAAAAACTCATGATACAAATCACAAATCAAATTCCTAAATAAAAACGATAGAAACAAAAACTGCATTGAAAATAAACCTACTAAGAACATAATAACCTATAATATGGACATGTCATCCCGTATGTGAGTTACAAAAAAATGACCAGAAAGCAAGACAAATCAAAATGAAACCGCAAGTATTAGATACAAACACAAATAATCAACAAACCAAAGTCCGTAAGAGTAAAAACAGACATAGGGAGACCCTATGGTTAAACCCTCCATATTCCAAAAATCTTGAGACAAACATAGCCAGAGAATTTTTTAAATAATAGAAAAAAACTTGAAAGCCCTCATAGATACAGTAAGATATTTAATAAGAACACAATCAAACTCAACTATGCCAAACCCTTATCAAAAAATAATTAGTTCTAACAATAAAAATAATTAATAATATACAAAATAGAAATACAGAAACGATAGCAGGCTGTAACTGTAGAAGAAAAATAGATGCCCCCTACAAGGTTCATGCAAAATAAAAAAAATGTAGTTTATAGCTGCACAGTATCGCAAACCCCAAATTTAAATGAGATTAACAGCAACCATAACTTGACCACCCGATTAAATAACTACACCAACTTTAACCAATCTACCAATTAAATACAGACCAACCCATCACATACCAATGCCATCCCTAATCTACTTTAAAATAGATGCATTAAACAAGACGCAATCTACTTTGGTTCCACATCTGGACTTATTAAGCATAGAATTTCAACCCATACGCATTCCTTTAAAAACACTCCCTGTTGAACCAAACCACTCTATCGAAACATATTTGGCAACTCAAAGATAAGAATATAATTTGAAATGGCAAATAATAGGATCATATAAAGGATATACATTATAAAGGAGATAGATTATGTGCACTTTGTACACAGGAGACCCAAAAGATTTTAAAATATGACGATATCAAAAATAGAACAATCCTCCTAAATTCAGGAGAGGAGCTTATATCCTTATGCAGTCATAAACGTTAGTTTAAATTTAGCAAATATAAACCACCATAAGTCATTAAAAATGTTACTTATTAATATTCAAACTTGAAATTTAAGTTCAACTTGATACCCTTATTAATAAAATTTTGATCATCAATATTATTATTAATATTAGTTTATCTGATATATTTACCATTATTATATGTTGTTTAAATATATATTTAAGCTTAACCTATACTATATTTATTAATTTCAATAAATAAATAAATAAATAAAGTATTAAAAATACTAAATTCAATAAGTTCAAACTATAATATTTTATAATCTAAATAGAATAAAACACTAATTATCTCCCTTTTATTATTTAATTAGAAAAATAAGATTATCTTCCCCTTTTTTTTAAATATTTGCTTAATTTTAAATTAGGCGTTTGCTAACATATTCTAACCGCTAAAAAATGTTTAATTGGCGTTCTTTTTGAAAATTCAACATTTCGTACATTTATAAGCTACAATCAACATCCAAATGAATGCTTTGACAATACTTACGGTTTTCAAAAGGTGAACAATTGAAAGGTAAATAGTTATATATATATATATATATATATATATATATATATATATGTGTGTGTGTGTGTATATATGTATATATATGCATATATATATATATAATTCTTAACTTTTATTAAAAACATATTATTATAACCTTATATTTAAACCAAATTCAGATTTATAATTTTAATCTATTTTTATTCTCAACCCATATTAATTTTCTTCTCAAGTAAATATTTTCCTTTTTATTTTAATTTTTTCCAGATACATCAGCCTTACTTAAAAATTGCTAGGTTTATGGTGTCTTTTAGATATAAAAAAATCCCCCCAATATTTTTGCTGATGAGGAGACTTTATTTAAAAAAAACTATATGTCAAAATTATGGCATAATGTCTGTCACAATAAAAACATCGTTTCCGAAACGATCGTACAAATTATTTTTGTTCCTTCTTGTGAAACAGATTTTTAATTTTTAATTCTAATTTGAATTCTAAATTATCAATCACACTACTAAATATATATATATATATATATATATATATATATATATATATATATATATATATATATAAGAAATGCGAAACTTTTTCATCTATTTGAACTATATTAACGTTAAAACGGCTAATATTTACATTTTATTTTACATATTTATTATTAAATAGAGTATATATATATATATATATATATATATATATATATATATATATATATATATTCCTCCTGTCTTTTAGAAATAGGGTACGATTATGAATGTGTTCAATATCAAATAATCCTTACACAGTATGAAATTTACATTCTGTCTAAAACCCAAATAGGGGAAATATAGCATATGAGAAATATTTGGAAATCCGTCTCCCCTTGTTATTATTTCAGCTCATTTGAAACTATAGCAACAAGTTTTAGTTTCCCTTTCAGCAAGGCCAGAGGCTTAAGGGAAATATCAGATATTTTGTAATTCATATGTAAAACTAGGAAAACAAATGACTATGCTTGAAACATTTTATGGTTGAAAATGTGCCAGAAATAGGCTCTTAATAGTAGTTGATCCCCTTAATGTGCGACCTTACTGGCAAATGTCACATGACTAACTACACAATTCAGATAATTACCTTTCCAATGGCTTTTTATTTGTTAAATTCTGCTTAAATGTTGCTGAGACTTGAAACTCGTAAAATTACCAAAAAAGGTGGTATATATATATATATATATATATATATATATATATATATATATATATATATATTCGCAACACCTCTAGCCTTGATGGAGGCAGACTAAAGCTTCAGCTCTCCGCCAATCAGAATGGGCAGGTTTCTACAAGGAATCTGCTATTATTTATGATCGGAAAAGGGAAAAATTGTGTTATGTCTATGTGTTTATAATCAAGTTACGATGGGTATGACAATAATTTGTGCATAAAGTGTAGATTTCCTCCCAGCATTGATTGCTGGTGGATTGGGAACTAGATATCTAGAGGGAAAAATAGGAACTGCTTCCTCTAAAGATGTTGCGATCGTGATGGTGCTGCTGCCCGGATGCAATGTAGCATTTTATTATAACTAAATGTGTCTAAAATCTCGTTCTAAAGTTACATAAGGTAGTGGCTAATAGTCTAGACATAATACATTTGTATGTGGCACCTGTTGTTGCAAACCTACAGAGGGGAATTTCTGCAATAATTTTATTATATAGGATATATATATATATATATGTATATATATATATACGTGTGTGTGTATGTGTGTAGAAGAGGGGGAGTGTATGTGTGCAATACAATTAATAATGTTATCTATGAACCTTGTAACAATATTTTAATATTTTATGTCTGTGTGCGCGCGCGTGTGTGTTTATTTTTTTTTTTTGCGATACTTTTTTGAATGAATTATACGAAAGTGCATTTTTACCTACATGGAAGTTGGGTATAATTTATCCTTTGACCAATTTGGTACCCCCAAATGGGGAGCGGCATATGCATTATTTTTTAAATATAATTATCCATTGACACGTGTTTTGTCGTTTACGACTCATCATATATATAATGCTTAATGGCGCAGGTTCACGTTATAGCTCAATTGTGAAATATTACAGCTTTTGATTAATTTTTATGGTATATGAAGCTTAATTAATGGAAAGTAACAGATTGCTGTAAATTTATTAAAAAAAATTCTTTTTGTCATGTTATTGTTTATCTCTCCACAATTTTATATAAATTAATTATATTTGAGTTTGACAATTGCGCAAAGTAGACAACAAATTGGGTTTTGTATGCTCAAATCTTAAATTCCTTTTGTATATAGCTGTTTGTTTACTCAGAATATTCAGAAGTTATTTCCCTTGAACTATATCCACGTTGTCTATCCTGAATTACCTTAATAAACGATAAAATGCATGTTCTACTTCCAGCAAGCAAACATATATCTAAATTACCTTTGGTGCGATGTTAGAATTGAATAATTTTTCACTTTCCGGATTGAGCTTGATTGACATAGCTATCATGTTTTTTTTTTACGATTCTAGAAACCTTGATTAAGATAACTGAACAGATTTAACTGTGATAAGTTCTCAACATTCCAAGTATTATATACTCTTCATTTGAACCCTGCGAACAGAGGTGAAAAACGCAACCAAGTTAAACATCCATATTTTTCAATCAGCGCATGTAAACTCTTCAGACGTTATCTATTCGAAGACAATCATATTCATGTTTGCCCTTGGTAGTAAAGCGGCCATTTTGAAATTTAAAAAAAAAAGCAATGGACGACATATAAAAAAAAATGCTTCTTTCTTCTAAGTTAAAATAATCTGTACATACAGGTTACAGTTTATAGTAACTAACAGCTCTGCAATTGACTTACGTATAATGATGATCAAAAGAAATCTCTTCAGCATACCGGCGCGTACGCCTCTACTATCGCTGGAATTTATGAAGCTGCAAGATATAGTATTTTCACTTAGAAATGCGTGCATTGTACGTCCGTGTACTTGTCGTCGACAACCCAGATTCTTGATTATCTGTGGATACGATCGCTCGAAGGACAATATTTAGTCTATTTATTACAACGAGAAAGAAGTATCACATAAAACAGCAAAGAGAGAGAGAGAGAGAGAGAGATCACTTCCGCGAGGATGAGGAGAATGAAAAACAGACATATATTAGTGATGGGACGATTTTAATATTTTTCACAATTCCGATACAATTACCGATTCTGTGCTAAATTTTGGATCCCGATACAATTACTGATTACCATTCCTATTCTTTATAAACTATAAAGTTGCTATTTTTTCACGATTACCGTAAAAACACATTTTAGATGTGCAGGTATTTTCTCAAACGTAAAAACACATTTGTGGGGGCTGATTTACATATTTTAGTTTAACTGGTAGTGGTAAATCAATAAATATTTATTATTTTATTATTGCTACCAACAACACAAGATTTTCTTTAAAACTAAATCAAATGCAAAAAAAAAAAAAGATAATTAAAAGGATCGTTATTGGCATCGGAAAATAGCCACAAATTGTTTCGATTCCGATACCCTCAAAATTATGACTTTTCTGAATTCCGATTCTGATTAATCGTCCCAAACGGTTAACTTATTTCGTTGTCTCCCAAACATCTTACCTGCTTAAAATATCATCAGGTAAGAGATTTGAAATCTTCGTACCGTATTTAACGAACGCTCAGGTTGGAGTGGTATTTCTCTGTTTAATCCGATCCAGTAGGATCGTTACTTTGTTGCCCACTCTCATGTTTCCTTGGCTTTTTGGTAAAAAAGTCAAAGTGTAATATTTAAAAACCAATTCTGGGACATCTTAAGTCGCATTACCCTTTATCAGCATTCCGGTGGCTAAAATCATTTTAGCTAAGAGTAGAATGAACATTGATTTACCATTCCTAACGACTTTTATTTTTCCTACATTTTTGAAAAATTTGTGCTTTAATTTATTCATTGCGAACTATTATCCTCATCTTTCTTAGATATCGTTTCACGACGTTTCGGCCAACTATTCCCCTGGCCTTCGTCAGGTGGTAACCGCGACGGAATTGGACAATTTTCACTTGGAACTGTCAGGTGGTAGTTGGTCGAAACGTCGTGAAACAACAACTAAGAAAAATGAGGATAATATTCTGCAATAAATTAATAAATAATACTCATCTCAATAATGAATTGCAATTAAATAAGATATAAACTTGTGCTTTGTTGTGCAAATGTTTCAGAGTGTTATATCTATTCTCGGTAGCAAGTTTGTTTCTGCTTTATCGTTATTTCCATGGCAAGTGCTCGGCTGAGCTCCATTCTATGGTCCCCCTCGCCAAAGTTTCACAAGAAACACCCGTCTAGCAGAAAACACTATCACTAATTTCCCCCACTCTTTATCTGTGCCTAAACCTAAACGTAGATTCCATGAGCAAAGCTTCTTTCTTAGAACTGCACGCCTATAGAATTGTCTTCCGTTTTTCTGCTTTCAAGCTGACTACAATATGGTTGTCTTCAAGTGTAACGTAAACATGTTTTTGATGAGCCGTTCCAGTTAACAAATTTACCGAATCTCCATTAGTAACGATTACTATATTGTCTAATTTCTACTGTACACGCTTTAACCCTTATCCTCGAGTGGCCTGTTTATATATATATATATATATATATATATATATATATATATATAGAGAGAGAGAGAGAGAGAGAGAGAGAGAGAAAGAAAGATAGATGGATGCAGTCGTTATGAAGACACGTTTAATCAAATGCGACAAAGTTTTCTTCTATATTTTTCTGTTGATTTTTTTCTATCTGTCGAGCATTTTTTTTTTCTCGTTTCAGTTGAAAAGTTGTGTATTAGGTTGCCGAGTGATTTTTTGTAAGCCATTTTCTTCGAGCGATTTCGTTTCGTGATCGTCGTCAAGAATAATTTTGTTGTTTTTAAGCAGTTTTGTTGCTGTTATATATATATATATATATATATATATATATATATATATATATATATATATATAAAGATATATATATATATGCTGTTATATTTATAAAGATATATATATAAAGATATATATATATAAAGATATATATATATAAATATATATATATATATACATATATATATATATATATATATATATATGGAATCAACTCTCCCTTCTCCTTTGCTGTTATTTCAGATCATTTTAAATCATAAGAGTAAGTCTTACTTAGTATCCCCTCCACATCAAGGCCAGATAATTTAGGGAAATATAACTATATATATATATATATATATATATATATATATATATATATATATATATATATATATATATATATATATAAGTGTTTGTGTAGATAATCCAGTTTCTATCGTCGTTTATTCTTTTTCTCATTAAGAGCTAATCAAGAAAGGCAACCTCCTGGGTGTGGCCTCTTTTGTGTTTTCTTTTGCCCTTGAGCCAATTAAGGAAGAATCGCGCATGTTAGTGACTAGACATGCCATTTAAAGCTTCCATAAATGTCCTTTTAATAATTGATAAGAAGTAATTTGTCTCATAAAACGTAGAAAGGGGAGGCGGACCCATTGACCCTGTCTTAAACTCGAAGCTGCAAAAATATTAAACATACGTAGCCTTTATAGCACTTAAAATAAAATAAACAAACGTCGGTTAGATCATTAGCCAGAAGGTTAATATTATGATTGGGGGAGGGAGTCAGATGAAAAAAAATGTTTATTTTGTTTTCAGGAACGGTTTGATATGTTTTAGTTTAGTCTGCTTTGATTTTGTTTGGCGTGGTTTGATTTTGTTTGGTGTGATTTAATTTAATTTTGCTTGATGTGGATTATTTTACCTGAAAAAATCATGGATTATAATAGAAAAATGCGATCATGAAAAGTAATATTGTTAAGCTTAAACAAGGAAACGTAAAGGACTAGTTGTTCAAACTGGTAAAGAAAAGGACAAGACATTATAGTAAACAAAAAATCAATCTATAACTTAAAATATTGCAGCATTAACAATTGAGTATATAATGTTATAAATTGAATTAAAAAAAAAATCTTAATGCGGCAATATTTTAAATCTAAATTTATCATATTTATAATAGAATAGCTTGTCCTTTTCTTTTCCAGTTTTAACAACCAATCCTTCACTTTTCCATGTTTAAGCTTAACCATATTACTTTTCATGCTCGCATTTTTCTATTATAATACTAGTAGAGGTTTGTATCAGAAGTTTCGTGATTTCAAGAGATAGCAACAGATTGGATATTACGGATTCAGTGTGAGAATAAGTGTTAAGAAATGAAAAGGGAAATTTGATTTTAAAAATAGTACATTATTTTCAGAAAGTTTGTATTAAAGCATAAAAATAGGCTTGTAATTAACGTTAAAGCGCCATTATACACAACATTATTTATTAGACAGATATCTTTTATATGTATGTTATTGAGTCGAGTTTTTTTTATGTAATAATAAAAATATGCCAGAGATTGTACTCGGTTTAAATTGCTCGAATAAGAACACACCGAATTGCACAGCCAGTTGACTTTTAAAAAATATAAAGAGAAAATCCAGAATAAGTCTCTCTCTCTCTCCCCTCTCTCTCTCTCTCTCTCTTTCTCCCCCTCTCTCTTTCTTCATACCTACGAGTTAAATAATATTTTATTTTTGCTGTGATATTTCCTTTTGTATATAATGAACTATTGCACTCTTTTCATGTTTTTTTATCGTTATTTTTTTTCGACGGAGAGATAAACAGCCACACAGACACACAGACAGACAGATGGCTGTCCACACCAACACACGAGGAGACAGAAGACAGAAATGATTGCGTGGATAATAAAGGCTGAATAGTTAAGCAAGATACGTTGCATGAGAGCGAAAGTGATTCATATAAAATTTGCCAAAAAAAAAGATCATTTGATGAGTTATTTCCAAATTATGACTAATTAGAACAATTAAAATGAGAAAATGTCCAACCTAACTCAATCCCAAAACTATAGAATATTTTATTATGCATATTTTGTGATTAAAAAGGGAGACGATGTTGGGTAATTCAGTTCTAGTACAATAATATAAAACTAGAAAGACGTCGTATTTTGATGTACGAAGGTCCGTGTCTCAACGTACGCGTTGTAATATTTGTTTATTACACATAATATGCAATTATTTTCTATGTTAAATATCCAGATCGATTTTACTGACAATGCCATTTGACAGGAGCAAGTGCACTATGCATGGACACGCGCCTGGCTGAAAAAAAAAACAACATAACATTATTCATTACCGAACATAAAATAATCGTTGGTTGAAGTCAACTTATCTAATAGGGAAAACGAACATGATGGATTGTCAGAAATAAAATAATTATTGACTGAAATCACATGAAAAATATAGTGGCAAAGAGAAATAATCTGTCGCCAATTAAAACGGCATAGGGACGTATTTACATTGACAATAAATTACCACAGCGGTCGTTTGCAGGTGGAAACTAGTTAAAAGGGTGCAACTTAATATATAATATCAACCTGAGATAACGAAGCGTGTTGAATTGCTGTGCGTTGGTTTTCCTTCCTCATTAATTCAAATTTATACACCGCAACTAACAATTAGGATATTATTATTCTTAATTTTTTAATTCATCAGTGTGTCGTCATTTTTAAGCGCGTTAGAAATACCACATGTAGACCAAGATTTTGATAAAACAACCATTGTGCCCTCATGCCTATACCCATGCTCATCTCGCTAATTGAGGATGGGGGATCATCTGGTAACAGAGCACAAGTGCATGCGAAATGACGTCACCAGTGAGGAAAAAGAAAGACTATGAAAAGGACAATCACGTGAGAGACGTAACGCCCTTAACAAGTCGCGCGTGGCGAGAGAATTAGGAAATAAATGTCGCTGCTGTACGAAAAAGTAAGTTCAAGTTATTCTTTGTCCTGGTCTTCTTAACAACACAGACTGCATACAACGTGTGTGGTTTAGTGTGTAAACGTGTGTGCTACGTTGCGACCTGAAGCGCCCTTACCTGGAATGCCAAAAGCTCTGATTCAGAGAACTTTTACTGTAGAACTATGGTTAAGAATTCTTTGTTTTGTTAGCTTTACAAATATCGCGGGCACGTCTCTTCTAGCAGTAATCGTGTATTGATAACACGCCATAGTAGCTTCAGTCACTGTAGCCGTATTGTCCGTGTGTACATTATTTACTGTCTTTTTGTTGTTTAAAGCTTTATAATAGGCATGACAAAAAGCAATAGTATCGTGCATAACTTGACTGTCTCTGAGATCTTCATTTATATTTTATTTCCGTTTTTCTTTTCTTCTTTATAATTCTTTAAGTATCTTCCATTCTTAAACAAGTGAAGCATACATGGTCCTCCATGAGTGCACAGTGAACGAGGCATAAAAAAATTACTAAGTTCACCATTTGCCCGCCCCCTCTCATTCGGACCTAAAAGTCCTTAGGAGACGTCAAGCCCTTGTGAAAGTCAAATCCTGGTGAAACGGAGCAGTTTTAGACCTTAACATATGTAAATTTGAGTTCTGCACCATGCAAAAAAAGAAATGATTAAGACCATCGTTTGCCCCCCCCCATTTAGTCCCAAAAGTCCCCAAGGCCTTAACATATTTAAATTTGACTTCAGCACTACGCAAAACTGCTAAATAGGCATACACTGAAAATTTTGGACAAATATGGTAAAATAGTCCCAAGAATGGAGTATTTTTATTAGACCTAAAAGAGCCCCTGGGACACACCCAAGAGTTATCGCGAAGTATAAACAAACAAAAATTATACAGAAATCAGTTAGTTACAACTTTTCAGAAAATTTCATAACAAATCTGAGGCATCAATTTTCTTTAATAAGCACAAAAGTGTTAATTTTAACCATTTTAATCTGAAAGGCACACCTAGGGGGCAGCCGGATTTTCCCCGGAAAATCCGTTCTGTTACTTTTTTACTCATATCATGTTTAATGTTTGTACAAAATTTCCAAACATTCCAAGACGTAGTTATTGAGAAAAGTGCGGACAGACAAACGGACAAACAGACGAACGGACAAGGGTGAATTTACAGGAACCAAAAATTATTATGTATTATGTATGCATAAATAAATATTTTTCATCCCATCAAGTAAAGGTTAACGAGCAAAACTCATGCTTTTTCTTTCTAGTAAATGAACGAAACCATTTCCAGTTTTGAGGGGCATGAAGAAACTAAGGTTACACCAAGCGAACCTTACCGCTTCAAAATGAATTCGAAAATACACCATGCACTTCACGATTGGTGATTTGATTTCTTTAGGTCATCAGAAAGGATACTTTATACATGTAAATTTAAATTATTCGTATAATTCTATGCTTTTATATGAATATTTTAGTGATATATCTGTATAAATAACGAGTGCAAACACTGGCGAAGCATACTTTTTTCCTGTCATTTCTGACAGAGGATATACGCAATTTCATTAATGTTACACAAAAATTATCACGTATCAATTTGCAGAATATCAGTTTTCATGTCGCTCACTTCTCGCAAAGGGAACGGAGGAAGAGGTACGAAAATATGTCTGGTTTCGTCCCGGCTAAAATCCCAAGGGAGGGATCAGACTCACTTATTCCCGGTCGTTATGCCACTTTCCTTAAATTTCCTAACTAAATTTAAAATAGGAATTTATCAAGTAATTAAATTTGTACTGGACATTTTCAATTTCTACTTTATCAAACTAGCCCATTTGGTATAATTGTGAGAGTGTTTGGTAATGGACCCGAAGACCGAGGTTCCATCTTAGATTCAGTCTTAATAAAAACTATAAAAAATAATACTTGATTCCACTTTGTTAAACGAGTTTATGATCAAGGGTAAGTGGAATGGATTGGCGCCGCCCTCTGTACTCCTATACTAATGAAAAGGGAGCGTCCCGGTCTCCCTCAGCTATGGTCGATCACTTTACTTTCATTTACTTAATCTAACATATGTCTCACCAAATTATTACATTATTGGTGGTACAATCTAGCCTATAAATGTCTTTATACTGCATATGTCCCACCTCACAGTGGATCGACATTGTGTCTGGTCCGACATTGTGCAAAGTTTGGTAAGCAAGAAAATCATATTTTAAATGAGAGAAAAAAAGGCGTATGCATGAAAGCAATTATATATATATATATATATATATATATATATATATATATATATATATATATATATATATGTAGTAAGTTATGAAAATATATATGGCAATTAGGCTAAACATAATATTCCGCATTCCATTCTCGTGAGAATTCGTTAGGCTTATGCGAAAAGTTATGGTTATCGCGCATTTATATATACGCACATGCTATTGAATTTTGTAGTTAGCCAATCATCTTCCTAGTTACCAACGCGCCCATCTTAATCAGCCAATGTGCAGGCACTTACAAGACAACGATACAGTTGACCTTTGTGTGTTTATGAGAATGGAAGATATCCTTTTTTACAGTACGCTGACCTACTTTCAACCGAGGTGCAGTTAGATATGTTATTTTGTGTTTAAGTCTATATTTCAGGTATTATCTTAACTTTCTTTTGTTGCTGTTTTTTTTATATAGAGAGAATTATTTATGAATATGTATGTTTATTTCATTTCATTTTTATTTTATTTTCAGTTTATTTATTTCTTTTCTTTTCTTTTTTTTACAAGGTGGTCACCACTTATCAAGGCCCGGAAGCCACTCAGGGATAAGGGTTATGGTAAGTACAGTACGTTAGGGTGGAGATTTAATAAAGTGTCTACTTAAGGGGGCGGTTCATCAGGAATTTGTTTACGTTGGACTTGAAGACATCCAGGTTATAGTCAGGTGGGAAGCAGGCAGACGGAACAGAGTTCCATTGGCGCGCAGTTCTAAGAAAGAAGCTTTGTTCATGGAATCTACGTTTTGATTTAGGCATAGATAAAGAGTGGGGAAAGGTTTTGACAGTGGATTCAGCTAGACGAGTGTTTTTCGTAAAAGCTTGGCGAGGGGGGACCAGGGATTGGAGTTCAGACGAGCACATGGCATGGAAATAACGATAAAACAAAGATAGGCTTGCAACGTCTCTTCTGTGGGAAAGAGGTTGCAGGGAAGAGAAAAGGGTATCCCCTACTAAGCCATGGAGTCTATTTTGTACTCTGTCAAGGCAGGATAGGCTGTTTTTAGCAGCTCCTGTCCAGATATGGCAGCAGTATTCCATCTTTGGATGTACTTGGCTTTTATATAGATAGAGAATTGCATCAGTAGTGAGATATCTTCTGGGCAGTAGAAGGATCCCACCATCTTTCCAGCGACCTTGGCAACAGACGTGTTCCATTTCAGATCAGGAGGGAAGGTCAAACCCAGAAGCTTGTAAAAGCATGGGGCTTCTCCTAGACGAGAGCCATCCATTTCAATTGATGCCAGATGGGGATCAGAGCGTTGATGATGAAAAGATAGGAGTTTGGTTTTAGATGCATTAAAGGTAACCAGCCACGTCTTCCCCCACTGAACCATTCGTTCGAGATCAGAGGAGAGAGAATCAGAGAGAGCTTTGTCATTTACAGCCTTTTATGTGTTGCCGTAGATGGTCGTGTCATCAGCATAGATGTCAACGAATGATTTAAGTATGTGTTTAGGGAGGTCATTGATGTAGATCAGGTAGAGAGTTGTGCCAGGATGGACCCTTGAGGGACTCCAGCATTAATACTGCAGGCCTCCGATTTTTGTCCATCAATCACTACTCTTATGAGCCTATCAGAGAGAAATGATTTAATGATAGAATATTTCCAATTATACCGTAGCTGGAAATCTTGTGAAGTAGGCCTTTATGCCATACCTTGTCGAAGGCCTTTGATATGTCAAGAGCAATTGCCCTAGACAGGAAGACTCTGTCAAGAGATTCGCTAATCCTATGAGATATAACCGTTAGCACATCTGCGGTAGATCTTGCAGAACGGAATCCATATTGCGTGTCACTAAGAAGGTTATTTCTGCTGAGGTGGTTGACTATTTCTCTATTTAATATGGATTCCAGCAACTTACTCATGACACACAAGAGACTTATTGGTCTGTACTAAGAGGGAGATGACTTATCACCTGAGTTCTTAAATACAGAGCATACTGACGAGGTTTTCCAGGCTGTTGGAAAGCACTTTTCCTTAAGGCAACGCTTAAACAGTTTTGTAAGTATGGGAGCAAGTTCTGGTTGAAGCTTTTTTAACACTATATATCAGAGCCAATTGCTTTACTGGAATCAAGGTTCCTCATACACAGATATTTGTATGTTACCTCATGCACAGATACTTGTATGTTACCTAGCGTGTTCTGTGTTATAGGAGGAAATATGGGGAGTTGATGGCCTTCGCAGCATAGGGTAGAATTAGCTGCAAAGTTCTTGGCAAAGTGATTTCTGTGTGCGATAGCAGCAGCACATTCTGGGGAGAACCATGGCTGGCTGTTAGGTTTTTGTTGGAATTTTTTAGATGGTATGAATCGGTCTATGCCTACAATTAACCATTCGGTCAGGTCTGATACTATAGAGGACACATCCTTTTTAAACATGGAATGCAGAGGTAGATCAGATATAAATGTACGGAAGCTATCCCAATCAGCCATGGAGTATCGGTATACAGTACGGTGGAGGGGTACGTCTGGGGACTTATCACATTTCATTTTTATCGTAACTGATACGACGGAAATGGATGGCTCTCGTCTTCTTGGGGAGGCTTCATGTTTTGATAAGTTTCTGGGACTGACCTTTACCCCCGATCTGAAGTGGAACCTGTATTTCAAATCCGTTAACAAGGTCGCTGGGAAAATGGTAGGATCCTTTTACCGCTCCAGTAGATATCTAACTCCTGATACAACTCTCTACCTATATAACGGCCGATGATGTAGTACCGTTGCCAAATCTGGGATGGAGCTGCTAGAAGCTGCTTACCCTGCCTTGCAGTGTTCAAAACAGACTTCGTAGCTTTTCTCTTCCCTGCAACCTCTTTCCCACAGAAGAGACGTTGCGAGCCTGTGTCTGCTTTATCATTATTTCTATGGCATGTGCTCGTCTGAGCTTCAATCGATGGTCCTCCATCGACAAACTTTTACGAAAAACACTCGTCTAGCCAGTACCACCGCTAATAGTTTCCCACACTCTTTATCTGTGCCCAGACCTAAACGTATATTCAATGAGAAGAGCTTCTTTCTTAGAACTGTACGCCTGTGGAACTCTCTTCCGTTGGCCTGCTTCTCAGGTGACTGCCATCTGACTGTCTTCAAGTCCAATGCAGACAAGTTCTTGATGAACCGCACCCCTATGTAATCCAACTTACGAATATCCCAATTATTATTATTATTATTATTATTATTATTATTATTATTATTATTATCATTATTATTATCATTATTATCATTATTATTAGTTACATTTTTTACCTTTGTGTTAGTTTTATTTTTGTCATATTGTTCGCTTTTTTATTAGCTGATTGGCTAACTATAAAATTCAATAGCATGTGTGTATATAAAAATGCGCGATAACCATAACTTTTCGCATAAGCCTAACGAATTATCACGAGAATGGAATGCGGAATATTATGTTTAGCTTAATTGCCATATATTTTTTCATAACTTACTATTTAGCTCTACCTATGTATTGATCACCGTTAAAGTAAATACTAAAAATTTACGCATAAAATCTTCGTATATTAATTTATGTCATATATAAATATATATATATATATATATATATATATATATATATATATATATATAAGAAAAATGGGACCATGAAAAGTAATATGGTTAAGATGAATCTTAGAAAAGTAAAAGGACTAGTTGTTAAAATTGGAAAAAAGACACGATATTCTAGTAAAATATATAATAAATTTATAACTTAAAATATTGCAGCATTAAGATGTTATATATAATGTTAAATTTATTTTTTTGTTCTTACTGCTGCAATATTTTAAGCTATAAATTTATTATGTAGTATATTAGAATATCTTGTCTTTTTCTTTTTCACTTTTAACAACTAGTCCTTTTACTTTTCTAAGTTTAATCTTAACCATGTTACTTTTCATGCTCGCATTTTTATATGTAATCCATGATTTTTCCAGACTCGCTTTGAAATAATATTTTCTTTTTTGTGTTCAATATCGTACGAATTGTAAACAATCCATAAAAAGTATAACCAACTTCTTAAATTAACTAAATAAAAGACGTAATTAAATTAATAAACTGAGTGAAAGTACAAAAGAGAGAGAAACAGAATTAACGGGCGACATCATAAGCGAAATATTATCAGCCCTAGCTCGGTAAAGAGCACCACTTTTGTAAACTCACTCTATATATCCCAAAATAAAATGACATGTGAGCGACATTCTGACTATGATTTATGAAGGGGTCGACGACGAAAATGTTACTATGGTAACCAACAGCCAATCACAAGAAATCGTCTTTAAAACATCAATTTTGAAACCAACAACTAATGAGAAGAAACCGTCTCTCACGTTCTTTAATTATTCTGAAGACCTTTGAACATCAGTAATTTTATGGATTTCGTTTTTCGGACTGACTTCCTCATCTTCGGTGTTTTTTTCCACTACGTTTCAGCCGTATAATCCTTCAGCCTTCTTCATGTGTATCTCGAACTCGGAAACTGTTTTTTGGAATTTCGAACCAACCCTTTATTGTTACGGGGTTATCATGTTCTCGTTCCATTCAGGCCGTCCCTGCTGCTACCGCTTAATGCTGTTGCTGCTGCGTCTATCGCTGTCGCTGCCATTGTGTGTCACTGCCACTGCTTTCGCTCAGGATTGAACTCAGCACTTTGGAGACTTGCAATGTCTGTTCCAACATCCCAGAACTATAGACAATATCAGTAATTTTATTATAACTTTTGTTTTACGGATCGAAAATTGAAAAATATAGCTGAGAATATGACCTATGAACTCTAAAAATTGTTTCAAATGAGTGAACGGTGAAGATTTAAAGCAATTCTAAATGTTTAAAACTAACACTTAACCATATATTTCAGCACTACCGTGTTTAAATTATATATATATATATATATATATATATATATATATATATATATATATATATATATATATATAACTACTTCATTTACTCACATAAATTAATATACGAAAGTATAGATTTATGCGTAAATTTTAAGTATTTACCTAAAAAAGAAATATATATATATATATATATATATATATATATGTTTAAAGAAAAATAGAAAAAAACGAATGAAATTATTAAAAAATCAACGTTTCGTCCCTGTTTCAGAGGACATCTTCAGGATAATTGAAATAAAAATGTGATAAAAGAAAAAGTCATAGATCGTGCGAAAGAAAACAGTTTTTTAAAATCCAACCCATGTCGGGAAAGGACGAATATGTGTGCGTATGGGAAGGTTGTTTGATGTCTATATATACAACTTTTAAAATGCATTAAAATAAATATGTACATTTTTTTTTTCTTTCCTCTGCGAAACTACTCATTTTCCTGAAACATTCAAAGAAAAAAAAAAAAAAAATAGGCTAGCCAGGATCCACCCTTATACCTTGCTCTTTGATTATTATTTTCCCTATGCTAGGGGTTAAATGGTAGAAGCCTTTTCTTTGCGTAATAGTATTAGTATTCAAAATTAGTGCTGATTCTAAAAGTCTTCTTTTAGCTCTATCTATCACGTATTTAATAATTTTCGCTTGATCTAAATTAAATGAGTGATCGTGTTCTGCACAATGGCAAAAGAGTGCATTTAGGGCGTTACCATTCCTTATATCTCTTCTGTGCTCGTTAAGTCTTAATTTCAATTTTCGTTGTGTTTCACCTATGTACGCTTGTTGACAGTTGTTACATGGGATGGAATATATACCGGCATCGGATGTGAGGGTTTTGGGAGAGTGCTTGGTAGTTTTTAATGTCTGTTTTATGGTTGAGGAAGTTGTTTGTATCAGGTGAAAACCAAGTCTATTAAGAGTGTCGTAGATTTTTGTATTTTTGGTGTGGGTGGGAATGAAAAGATGTCTGTTTAATAGTGAGGTATCTGTTTTATTTTTCTGTGTGTTTATGTTATAGTGTATTTTCGTAGCTTTTTTCTTTGCGTAAGAAATGAAATAGGATGGATACTGTAGTTTTCTTAAAACATTCGTAATATATTGAAATTCATCATTAAGATATTGGGGACTGCATATTCTAAAGGCACGTAAGAAAAAACCTATAATCATGCCCGTCTTTATTTTATCATTGTGGTGTGAGTAGTAATGAATATAGTCGTTTTTGTGTGTTTCATTACTACTCACACCACAATGATAAAATAAAGACGGGCATGATTATAGGTTTTTTCTTACGTGCCTTTAGAATATGCAGTCCCCAATATCTTAATGATGAATTTCAATATATTACGAATGTTTTAAGAAAACTACAGTATCCATCCTATTTCATTTCTTACGCAAAGAAAAAAGCTACGAAAATACACTATAACATAAACACACAGAAAAATAAAACAGATACCTCACTATTAAACAGACATCTTTTCATTCCCACCCACACCAAAAATACAAAAATCTACGACACTCTTAATAGACTTGGTTTTCACCTGATACAAACAACTTCCTCAACCATAAAACAGACATTAAAAACTACCAAGCACTCTCCCAAAACCCTCACATCCGATGCCGGTATATATTCCATCCCATGTAACAACTGTCAACAAGCGTACATAGGTGAAACACAACGAAAATTGAAATTAAGACTTAACGAGCACAGAAGAGATATAAGGAATGGTAACGCCCTAAATGCACGCTTTTGCCATTGTGCAGAACACGATCACTCATTTAATTTAGATCAAGCGAAAATTATTAAATACGTGATAGATAGAGCTAAAAGAAGACTTTTAGAATCAGCACTAATTTTGAATACTAATACTATTACGCAAAGAAAAGGCTTCTACCATTTAACCCCTAGCATAGGGAAAATAATAATCAAAGAGCAAGGTATAAGGGTGGATCCTGGCTAGCCTATTTTTTTTTTTTTTTCTTTGAATGTTTCAGGAAAATGAGTAGTTTCGCAGAGGAAAGAAAAAAAAAATGTACATATTTATTTTAATGCATTTTAAAAGTTGTATATATAGACATCAAACAACCTTCCCATACGCACACATATTCGTCCTTTCCCGACATGGGTTGGATTTTAAAAAACTGTTTTCTTTCGCACGATCTATGACTTTTTCTTTTATCACATTTTTATTTCAATTATCCTGAAGATGTCCTCTGAAACAGGAACGAAACGTTGATTTTTTAATAATTTCATTCGGTTTTTTCTATTTTTCTTTAAACATAACGTCAACCACCGCTGGTATATTTTTTCATTCCTTATACATATATATATATATATATATATATATATATATATATATATATATATATATATATATATATATATATATATATATATATATATATATATGAACTTAATAAACATTTCGACACTATATCCCGTTATTTTCAACGTGGGGATTACATTCTAAAGATTAATTAAAAAATTATCGTTCACTTCAGCTGAATTCAGATATCCCCACACAAAATTCTTATTACTTATTATATTTTATTTCGCGATGCCGGAGCTTGGGAAGTTGATTTATGACGACGACGGAAACAGATTTGAAATAACGTGTACGGTTTAAAACGGAAACGATACTCTATTTTGGTCACAATCTCATAAGATCTTTATGTTTCTTCGTATTTCAACAGCCTTGTGTAATTTCATCACTAATTGTTTGATTCGACGTGTGTTATCAAATACACGAATTACAAATAGGCCTTTCTTTCTCTTCTATGGAAACACGAAACTTGATTTCATATTGTTTAATCTCAAATGCAAATATTGCATTACTGCCATATTACATCAGGTCATGTATCAGGTATAACTAAAGAGAGAACCTTGACTCTGTACGGTCACAGACCTACTGCGTTCCCAGACGGAATGATTAGAACGGCTACTTTAACAACTTTAAGAAGCCAGAGAACATGTTTAAATGGAACGGATCTGCCAAGAAAAATGACCTTGCACAAAGCAATAATTAAGGTTACAAGAAAAACCAACAACTTCCGCAAGTTGATACAAGCAGCAACAAGCAAGGTCTATTGTGAAAGTCCTAGACGGACAATAGCACACAGTACTTAGTGACTATGATGATGCACCAACTTGTACTCAACAAGATTTAATGGGTTGTAATCTTTATGCCAAACAATGGATGCAATTTTGGATATGATGATACGGCACAATCACGTTGACAAACCGGTTCTCGTTAGACCACCGAAGTTAAACAACGTCGAGCCTGGTCAGTACCAGATGGGTGACCATTTGGTAAGAGAAAGCGCGGTAAAATACCAGTTTGGGAAACTGGCGCGATTTATCCTTCTCTCGAGGGTAGATGAGCATCTCTTAAGCCACGGTAGGCAACTCATCTAGTGATGGCGTCATGATAAACAGTACTGTTTATCTGTGCCCAGAACTAAACGTTATCATCAAGCATTCAGCTATGGATAAGATTACAAGTATTCAGCTGCAAACTAGTGTAGAGAGTTCATTCTCGGTTGGGGCCGCAGGTTACGTTACGTTTTATGATGATAGTATGCCTGATAACCTCACAAGTTCTGCCTGGATTTCATCTTGTCATTAACTGTTACCAAATTATGCGATTACGATTATCTTCAGACAATCCATGGGGCACATACGTTCCAAGCTAAGGGAAAAACTCCATATTTTCTAACATAACGATAAACGGTTGCAAGCTAAGGTTATGATGAGTTGTGATACAGCGAAACAGTAGTGTATGTGGATGACTATAAATTGCTCTCTATTTTGAGTAGAACATATTAGAGAACGAAATAACAAATGGAGCTTAGTCGTCTGGACAATATTTAACATTGTAATTTCGCACATGTAAGTAAAACTATTCACCGATACGGGAAACTAATTGACTTACTGACAAATAAACGTTACAACGAAGGACATTTTGTCATAGTCTAAAAGGTTATAAAAAACTTTAAAGACGATTCTAATATTTTGCCCGATTCCGATACATTTACCGATTCTAATTCCGATTCTTTATAAATCTAATTATTTGACTATAAGATTGTTATTTTCCTCGATCTTCGTAAAAAAATGTTAAATATGAAGATATTTTCATACACTAGTGGAGAGTGATCTATCGATTTAAGCTTTACTGATGTTATAAAATGATTAAATGTTTATTATTTTATCATTATTACCAGCAATGAAAGATTTTACTTTAAACAAAATCAAATAAAAATCAAATTAAAAAAATACAATTAAAAGAATCGTTTTGGCATCTGAAAATAGGCTTCGATTTTTTATCGATTACGATACCGAATGCGATACCCCCAAATCTTCCGATTTTTCCGATTCCGGATTCCGATTAATCGCCCCAAAACTAATATATATATATATATATATATATATATATATATATATATATATATATATATATATATATATATATATATATATACTGTGAGGGTCAAAAGTGTTTGCAAAACTTATATACAGATAAATGTATGCTTCAATATTTTCCAATATAATAGCTATGTTACTCATTGTTCGATAAGCAAATATATAAAGTAAATTCCTAAAAACAGAAACCAAATAATCATATCCTGGGGAAAAATAATAATTTAAAAAGAAAATTCAGGAAGAAACATGGGCCATAAGACTTTGCAAGACTCATTTATTTCAAAATAATTAACATTTTTAAACGTAATTTAATTTGAAACATTGTGTCATTATGATAATAGTACAATATATTGATAACATATTGCAAGAAAACCAGATTGTTCAAATAACAATTAACAAAACAATAGAAATTTTTAAAACAATTTAACGCTTTATGCGCTTTTTGCTTTTTGTTTTTTTGTTTTTTTTTATAAAGGCATCACCACTTATCAAAGCCAAGAGGCCACTCGAGGATAAGGGTTAAAGAGTGTACAGTAGACAATTGGACAATAAAGTAATCGTTTGTAATGGAATTTCGGTAAATTTGTTAAATTATATGGAACGGCTCATCAAAAACTTGTTTACGTTAGACTTGAAGACGACTAGATTGTAGTCAGCTAGAAAGCAGGAAAACGGAAGAAAATTCCATAGGCGTGTAGTTCTAAGAAAGAAGCTTTGTTCATGGATTCTACGTTTAGGTTTAGGAACAGATAAAAAGTGGGGGAAATTATTGATAGTGTTTTCTGCTAGACGGGTGTTTCTTGGTAAAGTTTGGCGAGGGGGGAATAGAATGGAGCTCAGTCGAGCAATTGCCATGAAAATAACGATAAAGTAGAGACAAACTCGCAACATATCTTCTGCGAGAAAGAGGTTGCAGGGAAGAATAAAGGACCCCCCCCCCGAGGTTACGAAATTTCTAGCAGCTCCTGCCCAGATGTGGCAAGAGTACTCCATCCTTGGACTACCTGGCTATTATATAGATAGAGAATTGCATCAGCAGTGAGATATCTACTGGATCGATAGAAGGATCCCACCATTTTTCCAGCGGCCTTGGCAACGGATTTAATGTATGTGTTCTATTTCAGATCAGGAGTAAATAATACTGTGAGCTTCTGATTTCTGCCTATCAACCACTACTCTTATAAATCTATCAGAGAGAAATGATTTAATAATTGAGAAGACATTTCCAGCAATGCCGTATCTGGAGATGTTGTGAAGTAAAACTTTATGTCATACTCTATCAAAGGCCTTTGATATGTCATGAGCAATTGCTCTAGGAAGGTAGCCTCGGTCGAGAGATTCGCTAATCCTATGAGATATAACTGTAAGCACATCTGCTGTAGATCTAGCAGAACAGAAACAATTTACAAAAATATGTGTATAATTTCATGAAAATATTATTGAGAGGGGTCCAATAAAAAGCAATAAAAAAGAAAGAAAAGCGAAAGACACTAAAAATACAAACTGTACGTAAGACTCGCTCAAGCCTTTTTGGAAAGTAGACTGCTCACTGTTTGGGGTTTTTTTTAGAGCTGAAAATAAGCAGGGCGATTTTAAAATGGGAGTGGGATGTAAATGGGAAAAATGAAATAGCGGTGAAATATGAGAGTATATGGTGTCCTTTCAAGATAAAAAAAAAACAATTGGGGAGGCCAATCATCATTATCATCGGTTTAACGTCCATTTTACATGTCGACACATGTTAAACAGCTTTAAGAAATTGACTTCTATCTCTGACCAGATCTTTATTTGTCCTTCTTTCCCTCGGATCCATTTTTATCACTTCCTCCCACGTTTTCGTTGGCCTTCCACTGTAAATTGAACCTGCTACTTCAACTGTTCTACATCTAACATATAAAAGGACATATGTCCGTCTGTCTGTCTTCACACTTTCAAATTCCATCTCCTCCAAAAGGCGCAGAGCCGCGCTAGGGGCCTCAAATATTAGACCCCCTCATGGGCCGTTCCTTTACGGGTCTTTAGCCGGTTAAAATTGTCAAAATCGGTCAAAACTGAAAAAATCGCCACACATCCGCACATTGATCTTAGTTTATTTTTAATTTTTAATCAGTCTGGCACAGTAGCAACATCACCAACACCGAATGCTAGAGTTTTGGTTTCGATTCTAGCTGATGGCACCCAGATACTTTCCCTTTTCACACCCGGAATCACGACTCCGCAATAATATATACAAAATCTGGACAAGTTAAAATATCACTTCAAACGTACTTTATGGCCGGGCAAAGCTGCCCCCGCCCACAAATATAAGAACTTTCATCCATTCTTTTAACTTTTAATGCCATCCAAATTTCCTGCACACGTTTCACCCATCAGATGTAAACTCATCACTACGATTCATATTACACATCTATCATATCATCATCGTATCATTTCTCTTCATGTCATGCATGTCCTCAACCTTCCCCTTCTTAGCTTAAAAGCCCAGAGTCCATTCTTAATCAAATCCATCAGCTTCCTATCAACACAGGATTTTAATTTATGAACTTGTTGAGGTGTGATTTCAGAAGGCACCTCCTTAATCCTCTCCCAAAGGTCTTTTTTACTGCTGAATTGATGCACGTTTTCCGTCTTCAGAATCGTCCAAAGGTTCTCTATCGGATTCAAATCCACTTTCTGAGGTGACCAATTCATCAGACGTTCACCAGAGATCCCCTGGGCTGAAAGCTAAGCTTTTATTAACCGAGAAGCATGGCGTGGGGCATTGTCTTGTTGCGTAATGAGATTCTAGTTGACAGCATCATTTTGTGATTTTAACCACGGCAATAAATTCTGTTCCAAAACTTGCAGCAGTTCACAGAATTAATTTTGACACCTTCAGGGACAAGAAAAAGCCCAATAATCTCAATACCAATAATCCCAGCTCAAATCATCATTTCTCCTCCTCCCTGTTGACATCTGAATTGCAAGCGTGGGCTATCGCCTTTAAGAAGCCATCCTCTAATTCAACCGTCGGGGCCGTCGAGGGTTTCTCTAATATTTAGTGGCCCATGTTAGTCGCTTCTGGTTGTTAATATCACTCAAAGGCGGACATTTTTTCGGTGTTCTCCAGCTCGCTATTTCGAGTCTTTTTAAGATGTCAGGCACTCCTGCATGGTCGAAAATAGCTTTGCTTGTGTTGTGTGGGTTTGCTAACACATTCCTCTTGATTTTTCTCAAATCTCGTGGCGAAGTCACCTTTGGTCTGCCACTTTTGTGCTTTTTTTTTTCTTCCATCTTTGCCGTCAATGACACAACGTTTCACAGTTCGATGATATCGCTTCAAAATTTTTTAAATTCTTCGCAGCAAGTAATTTAACAATTTCACCTTTCTCACTATGTGTCAACATCTTTCCTTTAGGCATTATTTATAAATTTAGGTTACCGTCATAAATTTATGGTTCACCTGAAAAGAGAAAAAAGTTTAACAATAATTAAATTCTGTTTTTTTTCGTAAAATGTAGAAATGAAAATAAACAGAATAGCAAGTAGCAAATGATGAAAAAAAGTGAAACTAAAAACTAAAGCAAAATTAATCAAATGAAATTGAGAAAAAATATGTCCGCAAACTCCTTTGTCCCCCACCATATATATATATATATATATATATATATATATATATATATATATATATATATATATACTGTGGGAGACAAAACAGTTTGCAGACATATTTATATATATATATATATATATATATATATATATATATATATATATATATGCATGTATGTATATGTCTACATGTCTAGTTGAACACGATTGAGTTTTCATTTTTTCCGATTCTAGAGGCCATTCTCTCTGTTAGTCGGGCAATATTTTTTTCTTTTCGGCTGGTATGTTGTATATTATGGCGTCAATTTATAGTTTTTGACCATTATATATATATATATATATATATATATATATATATATATATAGATAGATAGATAGATAGATAGATAGATAGATGGATAATTCAGCAGCAAGTCGTTATCTAAACATGTCTGATTGAACAAAACTTAGTTTTCGTTTTTTCCGATCCGATAGGTAATTCTCTTATATATATATATATATATATATATATATATATATATATATATATATATATATATATATATATGTTACATTCTAACTTGACAAACGAAATAGGAAAATATATTTGGTTGAAATATCACTTTCGACGGTAATTCTTGGCCTGAAGACGTAATCCCCCAACGCGGGTGATTACAGAAACATGTATGCACATATGTAGCCATTAATGTTTGTATAAATAAAATTAATATATATATATATATATATATATATATATATATATATATATATACTAGCAGAAGTACCCGTCGTTGACTGGGTTCAAAAACAGACTACAGAAAATGAACTGTGATTGATGAAAGTATGATAGGTTATGAAAAGGAAGGGGTTCTAAAGAGATAGGTTTTGATACGCAAAAATGTTAGACTAAAAAAATTATGATGAAAATAAAGATAATTTTTGCGAAAATATATTTTTTATATATCAACTTTGCTTCCATTCGTAGCCAAGAGTGACCAACAAAATGATATTTCCTTACAAAGAGAAAATGTTATATGCATAATAATATAAATATACAAGAAATAAATGTTAACATGGTCAATAAAATTTACTTTTATGGTAGAAAAGTTCATTGGTTTTTATTTTTAAGTAGTTTTTAAAAATTGTTTTTTTAATTCACGAACCGGTTTTAAAAAAATCAAAATGGCAGCGACTTTGAAATGGACAGCCCCGTTTTCAATTAAAAGAGAGGCACCTGAGCATTCTGTGTTAACAATTTAAGAGAGTTCCGTCAAAGTAAGGAATATTTATAAACATATTTTAATGCTTTCCGTTATTTTGTGATTGAGGAATATTCAATTATGGCATGTGTAGTTTATATAAAAATTTATTTAAGTAGTTATCGCCTCAAATTTCGTTTTAATTTCGGTTCGCTGAAATTATTTCAAGTAAAGAGCATTAAAAACTATTTCAAACAAAAAAAAACATGAACTGAACTTTTATTGACTATGGTAACATTTATTTCTTGTATATTTATTTTTTCAGGTAGTCGTTTGTTGGCTCTTCTGCTAAACACTCTTACTAAGTAATATCGACGAAATATCGAAAAACAAAGAAACAAAAACAGTTTGGAAAAATAATGAAGCTTTACTTACTTTAGTAAAATAATCCGAAACAGCAAAATGGGATATTAAAAAAGTAAACACGTAATTACTTTTTTTTTAAGCAAAGAATCGATATAAATATGAATAAGAAGAAAATGGCGTCCTTTTCAAGCAGAACAGCTTCGTTTCAGTTTTACAGTATTGAACGGTGTAGTATTGCGCCGTCGGATTCAGGGTTGTACTATTGTAATGTAAAGAACACGCAGAAATGGTTGTAATCAACTGAATTCCTTCTAGTACAATGAAAAAAACTTTAACAGATATATAAATAAAAATAAAAAGGTTATGTAAATGTTTTTATAAAGACACGTAATCACGTGAGCAGAAGTTTTTCCTTCTTTTGACACGATAACAAGTAACGTTCTTATTTTTTATTATTTATCTATTTATCTGTTTTCGAAAGAGTGCCACGTGCAAGTGGAGAAGGAAAAAAAACTGAGTTATGCAAAATTTGTGTCGAGAATTGTCTAAAGTTCCGACTTTTTTTTTAGCTTTCACTTTAATAAGAACGTTAATTAATGAGGTGAATTTATTCGACACAATATGAGTAAACTAAAAAAAATAAATAAAAGCTAACGTGAATTAAGATAAAAGTTAAGGTGTTATTGTGGACCGTCATCCTTTTAAAAAACCTTGTTGAACTTTGTGACATATTTACATTCTTTGGGGGTCAGACGCGAGCGAACATCCAATAATTTTATTATACCATATTTCTTCAAACTGAAACATAATTATCAAAGTATACTTACGCAAATAGATATGAAAAGACTTTATTAAAGTTTGTGTCATATTTCCATGGAGTACAGGCGCGAAGGCAGACCCCACAATTTTATTATGACATCCCTATTTAAGTTGAAACATACTTATCAAAGTGTTCTTATGTATATTTATATCAAAAACACTTGTAAACGTTTTATTTTTCATTTTTTATTTCCATACTTTGGGGGGCCAGGCGCGAACGCCGACCCCACAATTTTTCTGAACCACCGTTCTGCCAGATCAAACATACCCATTCCTGATCCTCGATATATCTTCTATCATTATGTGCAATCAGTTTTTTAAAATAGTCAACCATATAGGAGCCTATTCGTGACTAAACACACACACACACACAGACGTTCAGCTTTATATTATATATATATATATATTGTAGTCATCAACATACGGTCCTGTTTCGTTGTATCACAACTCATCAGTGCCGCTAGACTAGCACCTCTCCCAAGCCGAGGATTAAACCTAGAACCGTCGTGTTGACAGTCGGCAGTTCTACCACTCGACCACAGAATCAATGCCCGCAAATAACTCGACAAATGTCTATTTTAAAGAAACATTCGTCCGCCACTTTTACAGTGCTTATATATATATATATATATATATATATAGAGAGAGAGAGAGAGAGAGAGAGAGAGAGAGAGAGAAAGAGAGAGAGAGAGAGTAAATTCTAAAATTATATTCGAATTAAACAACACAGAATCTTCCGCGTTTGATCCATGTAGGGACTCGTTAAGCCTGAAGAGTTTCGACGGGAATAAAACACGATAGATTTTGTGTAGCTTAATTGTAATATATATATTTATAACTTACTGCCTAGATCTACTCACATACTAAGCACTGTTAGAGTAAATACTGAAAATCAATACACACCATATTATATCTCCTCGTAGGAGTCATATGCGTACATTCTTATATATCTAGTACTCTCTTTCTCTCTTTCTCTCTGTACGTGTGTGTAGAATTAGTAGTGTTTGAAGCACATAAAGTTATTGTTTTAAATTTTAAATATTTCAAACACCCTGCGTTCCCCCACCCCGTGGAAATGATCAAAGAATTACGATGAAATGGTAAAATGAAAAACTAAAGAATCCAAAATGAAATACACTCATCCAGCTAGTATTTCATAATAAAATAAAAGAATACAGTTTTGATACCTAGAGTCAGTTCAACATATAACTTTGCATTTTAACAAGGCAATTTATCTTTAGAAAAATAATTTCAAAAGGAAAATCAACAATATAACAGTGAAAAAAGAAAAAAAAACATGAACTTAAATTCTTGAATAAAAACCCCCTGAAAAAAAATCAGATATTTACCATGTAGCTTTTCGGAAGTTTAAAAACAGGACAACTGTTAAATTCGTGGCTCACCAGTGGAAAATACCATTTCCCCAATTAAAAATGTAAGCCCAATCCAGTGACTATTTACTTCAAATGTAAACTAAAATAAATAAAAAAATGAATAATAGTAATAGGTATAGTATATATATATATATATATATATATATATATATATATATATAGTAAATTCCACACCAAACAACGTCGTAGCCCACAAGAGCCATGACAGTCAAAGAACCGGAAGTCCAAGACTCGAGTTTCGTCCTCATTTGGGCACATCAGTTAGACACATCCGAACTCAGGATTCGAAACCCGAGCCTCTTGTGGGCTGCGACGTTGTTTGGCTGTGGAATTTATTATATACAATCTCTCACATTCTGAATATATATATATATATATATATATATATATATATATATATATATATATATATATATATATATATATATACACTCGCCTAGCTACAACCATTATCAACAAGTTCTCCCTCTCTCTAGCTGTGCCTAAATTTAAATGCAAGTTTCATTAACAAAGTTTCTTTCCTAGAACTGTCCGGCTGTTGAGCTATGTTCTGCTAAGTTGTTTCCGACTGACTGCAACAAGATCGTCTTCAAGTCCAATGCAAACACATTCTTGTTGAGCCGTCCCATTTAATAGTCAACTTCGACCCAATTTCCATCACCGCACTAACCTTTATCCTGGAGTGGCCTTCGGGCCTTGATAAATGGTGACTTTCATTTAAATAAATAAATATTTTCAGAATATGAGAGATTATATACTTATTTCCACAGCCAAACAATGTCTCAACCTACAAGAGCCAAGATAGCCAACAAACCGAAAGTCTCTGAGTTTCGCCCTCATTTAAGCTCATCAAGTAGACATATTCGAAACGCGAGCCTCTTGCATGCGAGGCAAGCACTCTTTCAACTGAGCAAACGCCCCGCACAAGAAATTTTGCCTTGCATGCAAGAGGCTTGCGTTTTGAATCCGATATGCCTAACTGATGAGCCCAAATGAAGGCGAAACTCGATGCTTGGACTTCCGGTTTGTTGGCTGTCATGGCTCTTGTAGGTTGCGACGTTGTTTGCCTGTGGAAATAATTAGAGAGAGAAACAGAGAGAGAGAGAGAGAGAGGGGAGAGAGAGAGAAATAAAAAAGAACACACCAAGTTATGTGCTCACCAATGTTTCGTCTTTATTTCGAGACTTCCTCTAGATAAAATAAAGATGAAACCTTGATGAACACATGACTCGGTTTGTTCCTTTTTATTTCTCTATTTAGTCGGAATACTATTTCCATTATTCTCATCGTATGTGTGTGTGTGTGTGTGCGTGTGTGTGTGTGTGTGTGCGTGCGTACATACACACATATGGTGGTAGAGAAAAAACTAGATAGTTGAATATAAAGGTATTTATCGACTCGAATATAAATATAAATGCTCGAATTAAAAGTAGAATCTCAATGACCCTCTTAGTTGTAGCGGTCGTTTATCTGTGTCCAATGTCAAGTGGACTTTCCCACAGTGATTACAAAGCTTAGCGAAGTGTTAAACCATCTTTTTTTTTATTGATGGATACTTTTGTCTTTACTTTTG